>NC_056745.1:744360506-744699256 GCF_019279795.1 Protopterus annectens | reverse complement strand
CCAGTATGTCAGGAAAATGTATAAACCTTGGCACATGTGACGTGTAATTGACTGTCTTTAGTCTTACATTTAGAAGCAGTATCAATAGCCTACCTTTGAGTAAGTGTCTGTATTATATGTTAGAGAGAATATTTACTGAGACTGTTTAAATATTCTCAGTACTCAATGAAACTGTTCATATAGTAGAATGTGATGAAATATCAACTATATGAAACTGTTAATGCTAAGCTTGAACTGAAATATTAAGTATTAACTATGTAATTAAGTAATTAGTATACTTATATGATTGAACAACTAAGATATGACTTATTTAAATGTTTAAACAGACTATGGTGAAGTAATAAGCAAATAATAATGTCAGTACTAGGCTTAAACTGAAATATGTGGTACACTAATCACTGAGCAATTTTTGCAACCAAGACTGAATAATTCTCATACTAAGTGAAACTGTTTAAGTACTACAGAATATGGTGAAGTAACACTAACATATAACCAGCTTTGGATTAGAAGCTATTGAAGGGTTACACATGTCAGTAAGTATTTTTAACTGAGTTAAGTTATAAGAAAAAAGCTAAAAATGCTATTAGGCCAGATTCATCAACAACTACACCAAGTGCTGTCTTGTGCATGGCACGACAGCGTGCTATTTTGTATTCGTTAAATGGCTATACACTGCATGTAGAGACAGAAAACATAGAGATATGACAAAATATGCAAATAAAAGTGTAAAAAGATGAATTACATGCTAATTAACCAATCCAACATGGCAGAGCTATTCAGGAAGCTATAAAACAATTGTGTACACTCACTTCTCACTTTTGCCCTGAACTCCAAAACCGTTTAGATTAAAGGTACCATTACACTTAGAAACAAAAATGTTAGAGATCACTGCTGCTGTCATTATCCTGTATGTGCAACATACTTTAAATCAAGATGCTGCTAATGCTACTGCCAGACTTTAGGCAAGACGAAGAAGAATGGTGTTTAGACCCTATTGGACATATCATGAACTGCATAACACAGAAATTGCAGAGTGGCACAGGGTGGACAGGGAAACACTAGAGGAACTATGCAACCTCTGCTGCCCCCACCTCACGTCCCAGGGAAATCATGGAGAATCATAGCACACTTCCCAAAAGTTCATACTAAGAATATCATAGAACATGTGTTTTGATTGCTCAAATCAATGACTCATTACCTAGACACATCTGGAGGTGCCCTGCAGTATGAGTCAGGCACCTCCCTCCCAAATACACACAGTCTGTACCATGTTACACAATATGACTCTCAGGGAACAGCTTCAACAAGGATCACAGGCAGAGCCAGCAGTACTAGCATCAGCAGATACAGATGAGTCTGAGGGAGAATCACCAGCTGCAGATGGTGCTAGCAGGCAAAGACATGCATAATATGCCCTGGTTCTGATTAACAGGCAAAGGAGAGCACACACACACACACACACACACACACACACACACACACACACACACACACACACACACACACACACACACACTGCTTAGGTCAAAGCCTAAGACTCACACACATACTAATATTAAAACTGATGCCTGTTAAATTCGATTACCTTTACTTAACCATGCAATGGCTGTGTTCTATAGCATCCAACAGTGATAGCCCCCAAGGGTACAATTTGTACCCACAGTAATGACAAGGTAAGTGTAGAACCTGTAAGGAAAAAATATATATAACTGAGTACTCTGATAAAGAAATATGAATATGCCCCCTAAGCAGAGCATTTGTCTGAGGTGTACAGTTATGTCAGTAATAGCCTATATGACTGACATTTGCATTATACAGCTGTGCATTCTACCTAAGACTGTGAATCAAGCATTTCAGTTGACATCTGTATATAAACCATGGAGCAGGTCAATGATGCTATCATTTGCACAAGTATAGCAATAAGCAAGACTGAAATATCTACTGCTTTGACTGCATTATTTACAATAGGAACTGAAATACAATGAAGTTCAACAATTATATAACCAATCATTAAGCAGAAAGAAGAAATCAAGACCTTTTCTTTTACAATACATATTCATAAAAGCAAGCTTGTGAGTAAGCAAGCATGAGCTATCAACTCTGTGCATCAGACATATATACAACTTTAGGTCATAGAGACATGCAAGGGGCAGGGCAAAGTCATCATAATTTGCTCAAAGTAGTTGAGGGAGGGTGGCAGGAGGGTAAGGGTGACACCTAAGAAGTGAGTAGGTGCAAGTAAGAAACACGTATTTATTAAAGCATACAGTTGCCAGTGCCAGTAACAACACATGTATAGCATGCAACAGCACTGTTTAGATAGCTTGCATGTGTGTGAGGTGGTATAACCTGTTGTATATCAGAGGGCTCCGTGACATGGGTATGAGTAGGCATACTGACTTTTGTGTAAACTTTTGGTAGGGGATGTGGGAGCCACAACATCTGTCAGACTGACCCTATGCACCCCAGACTGTGCCTCTCTGTTGCCAGCATCATCATCAGAGGCTACTAATACTCTGTTATCAGGTGGTAGGAGATCTACAGTGTCATTGTCAAGAACAATTATTATGGAAGCAGCAAACACAACAAAGAGAGAAATAGTGAATTAACCAGATCAAACCTTTGTTAAATTAAAAATATGTTAAAAAAAATAGATGCTAAAGCAATACAATTATTAATCTTAGGCTTAAATCTACCTTATATAAACTAGTAACAATAAAAAAGGTGTGCTTACCATGTGCAGGTAGTCTTGCAGACTGAAATCCTGATGACTCGCTATCTAAGGATGGGATAGGAAATGAGGCTGATAGGTAACACAATGCAAATGGCACAAGAAACAAGGAAAAATACCCTTTACATCTGCAGATTAAGAATCATCTCATACAATAATTTACTGACCAGTCAAATTCCCTACCCCCAAACATCATCTTCTATCTCTCGTGTACTGTCATCTAACCCACACTCATCACTGGCTCTAGATGTATCAGACATATAAGATATATATGCATATAAAGATATCTAGAATGGCAGTTAAATTATTTTCATTTTACATACCTGGAAATTCTGCTTGAGGCACTCTGTCTGTTGTCCACATCAGCACCAACATCAATGATTCTGTGTGAACCGTCTGCTGAGCTGTCTGGATCTCTGATGGTAGACAGGAACTCCTCTATTTCAGCCAGTGGTGATTTGGTAGCAGGACCACCCCTGTAGCCATCTGTTCCTGGACAACTGCAGCCACATATCATTTGCCTTGTGTTGTATCTGGGAATAAGTTTTCTCAAGCCCTCTGACAGCACTGATGTTGTTGCCTACCTGCTGTCATATCCTGTCCTGGACAGATTTGTCACCTGTACCTCTCCTTAAGAGAAAATCTTCATGGCAATGGAAGGCTTGAATAATGACCTCATTTTCTGCATCAGTGAATGATGACTTGTGAGCTACAGATGTCTTGTGCACCATAACCCTGTATAAGATGAAGCAGAAAACAGACACAAAAAGAAATTTATAATACACAGAGAGGATGGTTGTGAACTCAGTTATGTATGAATGTATGCAGCCATCATGCACAAAACAGTTAAAAAGATAACGCTCCCTGTGACTACACACAAGTTAAGACAGCTGCCCCCTTACAAAATTAATAAAATTAACAAGAATTATAACAATTCTGTAATATGGACAACAGTTGTGTAACTGTGTAATACATCACAGCATTAAAAATACTAATTCACAATGTGTAAGCAGAAATGGACAAAACATTTATAGTGGTATCTCCACTGGTGTGAAGGATAGGCAGGTAGATATCACAATGATAACACATTATTTGGGCTATACATGTAAAACTGCCTGACTTTGTTAGGAAGTTATACTACACTGTTCTGCAGGAAATGTTCAAAATCCCAGAAAGTAAAATCTATGCCATTATGTCAGGTAGCATTTTTTAACAATACTTTGTAATGCAGACAAATAACTGATATGTCAACAGTAAATGAAAGAAAATGCAGACACATAAACTAATGGCTGTACTGGGCATTGAAATCCATCATTAATGTGCAACTGGCCTTTTACTCACAGGGAACAATGTCATCAACACTATAGTGACCTGGAAAAGTGCAAGCAGGACCTCCTAAGCCAATTGGAGGATGAATTTAAGACTGCAGGCACCCCTAAGTTGTGTAAGTATATTGACCCATGAACAGTTATTCATTATGCTTTCATATGTGTTTGTTTCTTTTTCTCTACTGTACAGCTGCAGAGGAAATAGCAAACTGTGAAATGCACCAGGAGAGACTAACTCGCCTTTTAGAGTGCAATCCAGATAAGTATTTTCAGTTTCTCACTCCCTAGCATTTGGAGCAGGCATACCTCAAACTTAATATCAAGCATGCATGCCTTCTCCAATAGCTCTTGCTGCTTGTATTAGGCAATGAAGTGGGCAGACATTATGTGCGTCATATGTAAATGGACAATGAAACATGCATAGCAGCATATGTGGAGACTGCAATGCAGTGCAGTAAGCATGGGCTATGAAACAGGTAGAAGAGATTGGATTACAACTGTACTGCAAACACTGATTACAGTGTTACAATATTAGTAAAGCCATAGACATACAACTCCACTCCCAAAGCAGTCCACGTAATATGTATCACATAGGTGCCGAAACCACTCATGAACACATACAGCAACAGCTGTAAGTAGCCACTTATACCCATGGACAGTGGATACAGTGAACAATTATACTATACCCATACTTGTTACGTCTTCTCTTGATGCACAGCAGCTACAAAGGTGAATAAAAAGTGAATCATGCTCTGTAAATCACAGCGGCCAAGGTCTAGACTACAGGCAGTTATGTCCCCCACAGACAACAAAGCTTTATGATATATAAATGCTGTCTGGTACTGTGAAATATGTAATAACATAGGCGCAATATTTTATTCCATACTGTACTCCTCACTGCTGTATACCATGTCAGCCCTCTCAGTCCACCGGCATCTCAAAAGTTTTTGGGTGTGCTTGTGTATGTATATATATATATATATATATATATATATATATATATATATATATATATATATATATGGACCACGTCTCTCTAGCACTGAGTGGCCCAAAACTACACTTTGACATATTTCACAGATAGTTCTGACTCACATGCAGTGTCCAAATGGGGCACACATAATACCATACCATGTAACTCTTAACTCTGACTTGAGTGCCTGCCAGCAGCTACCATCACCTCTTACATACATGGTGTGTCTATGCCTCTTAGTAATCATGGCACTTCCATGAGGGTGGATGCTCATCTTGTCTAACCTCTGTACATATTCCACTTTAGAAGTGTCCCTGCTGCAGATTGTGCCCTTCCCTTCATGCCATGACATTTTTAACAGTTAGAGCACAGTCTTTCTATACTAGGCACCATATGTCTCTTTCTAATGTGTCCAGGGCCTGCACATGTGTACTATAGACTGCTGTCGCTGCGGGTCTGGGAATTGGAACCTAAAACTAATTGTGAGCACACAGCCTGCACATGGTCTGTGGAACAGAATGCAGCTGCTACTTATTGAGGTGCTAGAACACCTCACTAAAAGTAAGCACAGAGCCTTCACATGCTGTGTACTGTACCATGCCAGGCTCTTTGTAAACAACTCTGTTGCAACTGGTAAATTAAAAGGCAAGGAAGTAAACTGGTAATGAGTACTCCTTGTTTCAAATCTCAGAATCTCAGGTACCACCTGTATTTTTTGCTACAGGTATGTGAAGGCTTGCCTAATTCAGGTCTACAGTAACCATAAAAGCTTGAGGAAAGATGAGGGTCAAAAGGGCCTACAAGGTTAGCATTTTGGCCTCTGTCGCTTGTATAAACATGTTTAGCATTGACATCTTTTCTTGAGTAAAATTCTATAATTTCTTCCTTTTCTAGAACTCTGTCTTTATCCCTTTGTCTCAGAAGGTCCAGTAGTATGGTTTTATTTGGATACGTTTCTTCCCTCAAATTTTCCATCAGTTCAACGTGGCTTTCTTAGTATAGATAAATTTGGCTGGGAAGAAATCTAATTTTATATTGTGTTTTTCTTGTTTGTAGGTATGAGGTTTTCACATTGCAGCAAATCCTCCACAAAAAACAGTCTAGGGACAGTGAATTATGTCATTTCCTGCTCTCACTGTGTTAGGTTCATCCAAAAGAGGAATGCTTGAAAATATTGATTGTTTTATATTCCCTCCAGAGCCTTTTATTTTTTTATTTTTTTTTTGTTTTTGTTTTGTTGTTGTTTAAGTGGAGCATCCATGGACAGCTTGGCTATTACCATGGTGTGGTTTCCCTGGATAAGACACACAACTTTTTACATTTCAGGTAGCTCTAGAGAGGCTTGGTTCTTCACTTGATAGTCCTCTTGATGAACCTAACTTAGTGAGAGCAGGAAATGACATAATTTGCTGTACATAAAGAGAACACTCACTGGGTGTGAAAGTATTTGTGCAGGATTTGCTGCCTACAATTAATACAGTTATTAACTTTAGAAACAGGCATATTTTCTTGATGTCAAAGCCTCCATAGCTACAAACAAGAAAACACAATATAAAATTAAATTTCTTCTCAGCAGAGTTTATCTGTACTAAGAAAGTCACAATGAACTGATGGAATGTTGAAGCTCAGTACTTTTACCTGCACACAACCTTTCTTATATTGTAGCAACATGGTAAAAAACAGAGGTCCCTCTTATAACACAAACATGATGATGTCTAGGTAAGAGGCCATATGCCCAGCCAGGAAGGAGACTGGTGAAAAGTTCTAGAAGTCTAGTTAGGCATTACCCTTCTGTGGCCGAAGCCCCAAGTGTTATTACTGCTATAACAGTGAATAATACATTGAACATTACAGCCACTTTCCACATGCTTGAATAACCACTGATAAAATGTACGAATCCTCTAGTTATAATACTTTTTATTCCAGGGCTTCCAAAGATCGCCAACAAACCTTCAGACTCCAAAGTCAACTATCTACTGTTATGGCCAATAAAATAAACTAGTTTTGCTCAACTCCAGTCAGGACTGCCATAGGGAACATAATCCTTTTTGCAAAGCTAGAATATGGCCTACCATTATTTGCTATTGCCTCAAACACAACATAATCCTACAAACATTCTTCAACAAAATATTCCATTTCATAACAAATCCCCCTTGATAAATCCACTGTTGATCAACAAATGAAGAAGGCTAAATGGATGCAATTGAAACAAAGATCTGACTTCTCTTCATGCCATTACTTTTTAAACTTCTCCACTAGGACAACCAATCTCCCCTTTGCAATAAACTCCTTACAGACATCCCTGCTGATTACAACCTTAGAAGACATTCAGTTTCAAGACCACAGTTTCTCAATATGTGTCCCCCAACTCTGTGAATTAATCAGCTACTCTAAGTTCAGACCCCTAATCAAAGACTTCTTGAATAAACTAAGCAAATCAGGTGGAATATGTGGGATATATCACCTAATCAACCATATTACCTTCCTCAATTGCTTTACTTCTGTTTTCATATCTCTGTCTCTCCCCCAACGAGAATCCCTATTTTGTATATATGTATATGCTTGTAGAACTCCAAAGATATTACAACAATTTGGCATCCATATTTTTTCTTATGTAGCATTATTTTTTATTGCTTCTGTATTACCTTATTCTCTAAATTTATTGTGTTCTACAAACTGCAGAATTGTATAGGCATTAAGGAATTTTTTGCTATCTAAATTTTCCATGATGTAAAACTGTTTTTTTTCTATTGTTTCTTTTTACTTTGTTCAATAGATTTGTGGTTCTATGCAACCCAGGCTGAGACTGCAGTTGGTCTTACCTGATCAGTGCCCTACCACAGTATACAAAAATAAATAAATAAATTTGAGAACCATACTGTGATACCTTAACAATAGCAAACTGGCTTCCCATGAGGAAGCATGTGATTGCCTTACTTCTAACATCCTTAATTCATAAATTATTTTTTGTTCATTGTTTCACTTAGCTCAAAGTTTTTTTAACAGTGAGTCCCAGTTCCCAGTGGCTCAGTATAATGGAGCTACTGCTCTGGTTATACTAAATTTACATCTAGATTCAGAATAATTGTCCTTTTAAGCCCCTGACATTACACTTTCAAATTAGCTGTCACTAGAATCATGGTACTGGCCAAATCACCAGAATATTCTATAGATTAGGTCCAAGCCCACAAGCAGGAGGAAGTCAAGCAAATGAGATATAGTCAATATCCTTCAAGATGGCTTCACAGTCTTACTAGTTCTTGTTAAAAGCACCTGGGTTCCTACATGACTACTGCTCAGGGTACATAATTTGTTATTGACACTCACTGCACTGATTACCTGTATACTCACACAAATCACAACATGATTTTTTTTTCCTGTAGAAATACACATTTCCAAAATATTTTGTCATATCTGTTTGAAATGGTTTCCTCTCTGTAGATTTTCGAAACACATTTAGGTTAGTAAAATAAAAAGCTGAGACTTACAGAAAATTAATTAAATATTCTAAAATTAACTAAACTTCTATTCCACTTACAGCAGTATCATAACAAAGGATTTTAATTTCCATTGCATCAAGACATTACAGCAGTAGGTGAATAAAACATATACAAAAGCAAGTCCTTAAAACTGAACTTTGCCAAATAAAAGAAAGTTATGTCTTTGTTTCTGCAACAAGACCCTTAGTTATCACCTGTCCCTCTATGCAGGGCAGTCCCAATTTGGGCAGTCATGTCCTGTGAAAAACTTCAAAAAGTGCAAATGTTCAGAGATTTTAGGATAGAAATTTACTCAGTTTCCTTTAACAGTTGTATAAACAATTACTTTGTATCTGAAACACATAAATAGTATAAACATATCAAATTATACAAGAATACGTTTTTTAATTTGACAAAAAAGGGAAGTCCAGTCATTTGCTCTAGATGTGGGTATGGTTTGAACTACAGAATCTCACATTTCCATAAAAAAGTTCAATTCTGGGCATTTGAAAAGGAGGCAGTCCTAACAAGACCTTATGCAAATATGTGATCCAAGTCATACAACATTTAGGATAAGAGAAATACTTAATTTTCTTACTAAACCAATCAATTTCTTTATTCAAGGTTGTGTGATGTTGGATTTGAAATATATCATTATTAGGGAAATAAGAATTATGATGATGTGAGGTATTGCCGGCTATGCCAGGAGAAGTAGTGCAGTGGATGTGTAACATATGCCAGCATAGCTAGTTGTAGTTTTGTAAATAATTATGTGTCATTTGTATATCAAACTGATTTGTACAGACACTTGTGTTGAAAATGTATTTGTAAAGCTGCATGTGTTACAAATGTACCAGCAGTGGGTCCTGCTGGACAGAAAAGAAATACACATGTATGTCAGACTGTATTGTAACTGCTGAAATGAATGTATTGTAACAGAGAATACTGGAAGAGAAGAGATTAATCTCAGTCCAGTTAACTTTGTAAATAGTCTGAAATAAAATTACCTGGATTGCAGCCAGAAATGAAATGTCTGTGAAAACCAGGACTAGGAATCATACTGAATTGTTCTTAAGGATGAACTAATTGCTACCCTGGAAGGGTGGAAGTTTTGAAATGGTTTTATAGTTTCCAGATGCTGTAACAAATATCAGCAAAGCTCTAGCTGTGTGTATGGTAACACTTATGTGCTAAACTCTGATTCAGGTTCCAGCATAGGGGGTAGTGTGGGAAACAGAGTCAGATGACTAGATGTATGTGATGTCATTCTGCAATCCAGCACTGAAATGATGTTTTAATACTAGATGAGACAGAAGTCTTATGGCAGTCTGTTTTTGAAACCTGACCAAGAATGAAGACCTGTCACCCACTTCATCTTGCCTTGCTTTAGTAAGTAACCAAGGAATAGTAATTCTTTAGATCAGTCAGAAAAATATAGTGAGATTAGTTAAGTACTGTTTTCTGTATCTGTGTGAATCTATCCATCTGTGTTATTTTAAATATTTCCTATGATTGAAACTCTGATGTTTATTGTAAATAGATATTTAGTATTTTCGTGGTCTTCTATTATTTATTATTAAATATATTTAAACTTTTCATTGTGACTGGTCTTTTAGAGAATATTTTAACCTTTCAGAGTACTTATATTTATTTGGTTGACACTGCGGCCACTCCTGAAAGACTTGCCGCATTGTTCAAACACTATCATTTCTATGAATATTAATTTTATTCAGTATAATTGGGTACCCTTGTAAGACCCTTAGAGTAGCTGGGTGTGGAGTGTTCTGGTGGCAGTCCTTATCTTATAGCCTGGGCAGAGGGGCATAGCTGGTAAATCTGTGCCAGCCTTTTGCAGACGTGCTTGTGTGTGTGTGTGTGTGTGTGTGTGTGTGTGTGTGTGTGTGTGTGTGTGTGTGTGTGTGAGTGTGTGCGTGTGTGCGTGTGTGCGTGTGTGTGTGTGTGTGTGTGTGTGTGTGTGTGTGTATGAGTGTCTATATGTAAATCAAATCTCAAAGAGTGTGTGTGTCAGCTACTTGGAGCAGGGACACAGAGCACTGGTTTCACAGAGAGGATGCTGGAGGACCTGGTTTGGAATACTTGGCTGAGGACTCAACTCTACAGCTGCATCAGTGGGAAGTCTTACTGGGGGCTTGGAGAAAGAGAGAGAGAGGGAAACCCAGCCTTAAGACTGAGTGTGTTCCCTGTGTGCTCTTAAGGGAAATTGTGCTTGGTGCAGAGAGCTGCCTCAGGAAATACTGTGTGTATCTATTTTTGTTCCAAGTGAACGTCCCTCTCCAGTGTCAGTGATGAGGATTGAGACTCCTTGATTACTGGCCCAGAGCAGGGATGTCACAGGGATGTAGAAAGTTGACACTCCTACAAAACTCTAGCTACATTTTTATCTTACAATGAATCTCTGTTCAACAGCACTTGCACTAAGTAACAGACACTCCCCTGGATTAACGAAGCTCTTTATAGCATGCAGGATTAGTTTAAGAGCTATTTTCAGCAATATGGCCGATGTGTGATCCAGGAATGAGCTCCTGGAATGTGCACGTGAGCTCTTAGACTAATCCTGCACAGACCGAGCTCCTGTATGCAAATTACCCTCATTTGCAGATGAAAACTATGCAAATGAGGGTAATATGTGATCCAGGAAGCAGGCAGCTGTCAGTGCAGGATGAGTGCAGCCTGCAGGTTAGTAACCGAGTACATTTCTGCAAACTACAAAACGGAGCTATGACAGCTCCAAATAAAGGATGCATATCATTGATGAAGCATGCCAGTGGCCAAGTAGAAGGCCTTTGGCATTGCAAAATGCATAAATAATTAAAAAAAGAAAACTTTTATTTTTTTTTTCACCGATCTTGCCTGTTTAAGCATAGGGCAGCGGTGCGCAAACAGGATTGGGGAGAAATAATAAAACAGACCTAAAATAAGCATTCTAACTAATAGCAGTATTCTGCCATGCAAGTCAATGGCAGGCATAAGACAACCTGCTCAGTGACTAATGGTTGCTAAGTGGGAGGCTCAATGTGGGACATGTAACTATGCATTAGCAGGCAATCCTATGCAAATGAGGGGAAGGATAGTGAATCCCAGCTTTCCCCAGGGTGTGAGGCAAGTCCCAACAGTGTAAGAGTATAAGTGTTTGGGTGCAAGACTAGGATATAGGTAACATCATGGGGGGTGTCAGGCATACTGTAAGTGGATTGGAGCCCTTTGACTTGGGACTGCTCCTAGCTTAGCACAGCTAAGCTAGAGGTGTCTCCAAACTGCCTAGCACTCCTTACAAAGTGTAAGCGGGTGTGCACGCCATGCACAGGGTTTCACAGGAAGAAAAAGGAAGTTAAACCAGGAAATAGCAGCTCTGTGCACATTTGAGCACTCTGTTTGCGTGGTGCACCCACAGGCTTAAACAGGGAAGCAATGGGAAGGGAAAACAGCAGTAGGAAGGTAATCAAGGAGAATTAGTTGAGTTGCCAGATGAAATGTATCAGAATCAGCTAATTACACAGTTAGGAGACCAGCCCAGCCCAGAACACTACTATAAACTAAGCAAACACCTTCCCCCTTGGTTTTTCCACACTCTACACCACCGGTGTATACAAGCGGGGAAATTTAAAAAAAACAATCCTACAAAATGAGAAGGGCTGCAGCAGGCAACATAGAACAACATGTGCAAGAGGCTGAGGGTGGTGAGGATGTGAATGCTGCCGAACAACCCACAGTGAGGAGACAGAGAAGAGTGTGCAGACCCAGGGTAACCTACCATAGGCTACATGAGCTGGAGATAGTGGAGTGCTATAGGGTGGACAGAGACCTCCTACAGCAAATTGTTGAGCTGTGCAGGCCACACCTGACTCACCACACTGGCCGAGGGGAACCCATCCCAGTGGATACCAAGGTATGTATAGGCCTAGGTATACTAGCCACAGGTACCTATCAAAGCACAACTGGGGATATCATGGGCATCTCACAGGCATCAGCATACAGAGTATTCCACCATTTCCTGGATGCCATGTCAGCACATGCCAGTGAGCACGTATATTTCCTCAACACACATGAGGTGTTGACCAGCAATATGCATCTCTTCCACCAAATAGCAAACTATCCTGGGATAGTGGGTGCTATAGACTGCACACACTTATGCATCAAAGCACCACTCGGTGAGCAGGGTAGGGCCTACATCAACCGCAGGGGCATCCCCTCCATTAACTGCCAGGTCGTATGTGATGCCCAGGACATTATACTGAATGTGTGTGCTGGCTGCCCTTGAAGCTATGATGATTCACACATATGGCAACTGATGCAGCTGTACCACAGATTTGCTGATGTGGCTATCCCCTATGGTCACCTAGTGAGGGATGCTGGGTACCCACTGGAGCTGTGGCTGATGACATTCATCAGAAATGCACACACCCCTGAACAACAATGCCATAATGAGGCACACGCACAGGCCAGACATAAAATAGAGCATGTGTTTGAGATGCTCAGCTCACGGTTCCGGTGTCTGGACACATCCGGTGGAGCCCAGCAGTATTCACCAGCTACATGTACCCAAATTGTTATGGTATGTGCTATGCTACACAATATGATCCTGTGGAAACTGCTGCAGCAGGAACAGTGGGGCAAGGTCACACAGCCCCCACCAATGCCAAGGCCTGTACAGGCACAGAGTGACTTGGAGGAGGAACAACTTGAGCCTGCCCCAGTAGGCAGAAGAGGGTGTGCCCAGTATGCCCTGGCCTTGGCAAAGAGGCAATGCATAGCTTATGCACTGACACAGCAGGGACCCAGGGAATGACACCTCTCTCTGACTCGCACAGACAGTAAAAGGGATGCCAAACATGACACTACTTGTGCCCAACCATATATAGGGAGTGTACTATGTGCATCTGACATAGGCAGCCCTCCAGCTTCATCCTCAAGTCTGGCACACCCTCAAGGTAAGTCAATCAACCTACCAATTGCCAAATGGAGTAGAATGTGTTTTTACCTGTAGCTATGGTATGGATGTGAACATGCAAGGGAATTGAGTGGCCGAATGTCAAGGCAGCAGACAGTAGACACCCATAGTGGCATCATGACATCTGTAACACATACTGGAGTCACCATAGTAGCCAGTACTACACAGGGTGACAAATCCCACTGCAGGAAATGGCTTGAGTGACATGGGTGTCCATAAGAGCCACACATGCCAGTCAGGAAGGTTCACATACCCAACAACAGTCTCAGCCAGCAGGACAGTTGAAGACTAACACAAACAAATGCTGTACTATGGCCTCTGAATGTGCCCTATGAGTTACCCCTCCCCCAGGCCTACACAGGCAGACCACAGCAGGCCAGGCAGTAGGATATAAGTTGTGAAGGCTAGGAAGTCAGAAACTAATATGTAGGTAAACAAAGCTAGGATCTGTAGTACACTGGTAAGCCTCTAGCCAGCAGGATAGGCAAGACTACAGACTGAAATGGAGTACCTGACATACCAGTACAGTCCTAGCAAATGTGTACAAGTGTCAAGTGTGCCCCCCATCCAACTTACATTTATAGTAACAGTCAGGTGTGCGCCCCCCCCACTCCTGTGTAGAACAGTAGAAACAGTCAGGTGCCCCCCCCGCTATGCAGAAATGAAGCAACAGTCAATGCCAAATGACCGATGGATACCCTGCAGACACAGCATGCTACCTGTTGGTGTACAACACAAAGGTCAGAACCGCAGTATAAACTACCTGGACATGATCCACACATACAACACAGATAGCCATACTGGGCATGCTCACACACTTAGAGGAATGAAGATAATGTCAGTCAACAACATACTGAGAGGTCATACTGGGCATGCTCACACACTTAAACACATGAAGGCCATGTCTGCAAACACCAGTGGACCAGACATATCTGGCAGTTGCAGTTCTCAGTGCAGACACATGTCAGTATGCACCATCCTGCCTTGCACACACAGTGGATAGGAATACAGACAACTATGTAAGGACAACACACTATAATAAGCTACAGGTACACGGGCATAGATGTGTGGAAGAGGGTGACCATGACAAGGAGCCATGCAGGCCTGTCCCAAACGGCACACAGCCAAAGGGCCCCCAACACATGAGGTGCAGATGTAACCCACTGCAGATACAAGCCACCAGTACCTGTCAGCATGACAGACTATATGGTGCACGTGCCAGCTGTGCAACAAGACTGTACAAGGAAGTAGTCATCTAGTAGCTGTATACATGTACCTGTGACATATGACCCCGTGTGTGCCCGCATGTGGCATGTCATCCCCTACATGAATGGAGTATGGCTCATGTACACACTGCCTTCCCCATAGCAGTAGTATGACAAGCCTGCTGAGGTCATCCAATGTGAATTACACCTTTGGGAGAGCTATAGCTCAGTAATATGCATGGTGCGTCCCATAACTGCATGCTGCTGTAGTGATAGACTAGTTAGGTAGTAGTAGTAACCCCAGACCTGTCAATTGTGTGAGTGTGTGTTTGTGTGCATGCCTATCTGTCTCTGAATGTGTAGAGAGAAATGCTTGTTAGGCTACTCACACCCCGTACAATACATATATTCAACTTTGGCAAGGCTGCTGATGCCACTCACCTAGAAATACACCTCTGGGAAAGTGATTGCCGAGTAATCGCCGTAGTGCATTCTGCAACTGCGTACTGCTATAGTGTGGTAAACTAGTTAGGTAGGTGTTCGATCCCCAGACTTGGCAACTGTTTGTGTGTAAATCTGTGTGTGTCTGACTGAGTAGAAAGCAATGCTTTTTAGGCTACTCACACTCCATACAATACATATACTCTACTTTGGCAAGGCTGCTGATGTCACTCACTAGAAATACACCTCTAGGAAAGTGATAGTCTAGTAATTGCTGTAGCACATCCTATAACTGCGTATTGCTGTAGTGTGATTTAGAACAGTGGTAGGGTTCTATCTCCATTCATGGCAGTCCAGGATGTTTTGTGCATGTTTCAGTGTCTGTGTATGGAGCAATGCATTATAGGCTACTCACTCGCAGTACATTACAAATGCCCTACTTTGGTAATCCTGCTGATGTCATTAATTGTGAAATACACCTTTGGGGAAGGTGTACTTTAGTAATGTCTGTGGTGCGTAATATAACTGCTTAGTGCTGTAGTGTAGTAAACTAGTTAGGTAGGGGTTCTACTCCCAGACATGACAGGTGTGTGTTTGTAACTTGTATCCTGTGTAGAGGTGAGTGTGGGCAATGTGGTGGGGTTTTGCTTATTTCATTTATGGTGGCCCTACTATATACCACAATGTCAACCATACAGGGATAACAGATGTAAATAGCTTTGAGGCTGGGGTGCAAAGCCATACCCATACATGTGACATCAAGGCCAGCTAATCACAGTTAGCAACCCCATTGTGCCTTCACATGTGACTCACAACAGACATACCATGCCTGACAACATGCCCTGTATGGACAGATGACACTGACATCAGGGAATGTTGTTAGCATGCTATTAATGTAGGTGCACGGTAAACCTGCTGACCATTACCAAGTCCCTGCCACAGGTGGGCAAAACTGGCACACCTGATGTTAACCTGTGTTCACAGCATGGACCAGACACCCCAAATACAGTTCCACATGTCACTGTACATGCATGTGGGAGGTGTGCACATCCTAGACACCATCCAAGTCATGGACTAGGGAACACATACATAGCAAGTGATGCACAGTATTGGCCACACAAAATAGTCACCCAGGTGACTGAATGATGGATGCAATACCCACCTGTGAGGGCACACACCTGTACAAACATGCAGCCATGCATGTCCGAACTGGCACCCTGTCTGTTCGTGTGGGTGTTGTATGGTGTGTATGTCCACATCCACATGCACTACACCCCCCCAGGGCACATTGAAGCATGCTGTCTGATGTCTGACACTCCCCTCATACTTACTGCCCATATGACCTCCATATGACCCGTGTGGTGCATGTGTTCCCTGCACATTGATGTGTTGTGGCAATCCCACTAGTGATGAGTTGCACTCCTGGCCCTGCCAAGTGTGTTAATGTGTGTACATCCCTGTGTGAGTGTGCCTGTGTTGATGCTGGCACCTGTTCATGCAGACAAGAATGTGTACGTCACCTACTGTATATCTACCATATCCCTGTTGCAGATGTCACTCACCATTACATATATGTTCTGAGTGCTCTCCACCAGGTAACCCATGTGGCGTATTCAATAACTGCATCAAACTGTGATAGCACTACATAGCTGTTGGGGGGTTGATACCCTGTGCTGGTAGGTGTGTGACACAAACATGCTTCAGTTTTACCCTCCCACCCCTCTCTGACATGTATTTACCTCTGTCTGCCTCCCCCACTCACTCTCTGGTGGATGTGGAGGCCCACACCTGTTTTGCTTAGGCAGCAGCATGTGTATTTTATGTGATGCTCATGATCAGCTGATGGTCTCTGCACAAATTGCAGCCCTCCCCTAGCTGATTGCATGTGGAACAGCTGTGGTAACATTCCCATATCCAATTGCATAGAAACACACTCCAATACCTGGGAAAATCATGGTGGTGTTGGCCCTTGTCTGTCACTTTGAATAGGAACTAGAACTGTCATTTGGCAAACAGCATCTCAGATGGGTTGGGGATTTACCTCTAACAACATACACTGTGGAAAGAGGGCAACAAACAGGAGGGGGATGTGCCTGACCTGACTACAGACTGTAAGTGCTGCTATACTGCATATGGAGTAATGGTTTAACAGTGTTTGTCTGGATATGCCTGTTGTACATGTTTCAATACCTGCCATGTCAGTTCCATGTATATGAGGAATCCCCATATGCAGGGTCATCTGCAGACTGGGCAGTGCTGTGCTTTTGGTTTCATGTGTTAGCCACAATGCATCTAACTGTGGAATTCAGAAGGTAGTGTAAGGATTGCAGTCTGTTGATGGTGAAGGCCATGACAGTTACTGACTACATATCCCTCATTGGACATATGTTGCAACAAACCCTGTTACAATGGTAGATTTATGAGGGTATCACAGGAACATGTCTATAGTGTTCCTGTGTATGTGCTGTCAGCCACACCACTGTTAATGTTTGTACATATGGCGTGCATGAAGTGGTGCATATGTGCTGTACACCGTAAATAGTGTCATCATATCTGATAACAAGCCAGTGCTATATTAGATTGCTACACATGTCATGTACAGTAGGGGTTACATTTCATGCCATAACCTGGACATTCTGTGGATGTTTGTACAGTACAGAGGTCTGTGTAGTGATGGTAAATGTTGGCAGTGTGTGTGTTGTTAATATGTACTATGACCTGTGTACAGACTGTGGTAGATGTCATTGTTCTAGCTCCCCTTCTATCTGATGTTACATGCTGCCCCACTGTATGGTACAATTTTACCGTACATGTTTGTAGGGCCATACACACATATGTCCCATACCACAGACAGCCATCAGACCAAACTGTGTAGCAGCCCAGTATATGTTGGGTCATTCTGTGAGTGGCACATATGAGGATGGTGTAGAACAGATAGTCCATATACTGTACTATTATGCTAGCATACCATATATGGCTGTTGCTGTGTTCACATTGGTTGTGGTTATGCACTGTCACACAGGTGCATCCTACCCTGTGCTGTGACATGGCTGTCGAGCCTGGTATATATGCAGGTGCTGTACAATGATATCCTTAGAATGTCTGGCAGTAGCCAATGGCACACATGTTATGAGCAGATGTCACCTTCCACACACACCATGTCTGTGAAGATAATTCCAATGACAGTAGCAATAGTCTGTTAATATACCTGCTATACATACCTGACATCCCCTTGCACTATGACTTTGGGACTATAGGGGCTGGTTTAGGGCTACACTCCATGTTCAGGACATATGGTGGAAATATATCTACATGTACTTATCCAGATAGCCATATATATATATATATATATATATATATATATATATATATATATGTATATATACATATATATACATATATATATATATATATATATATATATATATATGAGTACACATGTGTAGTACTTCCAATTACCACTGTCATGGCAACCACCCACTATGAATCCCTGTATTATGCGGGCGTATTCCCTGTACATTCCCTGTGTGATGGACATCCTTTCTGTGTGTGAGCATCAATGTTACAGACAGCAGGTAGCAATACCTCTTACAGGAGAACCTGCATATTCAGGGCAGCCACATATATGTAGGAGAATCAGGACATACAGACAAACTGTGAGTAGAGTGGTGTTATGCTTTTTATAGTACTGTGTTACAGGGTGTGTGTGTGTACATACTAGTTTACCTTGGAATGCAGTCTGTCTGCATACCTCAGTACTGTGGGCCTATTCTCTAGTTGGACAGAGGTGTGCCTATCATGTGTTGTCTGTCCACCACACAGGTCCTGTGTCGGATATTACACTGGCAGTGTGTGTGTTGTGTGCTATCAGTACATGGCTGTATCCATTTGTGTCCCTGATGTCTTATTCCTGCATAAGGGTATGTTGCAACACATCCTGTAACACCAGCATGTTCCAGGGTGTGTAACAGCAATATTGCGAGTATGGCCCTGTGTACCTGCCTTTGTCCTCCACATATATAGCAGGCTTTTTCCTGCTGTAATACGGTTAGGGGTTGTTACATAATGGCCTATCATTAATTATTGCTAGCATTCCTGCTATCATCCCAGTCATAACATGGACTCCCACAACATTTGTTGGTCAGGGTCCATACATGTGACAGATACATTGACATTACCACAAGTAATGAATGTCCCCCTAGAGCTTGACTACAGGGTGTAATTGGAGGCTGCTGAACTACATCTGATATTGTTGATTGTTACTTATCTTGCAGGCAAATCCTTTGTCTACTGTTGTATGAATTGAAGGGCTTGGCCTGGACATCATAGTATGTTATATATCCACACTGTCTGCATCTGCTGATTTGTGTGGGCCTTGCATCCATCACTGGTTATATACATCAAAATCTGTGTGCTGTCAGTAATGGTATACATTATTGTATGGTACACAAATAAAGGTTGTCTGTGTATACATACCTGTGTCATGTCCTTTGAATTGTGAGTGGGTATATGTGTAATGTAAGTATTCCCTTTGTGGGGCTGGTTGCCGCACTACACATGTCACAGGTACCAGTTACAGGGCTTGTGGCTGAGGGATATACATTGCAACCAGTACATCCACACTACTTCTACATATATATGGCTACTAATACCCTTTGTCTGTGTATATGTGTATGTACCCATATATCTCATATATCATATATATATATATATATATATATATATATATATATATATATATACCTACACATGATTGTCAATGTATAGATGTGTGTGCATATCTGTACTGTTGTAATGTGTAGCCCTTCAACACTGTACATTTCCTGCAGTACAACGGCTTTTCTGCATGATATGTTACAGATATTGCCCTGACATGTACAGGTGACTTGGATTACTGTTGGAGCATTGTAGCTATGTTGTGGTGGGTCCTGACGTCAAGTACTGCATGTGCTGGATATTGGATAGCACAGCAGTAATTACCAGGTGTCCCTCATTTGTACCCCCACCCCCATTAACTGTGCTCATGGTCTGTTATGTTGTACAGAGTGGGCCAGGAGTCCATTCCCATGTGGAAATCATATACACATGTCTATCTGTTAATACACATATACATATATATATATATATATATATATATATATATATATATATATATGCATAATTATATATGTGAAACCCCCATATATAGAGGGATAGAACTGGACACTGCTATAGCTCTAGATATGTATGTGTATTCATATATAACATATTTATCTATCTATGTATAATTGCTATTTGGTTATTTGTGAGTCATACATATATATATATATATATATATATATATATATATATATATATATATATATACCTATAGCTGTCTATCTATCTACATTTACAGATGTATATCTGTCCATATGTCTATGAATGTTCGGCTTATATTTGTGGCCTGTATCTCATTCTCCTGGCAATGACATGGATGACCTTAGGACTGATGTCAGTCATTCATGCCATGTACGTGTTTCAGACTTATCATCTCCTTCAATATATGTGTTCTACTACATATAACTGTGTAACTTGCAACGTTTTAATTGTATTAGAGCAAGATATGGCAGGTATCCCAATTTGTACCCACATTATGGCTTACTATGTCCGGAATTCATACATTAAGAGGTTGTGTGGTGTGATATTACTACATTTCCTGTGCTGTTGACTGATTGTGCTGGATGATATGTATGTGAAATAAGGGGGTATGTACATCTGCCATGGTTTACTGGTAAATCGTGTAATGTATGATGTGCAGGGTCCTGGGTCTGGGCCTTGCAGAGGTTGTATATTTTGTTGCTGGGCAGAACACTGGCTGTCAGATACAGAGTGAGTAAGGGACATTTGAGGGCTTGTATGTGGGTGTGCATGGGTGTGCACGGGTTTGTGCAGAGCTAAGCAATGCTAACCTCTGGTTGCGTTTCCTTACACTCGGCTAGCATCTACTTAGCTCAATCTATGTAGGCAATGCTTACCCCCACAAAAATACACGTATACATGCTTACAACTGCTTATCCATGCTTACTACTGCTGTTTTGTGCTTACACCTGCTTACTAGTGCCTTAGTCATTATTACACTTCACATGTGCATTTAAGACAGTGCTCCTGTGCAAATATAAATGTTATTTAGTAGGTTATACAGCACAACGATGTTAACATATGGATTTTACATGGAAAATAGAATGTGCTGCAGTGGGACTTGAACCGGGAATGCGTGTGTGTTAGGCGGATGCTATGCCCACTACAGTATTGCTGTTCTGCTTCATTTGCATATGTACCATAATGACATACCCATGTTTCCTTCCCCCAGCCTCCAAGCTCCATGTACACAGCATCCAGCCATTTCCCAGTTGCTAGCCCTGCCATATCACACCTCCACTCATTTCCCTCTCTGCACATCTTGGTACTCCTCCAGTATACTGTCCAGATGCACTGTCCAGACCCAAGCATCTGCAGGCTCTTTATCCGTTTAGTCCATGTACGTACCAGCCTTCCCTTGATCCTCCTCCGATACTGGTGGAGACATTGATGTGACCTACAACTGCTGGTTCATCCCACCAGGGATGGACCTTTTGTTGTGTCAAGACTAGACCTAGCTGGTCTACACTGTTTCTCCCACTGGTAGCATCCTGCCAGGGTTTTGTGTAGCAGTGGTTTGCTCACACACCAGGCCAGCTTCATCTCCCGGTTCCACAGAACCAACACCCCAGGTGTGACATACTGTGTATGAAGCACGCTCACATGCCCCCACGGTGTGCACCATATATCATTATTCCCTTCGGTATTATGCAGGACTACTGTTCTCACAGTATGATTGGCCAGGCACTGTTCTGTGATGCACAGAGACTGCTTTTAATACTATGGTTGAGCAATGGACATGTGTGCCGGTATTAATCTACACACTTATATACATTGCCTATACTGTTGGATGACTGTGCTGGATGATGTGTTTGTGATCACAGCAGCTGAATGTGTATCTGCCATGGCTTAGTACAACTCACGTCAATTATAGTGTGCAGGGTCGGGGGTTTGCAACCTGGCAGTGCAAATTATTTTGTTAATGGCCACGACAACAGCTGTTGGCTACAGAATGACTAAGGCACTGTAGAATATTTGTAGGCGGGTATGCGCTGATTTGTGCAAAGCACAGCATTGCTGACCTCTGGTTAGCCTCTACATTGCTTCACCAGTGTGGTAATTGCATACCGGTGGCTAAACAGGCTTACACCCGCTTGCTCCCACATACACATGCGCAACTTCGTGTATTTAGTTCACATCTATCAACCGGGACAGTCCAACTGTATGCTTGTCCATTGTCAACGGTGGCCCGGGGCGTAGTGCTCCACATTGACCCCAGCTACTTATTCCAATTAATACTGGGGTGTTCACATTCATAGAGGGTAACAGACGTAACATAGCTATGTCCTCCATTCTTCATGCTTAGTTTACGTTAACATGTCGGTATTATCCATGCTTAGGTCAGGTTTACATGTCAGGTATGACTGTTGACAAAGGTCAGTTTAAGGTGAAGTTGGATTCCTGTTTAACAGGTGTGGATGGGTTACATGCAGGTATTCGGGGTAGGTGTAGTTATTCCATACCTGTGTGGTACAGTAGAGGGGAATAGTGAAGGAGTAGGTAGGTAAGTAGTGGGGATGACATTGTAACTGTATAGTAGCCTGTAGGAATAATTGGATGGGGAGCAATAGGGAAGGTTTGTTGAATGTTGGGATTTGTATGCAAGGCAGGACAAGAGGTGTTGGTTTCACTAATTGATGTAGTGGTATAGAGTGTGAGTTGGGGGGAGGGTTTCGCAAGGTGGTGAGCCTGTGCTGATCCAAGTGTGCTTGTGGTGTTCCTTCATGTGTTATTTAAATGTGTCCTGTGGGACAGCTGAGATACTACATATGGGTTGGGGGTTCCAGACACTGGCAATATAGTGGGGGAAGAGGGTGTCGCCTCCGTGTAACCTTAGACATTCATAGAAATGGAACAGGGGCTGATAGGTATGTGGTGTGCATGGGGCACAAAGGGGGGAGTTAGTAGGGGAATTATCCAGGGATGTGCAGGATGGCTGCAGGGAATGTCCACAGCTGGCCATGTCACCTACGACAACAGCTGCGCATATACACTGCATCTGGTGTTTGCGTTGGACACTCACACCCCTGTGTGGGAGTGAGGACTACAATAATACATTGTGATGCCAATTAGATCAGCTTACATGCCTACAGTGGGGTGTTGTGACCATGTGTTCTTAGGTGTTGTGTAGTGGGTTATGCAACAACACATATGGTTATACCATACTTTGCCATGTAAACTGGACTGTGCTGCAGTGGGACCCATATCGGGAATGGCTACCCGTTAGGCGAAAGCATACCTATCAATTGTACAGTTTCCGCAGACTATCCAGAGCTTTGCTTCATAATTTTGGTATGTTCCTCTTACAATCTGCACCTGTCTGGCAAATACCTGGGAAATGAAGTCATTAAATAAAGACAAGTGTTTGAGTTTAAGACTCCACATCCTTCAAAAGAGTCATGCTAATGCATAACCTATTATTCTATCAGCTTTCTAAGGTTGTAGGTGGAATATTTAATTTCTGTCCCTGTTTGTCCTCCCAACAGTTTAGGTTCTGTCCAGAGGTTTTGCTCTAAGAGGATGAGAGGTATGCATGGAAGATCTGCCCAATTTGCAGTATTACTTACATCCCCGGGGCGGTCCGAATACAACTGCACCAGCCAACACCTGCACGCCTAGGCCCATAATTGCATACCGATAGTTCCCCCACCTGCCCCTCCTCTACATCACTCATCCTTACTGTGAGTGCAGGTGGGGTCTAACCACACCACTACACACTGCCCACTCTCCACATCTCGGGACCCATGTCGTACGTTGTCTCGACCCATGGGTCATCAGGCTTGCCCAACCTAGTAATTCCGTTTACATACACAGCCTGGTTAGATAAATCATTACAGGGACTGACTCCGATCAACACCAATTTTTGGGGTGTCCCACAAGGGACACTGATGTCTTTGTTTCAAGATTAGACATGGAGGGTCTCTCCCACTCATAGTATCCTGCCTGTAGTCTGGGTAGCAGTGATGTGTTTACTTGTATTGTGTGTTTGTATGTTTCACCTGTCTAGCTGGGGGGGAGGTTGATGCTATGTGCTACACGTTTGTTGATTGGACCCCTAACCCCCATTGACACGGCCTGTGAACATATATAATTCGTAAGTGCTGTAACATATCCTGGCTATATATATGTGTACGTTTACACACATATAAACATATATATATATATATATATATATATATATTGCTGTATATATATATCTAACGACATGTGGGTGTATGGGTGTCTGCATATGCATATTTGTATTTGTGGGTATTTATTTATATCTCTATCCATGTATGTATACATTTGTACTACAGAGGGGGGAGGTATATATCTATATACTTATGGGTATTCATACAAACACTTATACCTCTAATTCTTTAGCTACATATCCAGTAATGTTGACTGGTATTGCTGGGTACTGTGTTTCGTGTGCATACTGGCCAACCTTGTGTGCCACGTATGCTTTGCGATACCTATGACTGACTCCGTTAGTGTACACAGACCCACACGTGACACCGGCCATTTGATACGGTGTGCTTAAGGCACTTTCAAGTGGTTGTGAACGGGTTTGCGCAGAGGTTAGCACTGCTGACTTCCAGTCACAGTGTGTTACATGCAGTTAGCGTCTCCTTTGTTTGATCTGTGTCGGCGGTGCTTCACCCTGCTCATACACACTTGCACACACTTACAATTGGTTACATATGCTTACTACTACTTATCTGTGCTTATGCCTGCTTATTGCTGACTTATTCATTATGGTACTGACTCTTCACATGTGCATTTCATGCAGTACTCCAGTTCACATTTAATTGTTATTTGGTAGGTTCTACAGCAACAAAATGTAGATAATTGTTCGTATACAGATTACACATGGAAAATGGTATGTGCTACAGTGGGACTCGAGCCGGGAATGCCTCCTCATTAGGCAGTTGCTCTGACCACTACGCTATTGCTGTGCTGCTTCATTTGCTATATCTTCTTTGTTATCCTCTTCAGCCTTTCATGCTACTTTACCCGTAGCTAAGCGATGGGCAGACCCACGCACCTACGGTTAGCTGTACTCAGAGTTTTAAATACATTACTACAAGGGTTTCTTCATGTTTTTTTTCAGTGTACTGTTGCTGTTGAACACATGGGGACTGTTGATGAGGATATGCAGACACCTATGAGCGGTCTCGCTCTTTTATGTACACATTCTTCTGTTCTACTTTGCAGAGCGTGTTTATTCTGAGAGCTCTGCTCTCAGCCACACCCCTTGCACTCGTCCAAGCTGTGTGTAGCATTAGGTGTTCAGGCAGCGTGCCTTCCTTAATATGCATACTCGCTGCCATCCTCCTCTTAAACTGGCGCTTCCGTGCAGGACTAAAGTAGTCCTGCACAGAGGATTAGTGAATCCGGGGGACCATCTTGTATGTTATAACAATATTTAGAAGTTATTTAGAGTTTTATGTTTTAAGTTGCATTCATGGAAATGATTAAACTTATCAATAGCATGTTTATAGACATGGACAGCCCTGCCTTAATATGGAGACAACTTATCTAGATATTTTCTATGTTCCTTTATGTTATTATTTAGTTTGGGTATAGTGGGTTTGTTAAGTTATGATTCTGTGGTTTGTATATGGGGGAAAGTCATGCACATGTTTACTGAGCTTACTTCTTTACCAGCTGATGGCTATTTGTGCTCTGCAATCATGCACCATTTAAACCAAGCCCCTGTCATCTTTGCAAGATTTGTAATATATTACATATCTGGCATGCATTCACTGTAACTATCTACAAATGTGTATATGTCTAATCTATGTAATATGCATACCTATATAAAATGTGATATATGTATGCTCTTCATTAGAAATGAATATTAATGGTAGTCCTGCAAACATAAATGAGCAAACCTTATTCTGAAAATATTAACCTTGTTATTCTATATACTCTCCCAGGTTCACTTAGTGTTTTATTAGTATCAACATAAATAAGAATTGTTAATCTTATGCTTTTATACTGTCTCGTACTTTTGTGATGCTATTAGCATTTTTATCATAAATTCTGTCTCACATGCCCCACTGCACTTGGTTTTGTAATTCCAGTTCTTTGTACTTTTAAAACACATCACAGTAACAATAAACAATAATTTGAGTAAACATTAAAACACAATTAGTTACTGTTTGTTAATGTAACAGAAAAAAAAATTAATGCACCACTTAACAAGACTATGCAATAAACAGTTTTGGTATATTCTGATTAGGAATCAAGTGCAGTTGTAGTCTTTCAGGATTTTATGTTTTGAGTAGAAACTTTTGTGACATTTTAAAGTATATTTTACATATATTTCTATTGTGATCTTTTTTTTTATTCCCTTAATGCATTTGATTCATGCTGAGGCTGAATGGGATCTGTATTGATCAGTGCACTCAAGTTATCAGAGGAATAAAAAACATAACTAAATTAAATCAATGCAGAAATTACTTCTGCCATTATTCTACAGTTTGCTGATTACATTCTACTGAACAGTAAGACTACACCAGGAGCAGAACATGCAGCTTTATATAAAGACTTTTATTAGCATCAGCTGCTCAACTCACCAAAAATAGTGAGTTTGAAAAAGTTGATAATATTATCTTTATTTGTCGGTTCTAACAACCCTGTATTTCAGAGTCATGCCAAAATTTACCCCAATTTTAGCGAGTCAGCAAAATTCTTATCTAGTTTTAATGCATGAGGATATGGCATGTCACACTCTTTCTTTCCAAGATCAGATAAGCAAAGTGAAGAAAATTCTTAGACAAAGGCTAGGCCTGTTTCACAGAGCCAAGTATTCTGCACATAATATTAAGAAGGGAATTGTGTACCATGTCTTCTTATTATTACTGTCACTCAGATCCAATTTCTGTATTACACAATCATCACAGTTTGAATGTGTTATAAAGGGTTATACAAAGCCAAGGTTTAGAAATATGCCAATCAATTGCATTATTAGCTATCAGAGTAAGTGACTTAGAGTACAGATGGCATCCAGACATAAAATGAAGCTGCAAATTGTACAATTTTAAAAGATTTGCAGATCAACAATAGCATATCAGTGTAAAAGGAGTAATTGGTATTTACTGGAGAACAAAGTTCATAGATATATGAAAGCTACCCTAATGGATATGAGCTGTCTCCCCCACGTAGGAGTCATTATTTCCTCAGACAGCAGCAAATTTAGAAACATTTTCTTGTGGAACCTCCTTAAACCAACAATATTCTAAGTTTTCTTGGAAGCTCTTTATTTCCCTGGTCCACCTGCAAAAACAGAGAGCTTTTATTCCTTGCAAAATGAGAAATCGTATTCAGCATCTTGCGATATGAAATTACTAAGTTAACTATCCCCAAATAGCTAAGGGACCTCAAAAGAGGGATTTCTGTGTTAATTGATATTAATACAAAATTGATATATACAGTTTTAAAATTACATTTAAATACAAAACTTACACTTGTAAGTTGAATATATAATCCTTTATAGTGCATGTAAGCTTGCTGAGTCCCATGGAACCAGATGTCTAAAATATTACTAACCTTAAATTAAATGAAATAAAATTACTCCTGGGCAATTAGATTTCTTTTTATCATTTTCTGAAGCTCTCATAAAAGAAAGAAGCAAAAGACAGTGCTACCCAAATGAGTTTTTTTCTCATCACAAACTACTTTTCCTTTTCATTTAATTCATCCTTGAGAAAGCCACATAAAATATTTAATTACAGATCTTATGGATTACCATCTGAAGCTGTTTATTTCACAGGGGTCTGATGTTTTGTGAAAACTTTTATAATGACCAAGTAGGCTAACACTTTTATTACTAAGAAAAAATAATTTGTCTGGTCTAACCATAGGTTCAAAAACAAGACAATAACTGCTGGCAGTTTATTGAGGTAAAGTAAATGGACTTGGCCACAATAGTCTTTCAGTCACTACCAGAATACAGATAAGTAAAACCCAGAGTATCAAGTCATTGTGTTACATGAGAATACAAAATGTACAGGAAAGGAGTAGGCATTTACATGGCAATCATACATAAATACAGAGAAATATATAATTAATGAAAGGCATTTACATGGCAATCTCAGAAGTTTTACACAGGCCTCAATTACGTTTGAGTTAGCTGAAAAATAAGACAATAACATTAAATGAACTGCCTATAACCTACTGATATTCACATTTATGTGAATTCATTGGGCTCATCTATTTGCTAAAATGATAACTCAGTAATGTGGTTATTTTGTTTTGCTAGGAATCCAAAATAGGTGGTATAACTAATTTATAGAGATGGGCTTTTAATGTATTTTTTGAAAGAGAGCAATGCCGGAGGTTTGAAATAAAAGTATGATAATGAATTCCATAACTTTTTTTTTGGGGGGGGGGGGTTATGAAAACTAATTTGTCTGTGTAAGAAACATGGTTATGAGATATAAAAAAAATACCAAAGGCTAATACACTTAGAGATCTAAAGTAAATCTTGGGAGTGAGTTAAGCTGTGATGAATGGCCAATAATTACAATGGAGGCGCATGAAGATGAGGGAGGCTAGGATATATACTGCATGAGCCATAATGGTTTTTAAGGTTGTAGGAGGAACTTCTGTATTGTTATTCTTTATTTGGGCATATTTGCAGCTTAATAGTGTTACTTGGAGAGATTGCAGTTATTTGCCGAGTGTAATGTGTTATGAAGTAAGGGATGATATAATCAAAAGCTGCCTGGTCTAGTGACCCTGGGTATTTATTTATGATGGAATTGGTATAGCATGTGTATTTTAGCTAGGAACTTACTGTTTTATTGATATTGTATTAAAAGCTGAGTGAGGTGCCAATCCAATATGCCAAAGTACTTAAATTGTGAGACTTCTGTTGTAGTGTGTGATGCAGAGAGGTTTGAGGGAATGGACTTTATGGAGTCAAATTTCTGACCGGTACTGAAAAGAATAAAGTAGGTGTTTTTTATGACAATGGTTGGCTTAAACTTGATTGATAAAGAAGAAGAGGTGTTTGAGGATCAGTGTATGTAGGTTACCATCTGAAAGTAATATTGGTAGAAAGAGTTCAGAGTTAAAAAATGTAGATGATTCTTTGGTATAAGTAGTCCACAAAGACTGCATGAGATAGCAAATGAAGTGAGCAATTAAAGGAGATTCTGGTGTCAAACACCTTGATTAAATAAACCAAAATGGCCCTGTTTAGTTTTCTAGTTGCCAAGTTGTTAATAGTCTCTATAAATGTCATTAGGGTCATGGTAATATTGTGTGCATTGTTGAATGCATGTTAATTGTGGGCAGAGTAGATTGTTCATTTTTAGTGCTGTATGACATGGGAAGACATTTTGTGTGTGTTGCTGGGTCTGCCACAGATAGATATGACAAAATAAGCTCCCACCTCCATCATACCCTTAAATCCCCTGAGGTCCTCTGAAATGTTCCAAAACCTGGTATGTACATGACTGTACAAAGCTAGGCCTCCAAAGATATGGTCCATCCTCAGGCCTTCAGCTGAGTCATATGCTTTCTGCATATGTCATAGGCTGGTGACCAGAGTGTCACTCTCAGCCTATTTTTTTTTCGTATTCATTTAGGACATTCTAACAGATCCCAAGAAACTGATTTGAGCAGTATTGCAGTGGTTCAAAGTCCCTAAAACATTGGCAACATTTGTGCAGGCTATGTATAAGGAATGAATGACTTAGGTATGAATAGTGTTCTGCCTCACAGAGGGGTACCTGGTGGGAGTGGGTGTGCACCGAGATTTAGCTCTGAGCCCACTGCTGTTCATACTGGTGATGGACTACATTAATAAACAGATCAGAGGGGACATATCAACAAAGTTGCTGTATACAGACAATGTGGCACTACAGGCAGACTCTCAGCAAGAATGTCAGCAAAGAATGGGGAACAAAATGCAAAACTGAAGGCACAGCGGATGAAACTAAGTACAGTTAACAAGTAGTAATGGCAGAAAATTGAGGAAATCAGAAGAAGTTGAGATAGAAAGGAAGATAGTGGAACAGGTTAACAGCTTCAAGTTTCTGAGAGGGTCAGTTGAGGACAAGGCAAGTCTGAATGAAGAGGTCAAAGCTAGAATCAGAGGGGCTGCAGCCAACTGGCATAAAGTATCAGGTGTAGTGTATGATGGAAGAATGACAAAGAAGCTGAAAAGTAAGGTGTACAAAATAGTGGTGTGACCAGTACTACTGTATGGTACAGAAACCTGGGCAGTAAAGGCAGAGCAGATGAGAAAGCAAGAGGTGATGGAAATGAAGTCCCTGAGAAGGCTGGTAGAATTCAGACAGTGGACAGATGAAGAAATAAGGACATAAGAGCAGACACCAAAGTAGCTCCAATTGTAGAAAAGATCAATGAGATCAAATTGGGGTGGTTTGGACAAGTGCAAAAGAGCAGAAGACAATCTGGTGAAGATGATTTGGGACAGACAGGACGAAGGTAAGAGGAAACAGGGGTGTCCAGGCAAGACATGGATTGATTGTGTGAAAGAAGATCTGCAACAGTCAGGCATGAGTGTTGAAGAAGGTAGGAGTGTGGCATTGAATTGAGAGAGATGGTGACAGTTAACACGATACCCCAACCCCATGTAGAAAATGTGAAAAAGGGAGTTGATGATGATGATGATGATGATTTAGGACATCCTTGCACTGAAACACCATTGTTACTTTAGCCATCACACAACAAGTTCCATGTGTATTTAGGAGCCATGGTCTTCAGCAACATTCAATAGGTAACAAATACACATTATGAATTCTGCATCCTATCCTTTGGCTTCTTGTCTGCCCTCAGTTCTCATCTTGTTCATTTTTGATTGACTCAGATATTTAGAATTTGTGAATTAGAAATGTTTCCTTTGAATGTAATGTACACTGAGTAGAAGAGGAGTATCATGAGCATAGAGCATTGCCTTTTCTTTAGTAACTGTATTAATGATTTAATGGAACTATTTTATTTGTGCACTAGTGTTCATTACATGCTAAGAACTGATGTCAGCCTCTATATCTGAGGAAAGGATTGCCATAGTAGTTATGGTCTTATCCTCAAGGATACAAGGTACAGGGTTTGATTCTGACCTCTAATTATTGGTTAGGCTTGTAATAATCTGCAGACTCATAGCCTAGTATTTACCTCTGAATATCACTACATGTTGACCTTAAACCTCCCTATCACATAATGCCCAAAGATATGGAATGAAAAAGTATATAGCCACATACACCTTTGGAGACAGACATACTGACTGGCACAGTGCACCTTTTTGTTTAGATAGAAAATAACACAGAGATGTTATGTGCTTGCACCAAATATAAATGAGGATTTGTTTCTTTGTAACTTTTTTCACTTACAAAAATATACTTTACCAGAAAGGCTCATCCAGACTCTGCTACACTTTGCTGTGAAGGAAAGGTTAGTTTGCTGTTGTTTTTTGTATTACTGTATTGCCTTTCTATATTTTGAATACTGTAGTTTGTTTTCTTTACCTTGTGTTTTGCTTGCATTCTGTTTTAACAGCATATTAAAACTTCAAAAGAGACCACAGCTCTCTCTGTTCTGAGTCAGACAGAATTTTTTCCCCGCCCTCCCACTCATTTAAGTTGTCTTGTTAAATACCACTGTCTTTCTAGTTGCCCGCCTCTTATGTTAATCTGACCATATATCTCATTTCTCTCTACTTTCACTGGCTTATGTGAGTAATCACAAAATCATCACTTTTGAAATCCCACCCCTTCAATTATTTAAATTTATTGGCCATCCTACTGTATTTCATAGTACCAAAATACAAAAGTGACCACCCCTTTCAGTCCGTCTTGCTGTTTTAAAAATAGTAACTCTCCACTAAACCTTAACTTTTTAAACAGGTAAAACTCAAGTTACCTACTTTCACATCTAACTTCTCTAGTGCAGACTGCAGAGTGCATTCTTTTCAATCTTACCTTTAAGCATCCCTGTGACTAGCACTTTCTCTAATACCTGCTGGAAAGCACTAGGAAGCCTTAAACTCATACAAACACTGAACTCTCCTTGTTAACAAGGAGAAATTAATAGTAGGCACTAAACAGCCTATAATTGCAAAGTACCTTGCTAAGGAAACAGCTCCTATACTTTACAAAGAAAAAAAAAAAAAACCCAAACCAGGCATGTCCAAGGGTCAGCTTCCGGTGATTTCTCCTGTCCACCTGGTGAATCTGGGCATACTGGGGCAATGCAGCAATTGCCTCATGTACACAGACAACCCTCTCCTCCTACCACCCAACACTACAACCTGTGAGAGATGCACTTACATAGCCAAAATGGAAGCAAAGCTCTCTCCACCCAAGATTGTGCTAAACAGTCAAGAGGAGAAGGTTAACACCCACACTACACCTCAAGCAACACATAGCCCTTCTAAACCCGCACCACCAACACCTACATATAGCAACACTAAATCCACATATGCAGAGGCCCTTAACTGTAACCTGCCCAAGCAACAAAGACCTCTGAAGCTGAAACGCAAACAAACACCAATCACAACCAATGTGTCACATACTTCACAACACCAGTGTGCCACCCAGCAACAGCCCCTAAGGCAAGACAATGTACCTAACACTTTAGTCCTAGGTGACTCTATAGTCCGGCACACTGATGTCCCTCTCACCAGGTTGAATAAGGAGAAAATTACAGTCAGCTGCCTGTCGGGTGCCAGGATCCGCCACATAATGCATGCACTCAAGTCACTCCACAACAAGTACAAATATGACTCTGTCATTGTCCATGTTGGAGTGAATGACTTGAGACGTACCTCCCTGGACTACATGAAAAGAGACATGGAAGAGCTCTCGGATCATGTGGCCCAGGCAGGTATGACCCTAGCCCTGAGTAGCATCCTGCCTCGCCCAGAATGATACCACAATATAAGGATAAAATGATTGACTTCAACAATTGGCTAAGCTTATGGTGTCATTCAAAGGGGATCCAGTATCTGTCTGCCTGGGATGACATGATTGACAGACCATGATGCTTTGCCAGAGATGGTCTGCACCTGTCGCCCCTGGGATTCAGGTTACTGGCTAAGGCTCTTGCCACCCCTATAGTGCCTTTTTAGGCAAACTTCAAAGGACAAAACCACCACCATAACAGGTACAAGCATGCAAAATCTGAAGGTAATGCTACTCAATGCTAGAAGTCTAAACCTCAAAATGCACTCTCTCGAGGCACTCCTAAAAATGGAGAACATCGATATCTGTGCAGTAACTGAGACCTGGTTCAAGGCTCCAGAGAGCACCCCTGCAATACCAGGCTACAACTCTTACCACACTTTTCGGCCACCAAACCTGGATCGAAACACTAAAGGTGGAGGAGTGTCAATATTCACCAAGGATATTCACACCACCAGGCTAGTTGGCCAACACAATGTGTCTGAAATTCTCTAAGTGCAACTAACACTAGGTAAGACTGCAATCCAAATTGTAGCTTGCTACAGATCCCCCACCATACCCCAAGATTCTCACTACACCTTTCTAAACATACTGGAAAATATTAAGATAGAACCAAACACCCTAATACCGGGTGATTTTAACTACCCTGCCATTAACTGGGAAAACTACTCATGTCCCAACACCTTTGCGCAACGGTTCTTGGAATTCATAAATTCCAACGCCCTGGATCAACTAATCCATAGTCCCACCAGGGGCTCCAATATCCTAGACCTGGTCATTACCAACATGGGAAATCAATGCTCCATACCTATGGTCACCCCTCGTTAGTCAGGTCTGACCATAAGCTAATCACCCTTAACATCCACATCCCACCCCACCCCCAGTAAAGAAACCACCATAAAAAACTTCTCCAAAGCCAACTTCATGCTGCTCAAGTCAGAAGTGACAAACTTCATGACACCCATGCAGACGGGAACTGAAAGTTCAACTGCTGAATCCTACACTATGGCACTGTCTGAGCACATCCACTCATGCATGAATCATGCCATCCCAAATAGAACCAAAATGCTCTCATCCAAAAAAAGGAAGCCAATCTGGTGGTCCCCTGCCATAAACAAACTTTACAACAAAAGGAAGAAACTTTTGCAGAAAAGAGGAAAATCCCAGGATGCAAAAACTCCTTACTAGCCTCAGTAAGAAACTGAGATGCCTCATAAAATCCTCCAAAGCTAGTTACGAAAATAAAATTGCCAAAGATTCCAAAGACAACCACAAAGCATTCTATAATTATGTCAAGAATCTAAATGGCAATGCTCAGATCTGCTCTGAGCTAAAACCGAATGGCATTAAATATACTGATCCGAAGGATATTGCCAATATCCTGGCAGATCAATTCAGTGCCAACTTCACCCCACTCTCACCCCCTAAATGGCCCATCTCAATACCGGAAGATTGCCAAATTCCAGTAATAACGGCCACACAGGTACAAAACGCACTCTCTAAAGCCAAGAATACAGCATCCATGGGACCAGATGACATCCCAGGCTGTGTACTACATGAACAACAATATGAACTGGCACCTCACCTAAGTGTCATGTTTAATCATAGCCTCACCTCAGGTTTCATGCCCACTGAGTGGCGCAGAGCTACAGTTATCCCAATCCACAAGGGGGGATCCACCTTGGATCCTGGAAACTACCGTCCCATCAGTCTGACAAGCCTTATCTGCAAGGCCATGGAGCATATTATCATGGAACTTATAAACAAAGACATTGGCAACCTTCAAACACTGGACCCCACCCAGTTTGGGTTTGTGAAGGGCCGATCTTGTCTCCTGAACCTGATTGACTTCTTTGAATCAGTCTCCAGAGCCATGGACAAGGGTAAGGTGGTCCACACAGCCTATCTAGACCTTGCCAAGGCCTTTGACACCATCCCCCACTCTGGAATCATAGAAAAACTTACTAAGTTGGGCATTAATCCCTATGTCACCCAATGGGTTGCTAAATGGCTTACTGATAGAACGCACACTGTAAAAGTAGCCGACTCCAAATCCAGCTCCAGACAAGTGACAAGTGGAGTACCTCAGGGTTCAGTCCTGGGGCCGCTCTTGTTTGGCATCTACTTCTCTGAAGTACAGGTCAACACTAAGGGACTCTGGCTAACAAAGTTTGCACATGACTGCAAACTGGGAGCCATTATTGAATCCCCAAATGATGTGGATACTCTACAAAAGGGCCTTACAGAAACAGATGCTTGGTGCCAGAGCCATGGGCTCAAGCTCAATGCCAAGAAATGTATTGTTATCCCCTTTGGGAAAAAACATGTATCCACGAATTACCATATAGGTGGCAGTACACTAAACACAGAAAGTGTGATAAGAGACTTAGGGACACAGGTGGACAGTGGTCTCACCTTCGATAACCACATCGCCACAACAGTCAGGAAATCCTTCTATGTGGCACACCTCATCACGAAGGGCTTTTCATCCAGAAAAAAGGAGGTCATTGTCCCACTGTACTCATCCCTCATTAGACCCATTATAGAATACAACGCCCCATTTGGTATGTACCTCTCAAGACATCTGCAACAACTGGAAAGGCCTCAGAAATACCTCACTAAAAGAATCACAGGCCTAAAGCAGATGCCCTACGCTGACTGCCTTAAAACACTCCAGCTATACTCTGTCGCATATCGTCTACTCAGAGGCGATCTCTGCTTAACATACAAGGCCATGTCAAACCCAGAGCTGTTGGACATGCTACACTTAAAGAAATCCCAATCCCTCAGAGCTACACGCTCCAGGGATCTAAACCTTGTCATCACAATAAACAAAACATGTTGGAGGGATAGGTTCCTGACCCAGAGACTCCCCAGACTCTGGAATAGATTGCCCATACATGTCAACCAGAGTGCCTCTTTGGACCTCTTCAAGAGGAACCTTGACGATTGGATGGGAGAAAAGAAATTCACCCCAGGGATCACGTCAGTCGCCCTGCTAGACAGGGGTCCAGGAAAGTAAATAATGTGGGAAGAAATAGCCAGGGAATTGTTATGGCTAGGCTTGTATAGGCCCTAGGGCTGATAGCCTAGTACCAACCTATGAACCTATGAACTTTGCCATTTACAAATAATAATCATTTTTGTACCAGGTAATCAAATATATTTGACAACTATTTTTTATCACGAAACAGAAAACAGTAAGTACTTCACACTATAGAGATTACTGTTGCCCGAATTTTTAAGTTAGCCCTAGTTCTGAGTATTGTGCCAGTTATTTGAACTTAAAACATAGGGGAGCTCCCCTACTCACGTTAGTAATATGTGCCATCCCAAACCCTGACCCTGACCCTAACCCTAACCCTAACCCTACACTTTACCTTAAAAAGCCTTTTCCATACATAACACTACCACTAAACAAGACAGGCTCACATACACACACACACACACACACACACACACACACACACACACACACACACATGCACACACACACGCACACACACACAAAACCCACTTATTTGTCACAATACAGCATTCATCCTACAAAATGAATGTCTGATACATAACATTTTGAAAAATGACCCAGCACTTCATTGTCATGCAAATGAATGCATAACAGAATGGGTAGATAGATAGATAGATAGATAGATAGATAGATAGATAGATAGATAGATAGATAGATAGATAGATAGAGAGAGAGATAGACAGAATGCATGAAGTAATTATTGTTTTTAAACTAGAATTGCAACAAGATTTCATATGGGCTGTTAATTTTTTTTCATATGTTAAAGTTACATATTTGTGTTTGGAATTTCATTACACAAATTTTCTTTACTAACACATTTTACTGTAGTAACCTTAGTAACTTCATAATCAGAAAGAATACAAACATATTTCGCACAAGCAGTGTACTCCAATTTTGTCAGTCACCTTCAATACAGTAAGTAAAAGACAAATTTTAAAGCAATTGCTTTATTTTGGTGAACTGCATATATTATTAAAATTGCAGGCATTTGCAAAGTTTTGTGTCTAAATATGTGGCTTGCAAATGATTACTTTGTCAAATAGAAGGCACTACATATCTTGGAATTGCCCCGCAAATATAGCAAACTTAGCCAATCAGATTTGTCGAAAAATACAATTGATGAAACTTTGGATGGCAACTTTATTAAAGGAATTTATGCAGGAAAGCAAGCCCCCCCCTGCAACTCTTACATGACAGGCTTCACCCTATGCTCCTCTTACTCAGATATAATAACCCTATAATTAGTTGTACAACTACAAGAAAAAGAGAAATTCCCAGTAAAGTTGAAAAAAATGGCCTATACAACACTGATCTCACAGTGGAAACAATTTGTGGAAAACCATTCTGAGAGTTATGATTTCAGACAGTTGTGATAAGGAAGATAGCATTCCTAGACTCACCATTAACCAAATGGTGGATATCCCATGTCAAATAGCCTGTAAAATAAAAATGGCACCTATATTGATAAACCATGTCACTGGCTTAGAAGAAGTTAACAAACTTCCTGAACTGATATTACACAGGAAACCATCAACATTAAATGATAGTTTGGTAAATAAATGTCACTATTTAAAGAAGCTCATGAAATAACCTTCTGAAGTCTGGAATGGATGGTATCATTTTGCCTGTTTTTAAATCTCCACAACACTAGACAGTTTGAAAAATGTTAGCCTTACATTGGTGCCACCACAGAAGAAACATGTTTAACAATATGTTTCTGCAATTTCTACTAAGAAATAAAAAAAGAATCAGAATTTAAATTAGGAAAAAAATATTCAAAATATGAATAATGAAAAGACTGACCAATAGCCAGAAGTATGAGATTTATATAGCAACCATTAATAGAGAACATTTTCTAAACCATGACTTGTATCCTTTTACTTTCAGGATAATTAATCCAATATGTTCAGATGCAAGAAAGGGATATTTCAGCAACCTGATCCCAAAAGGAGAAATATATTGGACCTATAACCTCAAGGCTAGAAAAACAGCAGAGCTGAATGAGTGTTTTGAATTATCACCATTTTAAGTAAATCATGTCAGCCCTCATTACATTTAATGAAGTCCATGATATCAGCAAAACGAAAAGAAAACATACTGCTGTATTTGTAAGTATATCAAAGTGTTATGTATTACTAAAATTACATTTGTTCCCTCTGACTCTTTTTTCATCCATGTCATGTAGATCTTGCCAACAGTATTTCCTTATTACTGTATCATTTTTTGGCATGCTGCAGAAAGGACTGTGTGGGATCTATAAACCACTTACCTACTGGTAGGGCTTATGTCATTCAGTTTTTTTTTTAATGCTTTTTTTTTTTTTATTTCTTTCCACGACTGTTAAGCATATAGCCAGAAAGAAGACTGTCATTTTTTTTTAAATAGCTGCATATATTTATAGAATCTTCACATTTCCTCTTGACACTCAACATATGATACTGAACTGGGGATGTAAAAGCTTACTTTTCTATGCTGCTCTAGACAGCTTTCTTCTAAGTATCAGAATGAGTTGCCTTGTACCCTGTGAGACTTATACATTGAATAAAGAAAAATACTGACAGTAAGAGGGCTAGTAAAATGAAACATGACTGGTACAGTCACTGCAAAGCTGAAAACATGTAAAGACTCAACTTCCACAGTATAGTGAATTGTGACTCACCATAATTAATATGCAATGTTGGGAACTAAATGCTTCTGATATCTAAGCAGTGCCCCCCCCCCCCATTGTTTTAGCAGAGTGTTGATGCATTTACTTCATCACTGCTAATAGAAATCTTTATTAATTTACCTAACTATGCTTGGCTGACAGAAGATATAGCACATACAATGTAGTTGGTTTGATTCATTGTGAGCAAAATTTCTCTAATTTGCATTTTCCAGCAACTTACAAACACCCAAAAAATAAAACTGAATTTGTTATGTAGATAGTAAAGTACACTATCAAAAAAAACAAAAACACTGTTGAATCAGCATTTGCTTTACGAAGATGAATGATTGAGGTACCACACCAAATAGGCCAGTTTCATATTTTCAAGCTGGCTGACAAATGCAGACAACATAAAAATGTAGAAATGCTATATTGTTCTCCATACAAGAAAAAAACTCTAAGACACAGGTGATGAGATGCTATTTATTTGGCCAGCTCAGGTGTTACAGTGCAACCACTGGCTTTTTGGACTACACGAGTCCTTCATCAGGAGCTAATGCAAGCATAATCAGCACTGGGAAGACCAGTCATGTGTAGTTAACCAGTCAGACAGAGCATAAACCTACATGACCAAATGGCATGATGCTGATTAACTAGTTTACACCAGGCTCATTTAAAAAATATACTACTTATTTTTATTTATTTCTTTTTTCTACATGACTGCATTAAATTCTAGCATTTCCTGCTGCAGGTATCCTGTTGCACTGAATTAATTCAGTGGATTCATGCTACCATTTTACTGCATATCATACTTTTAGGAGTAGGTTTATATATTTACAATGCATTTGCAAAGTCTGCTTTGTGCCACTGAAGGTATGGAAAGGAAAAAGATTTTTTTCTTTTTGTTTAACTGCAGAATGGTAATGATTGATATGGCACATATTGAAAGCCAAAGATAAACATACTGGAATAAATATCTATTCATGTATTTGCAGATGGATAAACTGGACCACTAGCATCCTTTTTATTCATAACATTTGTTATATAAAAAATACTGGCATTGAAAATAATTTGTAAATGAAAACATACTCCATTCAGCTGAAAATTTGTAAATCAAAGCAAACTCCATTCAGCTGAAACTGTAGCAATATTGCATACTGTCTCATTAAAAAATACATTTCTTCACTATATTAAACTGGTATTGTAGGCATCCTCCCATTCTTATAATGGACCAGGGAATACGTTATGAAAGGTAAGTTAAGTAATTGTGTCCATACAGTTATATAGGTTCATAGATTAGTACTAAGCTAATTGCTCTTACGAGCCATTTTAAGCCTAGCCAGTTATCCCTTGTGAGACTCAAACTCTGCATCTTGTGTTTGTAAGGCAACCATTAGGCCACCCTCCCAACTGTTGTAGTATGGAATACAGTTTTGTATGAACTCCATTAAAGCATGCTATTTCATAAATGTATCTAGGAGCAATTTCCATAATCTGGGACAAAAAACAGAGAATACAAAGGTGCTAGCCAAGGAACTCATATATTTTTTATGTCAGAAGGAGTTGCATTGTGTGTTTGTAGACATAGAGAAAGCATATGACAGGGTGCCTTGAGAGGAGTTGTGGTATTGTATGAGGAAGTCAGGAGTGCCAGAAAAGTATGTAAGAGTGGTACAGGATATGTACGAGGGTGGTGTGAAAGCGGTGAGGTCTGCGGTGGGATTGACGGATGCGTTTAAGGTGCAGGTGGGGTTACATCAAGGATCAGCTCTGAGCCCTTTCTTATTTGCAATGGTGATGGACAGATTGACAGATGAGATCAGACAGGAGTCCCCGTGGACTATGATGTTTGCAGATGACATTGTGATCTGTAGTAAGAGTAGGGAACAGGTGGAGGAGACCCTGGAGAGATGGAGATATGCTCTAGAGAGAAGAGGAATGAAGGTCAGCAGGACTAAGACAGAATATATGTGTGTGAATGAGAGAGAGGATAGAGGAATGGTGAGGATGCAAGGAGTAGAGGTGGTGAAGGTGGATGAGTTTAAATACTTCATATCAATAGCTCAGAATAACGGTGAGTGTGGAAGAGAGGTGAAGAAGAGAGTACAGGCAGGATGGAGTGGGTGGAGAAGAGTGTCAGGAGTGATTTGTGACAGACGAGTACCTGTAAGACTGAAAGGGAAGGTCTACAAGAGGATAGTCAGACCAGCTATGTTATATGGGTTGGAGACAGTGGCATTAACAAAAAGGCAGGAGTTTGAGCTGGATGTGGCAGAGTTAAAGATGTTAAGATTTGCACTGGGTATGATGAAGGTGGACAGAATTAGAAATAAGTATATTAGAGGGGCATCCCAGGTTGGAAGGTTTGGAGACAAAGCCAGAGAGGCGCGATTACATTGGTTTGGACATGTGCTGAGGAGGGATGCTGAGTATATTGGGAAAAAGATGCTAAGGATGAAGGTAACAGGAAAAGAGGAAGGCCTAAGATAAGGTTTATGGATGTGGTGAGAGAGGACATGCAGGTGGTTGGTGTGACAGAGCAAGATGCAGAGGACAGGAAGAAATGGAAACAGGTGATCTGCTGTGGCGACCCCTAACAGGAACAGCCGAAAGAAGATGATGATATATATATATATATATATATATATATATATATATATATATATAATTTTTTTTTAAATGAATGCCCAAAATGTTGACAAATTAATGTTGCCAGCCCAACACCAACAGCCTACTGTGCTTTATTTGAGGACAAACAATCAAATGCTTTTGCAGAGAGGCAAGCCCCCATGTACCTCCTACACTCCCCCTGTTAATTATATATACTTACTCCGAGATCTTACAGTCCCTGGGGAAAGGGCAAATTTCCCTACCCAGAGACTGGCAGTCTTGCACAACTGTCAAACAATGGTTTGTGTTGACCAAAGCTTGCCAACACAAACAGATGATGATTATTGAGAGTTTCACTCAAAACTATCATACCTATATATACGTATATATATATATATATATATATATATATATATATATATATATATATATATATATATATATATATATATATATTGCTTTGATAGTCTGAATGGCTGGAATCCATTGGTGTTGGACACCTGGAGAAAGGTTGTAAAATATCGAACTTTGTTTGTTTGTGTCTTTCGGCTTTTCCCAGTTAGGGGTCACCACAGCGGAACTCCGGTCTGCTAATGATTGGTAGTGGATTTTTACATACCGGGTTACCAGCCCTGATGCACAACCTTCAACGAAGGCATGCCCCATTCATGTATGCCTCTACACAGAAGGCGCTCTAGCTGAGAATCGAATGGGACAACGTCTTGCTATGAGGCGACAACTTTACCGCAGCAAAATTCTAACAACTGAAAACTTCTGATTTCACATTTTTGCAGTGGAGACAAGCCCCCCTGCACTGCCCACAACCCCTGCTACTTAAATATACCGATTCCAAGACTGCATAACAGTGAACAGAATGGTAAATTTCCCATTCCGCACTGTACAGTGATCTACATTCACAAGGTTCAATATTCCACAACTTCAGTCATCTGGTCTTCATAGATCAGGTGTTTTATGTTGTGAAATTTCGATCCTTTGAGGGGGACCCATATATATATATATATATATATATATATATATATATATATATATATATATATATATATATATATATATATATATATATATATATATATATACGTACAGATTTACTATTAAAACATTGAATTGCATTAGATTGAATAATGTTTAATCAAATGCATGTTTTTAAGTTTTCATAATTCTGACCTGAAAGTTTTTGACTGAAATTGAATGAAAGTGAGTATGTATTCTCTGATGTGAAGTTGACATTATAAATGGAGATCACAGTGCAGCATGGAACTGGAAATTGACCCTTCTCCTCACTGTACTGTCATCTCAGATTTGGTACATATATATATATATATATATATATATATATATATATATATATATAATTTGCAGGGGGTGTGGGAGGCACAACCCCCTACATGGAGGGTGCAGGGTGGAATGCCTCCTTTCTAAAACATGAAAACAAGTACATTTGTATGGTTGTTTAAGAGGTTCTCATATGTCTGAGTGTCCAGTCGCTCTAACATCTAACATACACCTTACAGAGGAGAGCGCAAGTGAAGAATAAATGTTACTGAAGTGCAGGAGTCGTTGGTTACACTTGCACCGCTTTACATTAATTTCAAATAATTCTGAATGTCGACCTTCTTGGTATTCATTTTCAAAATTCTGCCTTATCGGTATTACCAAATTTGACAAATAAATTCAATGTTATAAGTAAAATACATTTTGCCATTCAACATTATGATAGTAAACTGCATGTATATATACATATTTACACCACAATTCAGAAGTGGTGTACATACCTAATAGTGTGCAAAGATTCAAAGTATAACACCAACAACAATAAAATATCCAGCACTCGTATAAATATCTCTGAAGTCCATTATAATGCAGCATCATGCAAAGAAAGTCAATTTCCAAATGCTGACTGTTATCAAACAGAAAATCTGCATAAAAATGTAGTCAGAAAGTTTATTTTAAACTTCCTAATAAATGTAAATAGTCTTCAGGGTACTTACTGTTTTCAAGCAGTGAATTCAGCATGAAATAATATATCCAGGAGCTACCTTTTAAATTTCCAATAAATGTAAACAGGGCTGTGTTGCTTTAAATTTGTATTTTAGTGTTCTTCCTTGTTCGCTTTGCATTTATGCATTCTTTAGCAGCACTCAATAGTTCTCCTTTCTGGTTTGTTTGATGCCTGTTTGATGCCTACTGGTTTAAAATATAACCATTTGGTATAAGCGTGTCATTTTAATGTATTTTGTGCACTGGCGAGATTAAAACTGAGAAGTTTAAAAGGAAGCTTCTGGATATATCATTTCATGCCGAATTAACTGTTCAAAAACTGTAAGCATACTGAAGACTACATTTATTGGAAATTTAAAAGAAGCTTTCTGGTTACATTTTTTATGTAGATTTTCTGTTTGATAGCATTTGGAAATGGACTCTCTTTGCATGATGCTGCATTATAATGAACTTTAGACATATTTATATGAGTGCTGGATATTTTTTGTTGACGTTATACACACACACACACACACACACATATATATATATATATATATATATATATATATATATATATATATATATATATATATATATATACATACATACATATATAAAAAATCATCATCAACCTTGTTCCCATGTTCTGCATGTGGTCACATCAACTATCACATTCTCTCTTGATTCATTGCCACTCTTCTACCTTCTTCAGCCATCATGTCTCACTGTCACAGGTCTTCTCTCACACAATCCATTTATGTCTTTGCTACATGCTCTCACTTTCTCTTGCTTTTTTCCTGTCTATCCCAAATCACCTTCATCTGTGCCCAAATCACTTGAATCTGTTTTCTCTGACCCTCTCTGCAGGTGGAATTACTTGGGTTTCTACTCTGATGTCCTTATTTCTTCATCTGTCCCATTGTATGAAATCTACCACCCATCTACCTCTCAACTTCTTACAGAAAAAATTCTGGACAAAGCCTAAAATGATGGGCGGGGGGGACAAATAGGGACAGATTTTAAATATTGCTCTTACAAACTTAGAAAGTTGATAGAATAATAGGTTTTGCATTGGCATGAATTTTCTGAAGGGTGTGGAGTCTTCAACTCAAATGTTTGTCAGTATTTAATGACTTCAGTCCTCAGCTATTTGCCAGAAAGTACAGATTTTAGAAGGAACACACTAAAAATATCTGGCAAAAATCTGGACATGCTGCGAAAATCTGTACAGTTGAGAGGTAGGCTGGCAGTTCATCTCTTCTAATTTGTTCAACTGCTCTGCCTTCTGCCCAGGTTTCTGTACCATACGGTGATGCTGGTCACACCATTGTTTAGTTACCGCACACCTTATTTTTCTGCGTCTATGGCATTCTTCTGACATACATTAACTCAGATAATCTGTGCCAGTTCACTGTAGCCCTTTGATTCCAGCTATGAACCCCACATTCCTTTCACCTCATCCACCCCTCCCAGTTAGTTGAAGATGTTAACCTGTTCCACTATATTCCCTTCTATCTACATTCTCAGCTTTTTCAGATTTCCTCCATTTGCTGTCATTACAATTGTTTTATCTGTACTCTTACTACTCATACACACACACACACACACACACACACACACACACACACACACACACACACACACACACACACACACACACACATGCACAAAAAAAAAAAAAAAAAAATATATATATATATATATATATATATATATATATATAAAATATGTACACAAACAAACACCTGCACACACACATTATACAGATGGTTTAGCAAAAGCAATTGACCAGCATGTTTTGGGGAAGTGGAGAAAGCAAAACCCACACAGACAGGGGTGAACATGGAAACTCCACACAAAAAAAGAAAGTGATATAAGATCAGGCTTTAACACCCTGTGGGGCAGAAACCTTAACAATGAGCAACCATGCTACGCAGAATGAATGATGAGGAACCACCAAACATGCTGAAGCAGCATCACATTATTTATTTGTTGTTTTCTTGTTTGTTTGTTGTCTGTTTACTTGCTTGTCTGTTTGTTTGTTTAGTTATTTACTTTACATTTCGGGATTAGGATAGTCTGAATGGCTGGAATCCATTGTTATTGGACACTTAGAGAAAAAATCTCCAGCAGATACTAAACATCTACTTTCAGAGTTACATACTGTGACAGAGAACATTCTTTGGGGGCATTTAGACACACAATTTGAGCTCAAGCACTACTGTATACACTATTCACATAGGAAATATGACAAATAAGACTTCATATGACTAAGGCTAATGCAAATGTATCCATCATTGTTTTAAATATAAAGTCACTAATAGCAAATCAAATAAGATTAAAACCTGATGGTTGGCAAAAATAACAAAATACTATATATAGATACATAGACAGATATTGTTGTGGCTTTAATAAAGGAACTAATACAGAAAGAGCAGACAGACAGAGTAGTAAGGAGAGCAGCAACTTGCTGGACACCAGTGATATGGTAGCATTATTAAAGAAGAGTAAGAGAGCATCGAAAAGGCATAAAAGAGGATGTAGCTGAAAATCTGAGCATGGGAGTTACATAAAGGCAGATAGAAACTTGATGGTAGGATAGATGAAGTATGAAGGCGTGTGAGAGAAAGATGCGGGATCAATGTTAAAAGGGGGAAAGAGCTTGTTGAAAAGGAAGTAGAGATAGTTACGGGGTTGTGGGAGGGTTGACGATAAATGGTAGGACTGAAATGAGTTAGATATACTTGAGAGAGACAATGGGTTCTTGTTAACCATTTAACCTCAGTGCTCTTACGGCTGGTCTGCTTTTATATGTCCATATTAGAAGATTAAAAACATTCATATGTATTATCCAGTGAGCTAAAACACTCATTACAAATTCTGCTCAAATGTGAAGAGGTAGCTATCGAGTTTTAAAGATGGTAAAAAAAGTGACAGCCTTTTCTTAAGGCTACAGTCATAAGTCAGCACATTTTGCTTACATAAATTTGCAACCTAAGAATACAACAAACAATATAAGATATGGGATTAAATGCCAAACCTGACTTAAATTAAAATATTTCTATCAATAATATTTTAAAAGAAAGAGCTAACACAATTTGATTATTCTTTGAATATAAAATAAGTTGTTTAAGGAAATAATTATGTAATTTATAAATCATGTATTGAATGTTGAATTTAATGTGTTCTTGAAGTGTTTCTGGAACTTTTTAAATTGATGTCATTAAGTGATTAATATTCAGTAGCTGACCGATGTGATTGGTAATACTTTTTTTAAGTGTGATGTAATTTTCTGTAAACTAACTCTGATGAAATCCTTTGTAAAGACAGGATGAAAGCGTGAAGTTTGTGTTCTATAAAGATCCTGGACTAAGCCAGTGCTGCATCTAGTACCGTCTCTTATATTGTTCATTTTAGTCTTGGTTAGATGTGCTTTTTATTTTATTTTGGATTTCATTAATTTGCAACCTGTTCTTTGTTTTATGTAGCTGTGAACATGGACAGAGCATATTCCAATTTTGGAACCAGAAAGTCTTTGACCAATAGCTGTCAAGCCTTGTTAGTAAGTCAGTACAAACTGATATCAGGTCATAGGTCTCAACCTGTTAAGTGGTCAGTGTGGAACACAGACACTGACAATGTGTGACAAACATGCAAAATGTGGAACACCCTATTTTTACACTGTGTGAAAACACACCATTTCCATGGTTTGAGGCTGAAATTGTGTTTTAAGCAAAATCAGTGAGTTGAAGTATATGTCAACTAAGAATTAATACACATGTAAAGTTCTTTTATAAAAAAAACACAGCATGTAATTAAAGTCAAAAATGTATTGTATAATCAGAAAAACACCACCATAACTAAAGTGTGCAATCACTTGCAGTCAGAAAACAAAAGCAGCAACTCTGCATAAGACTGAGCACTCATGACCTATGGACATTTTCCACTGAGTAAATACATTTCACATGAGTTATTAAACAATACTGGTTAAGTGTATTTCGTTATAAGGAATAACCTCATTTTGAGTCTTAAATTGTGCATGTTCCTTGAAGTTCTACATTGAAAGGGTCAAGTCACAGTGTTAAAATAATTTTAACAGATATTCACAATAAATAGAGAATCATATTATGCATAAATTACTTATTGTCAGTATAACATAACTCATTTTTGCCATCCTGTGAGCTCCTAGTTTAAGTTATTAGTAAGCTGTTCTGCCCTCCTACAGACAGTGGGGAAGGAGAGCTCAAGCTGCAGCCCTGTAAACATAAAACACTTAAGCTGCCAGAATTCCCCACCACCAAATCCACAGCACAGAATTACCCTATCCTGTACAACACTAATAAGATATTATACACAAAAGACTTAACTGACATTCATAGTAAATAATAACTTAACATTTTTTATTATGTGAACTCCTTGCTGAAGTTATGAGTAAACTGTTCTCCTTCCAACAGACAGTGTAAATATATAAACAAAATTGTTAGAATGTCCCTAACCCTCTAAAAAAACACTGAGCTACCAGACTTTGCCTACCCTCCACCAAATTTACAGTAGAGAACTCTGCTATTCTGTAGAACACAAAGTATCAAAATATACAAGTTTATGTATTCTATCTCCACTGTTCTAGCAAAACCTGGGCTAAAATTTGACATTGGAGCCAAGATATGCTGAAGAAATCACAGATCATTTTGTAAGTACTGACTTGTACATTGTACTCTAATCTCCAGTCTCCATCGGTCTCCTGTTCCACAATCCTAATATCCTTGCTTAAAGATGAACTGCTGCAGTCCCCAAAAATTTGCCAGCTGCTGAAATAATCCATCTGTGCCAGGAATCTCCTGAATCCTAATGGTGCTGCCCTTCTAAAGAAAAAGCTGTTGTTGCCATAAATCCAAAAAGAAAAGTGCTTCCAGAAATACCCATTTTAAACGCATTGCAGTGGTGTGAAAACTGGAGTCCAGAAGTTCCTCACTGATCGCTGTTCATTTTTCTGCTTCTTCTGGTTGGTTTGCTTTGCATCACAGTCAACCTCTGATTGGCTCATATTACCTGTATGTCAATTGGCTACCTTTGCATTATATGAGCCAATCAGAATGTGCAAAGTGGAGTAAACACTCAATGCGGTCCTGCGGAACTTTGTGAGTGCTGTGCTAATATAGAGTACTTGGATGATAAGTATCAGGTGCTGAGTTGTAAGAGTTCTTTGTCTGTACACCTGTGATGGTCACATGTAGAGAAATTAAGCACTGGCTTTAACCAAATCCCCAGATACCTGCAGTTTTCTGACATCTCATTACTGCCACTTACAAATGCAAGAATAATTACCCATCACCAGAGTAAGGCAAAAATGGTTGGCAATCAACACAGCCTTATATTTATTAAGATTAACCTGGAGACACATATGACTCAGCCCAAGACAAAACTGGACTTGAGTCTCCCTGACTTTTGAAAAGATCAGATCAAGTTACTGATGAGCAAAAATCCAGAAATCATCACCATATAAGACCTATTTGCATGATGAAATTTAACTATTTGGGTAATGAGAAAGGGAGGAAACAGTAGGGGACCAGTGGCTGATTCTTGGCCCTCCTTCAGCATCAATAATTTATGTGATTGTTGTTACCCGAAAATCAGTCTAAATTATCTGTTATACAAGTAGTTTACAAACCAAGAAACAGCTGCAGGTGTCAGGCTTTAAAGAAAAAGGTTGGCTAGCATTCTTTCATGATTTCCTGCGCTGAATGCTAATATTCTGTCATGATTCCCTCAGATGAATGCTAACATTCTGTCATGATTTCCAGAGCTTTATGCTAACATTTTGTCATAATTCTATGTGCTGAATGTTAACATTATATCATTATTCTCTGAGCTAAATACAAATTTTCTGTCATGATTCCCTGAGCTGAATCCTAACATTCTGTCACGATATCCTGAGCTAAATAGTCTGCAAGGTCAACAGACACAGCTCCACTGAATCTTCTAAATTCCATTGTATTCAAAAGTAAGATTGTGAAAGAAAGAATAGCCATGATTGTGTTGCACCATTTTTTAAAGCTGTGATATGAGTCAAACATCAAACCACAGATTTCTAAGTGGGAGTTTTGCCTCACTGTCCCTACATTTTAATGTATTTTTGGGTTGAGGCAAACTAAACACTGCAGACTATTACAATTTTATATTGTTTTTAGAGCTTGCTTAAGACAAATTCATAATATATGGTAACTTCCATATTTATGGAAGTATTATTGTCTAATGGAAGCAATTACCATCCACTGGAATGCAACTTAATATTTTTGTTAGACATTCATTTCCCTCTGCTAAATACACCTCAGAAAACTGCAATTCAGTAGAAAAAAAATAGCATCTGGTGTCCTACTTTCTGTATAAATTACAGATGTGTAAGTTCAACTTACCATAGCAGTAGATGTTCAAAGCAGCACTACTGCATTAGCCCTAGCTATATGGGTTAAATCCTGCCAAGGATATAATAGGTGGCCAGCATCAAAAGCTTCGGGGCATCTTCCACATGCTCAAACTGTCAAGCAGTTTGAACTGAGATGATTAAAAGACAAGTTTGGGTGTGAAGCCCTTTTGAGCTTTCCTGCAGTAGCAGAGAGAGAGGCTGAGCCCTGAAAGGACAAGGCTAGGAATAACAAAAAAATAAATGTCCACATGCTAGCATAAAAAACACACCAAAAGCAAGAGGGATGGAGGGAGGGTGCGGCTACTGCAGCACCAATCATTCAAAATCTACTTTTATGGTAAGTTTAACTTACACAACTGTACTGTGTTCTTCATATTAATCACTGCTGTGGGTAGCTTTAGCTATATGGGTAGATTATCATAGCTAACTATATTTAGGAAGTGGAAAGACAAGGGTCCATGAGCCCCTGGAGAATGGTCCTAGCAAAGCATGACCTAGACCTAGAGAAGGACTCAAACTTATAATGCTTTGTAGAAATATGTGCAGAGGATCAAGCAGCAGCTTCTAGAATAATTCTAGAATACAACCCTATCAAAAAAGCCATAGAAGAAGCCAAGGACTTTATGGAGTGGGTCTTGATCCTGCCTGGAATGGATTTGTCATGATGAGTATAACAAAAAGTAATAGCCTTAGAGAATCATTTATTTATTTTATTTATTTATTTATTTATATTTGTTGACCGGGAGTGTCCGACTGGACGTAGGTTCATTTTCAGTGGAGGCCCGGGGAGAAAAGCTCCACAGTTAAAACAAACAGCAGTAGTTACATTGGATTACATAGCAATTAACAATTTACATAGCAATTACTTACAACATATTTACAGATGAAGAACATAGTACATCAGTAGACAACTAGAATCTTTATCTGTGAAGTATATAACGGACATTAACAAATGTTACAATAAGAAGTTCCTGCTGCATAATAAGTACTAGGCTTATGAGCATCTGAGCTTGCTACAATCAAGGTAGTTAGTGGAGTGGAAAGAAATGTAGTGGTTGGATGGGGTGGGTGATATTAAGAGTGGGAGTTGCAAGGGCATAGCCAGCATGTTTTTAGGTGCGCTTTTAGTAAAGTTTTAAAGGGGTGCATGATGGTATGGCGGTAATTGTGGGTGGGAGGGAGTTCCATAATTTGGCTATGGCACAAGAGAATAGTGCTACACTAGCAGAGCTATTGGTTTTAGTGATCTGCAAGTGATTTTTGTTGCTGGATCTTAGTGGTCTGGTGGTGCGAAAGGGTTGGAGTAGATTCTGGAGGGATGGGACATTTAGTGGATGGTTTACTAGTTTGTGGGCGAGTGAGATTTGATACCATTGAAGGAGGTGAGGGAGTTCAAGCCAGCCCAGTTCAGCAAGTGAGAGACAGTGGTGACTACGGTAGGATGCCCCTGAGGCAAATTTGGTGATTTTGTTGTAGCAGGTCTCTAGCTTATTTAGATCGCATTGCCTTAGGTTGGTATATATTGGAGAGGCATAAAGTAGGTTGGAGATAAGGTGGGAATTTGCTATTGAAATCTTTGCTGCTTTGGTGAGAAGTTGTTTATTTCTGTATAACACTCCTAGTTTTTTGTGGACTTTTTTATGGTCATGGATATGTGAATGTCAAATTTTAGTTTATTGTTTATTTCCACTCCTAGCAATTTGGTGTGTTCAGTTGGGTATATAGTGGTGTCTTTTGCTGTGATGTTAAAGTGAGAGTTGTTTTGAGTATGTTGGTTGAAAGATGAGTAGTTTAGTTTTGTTTGGGTTGAGTATTAACTGGGCATCGGATAACCAAGTTTCAACAGAGAAAAAGGCTTCCTGTGTGACTTTTCGCAGTTTGGGTAGGGACTGGGCTGAGCAGATGATGGCTGAGTCATCTGCGTATTGTATGAGTGTGCCATGTTTGGTGGCAGAGGCTAGATTATTGGTGAAAACAGAGAAGAGTAGGGGTCCAAGGATGGATCTTTGGGGAACCTCTATGGAGACAGGTAGTTGGGGAGATATGTCATTCTGCCATACAACGGATTGTTGGCGGTCAGACAGGTAACTCTGAAACCAGTTGGTGACTGATTGTGAGAAGGATAGGTTATTGAGGACAGAGATAAGTTGTTTGTGTGGGACCATGTCAAATGCTTTAGATAGGTCTAGGAAAGTAGCAGAGGAGAGATAGCCATTGTTTTTATGCTGAAGGATAGTGTTAGTAAAGGAGAGTAAGGCAGTGGTGGTGCTATGGTTTGGTCGGAAACCATGCTGAGTATTGGAAAGGAGGTTGTTAGTAAGGAGGTAGTCCGAGACCTGAGAGTGTATGCATCTCTCTAGTATTTTGGAGAGTGGAGAGAGAATAGCTATGGGGTGGTAATTGGTTACTTCTGTGGAGGGTCCACCTTTGTGGAGGGGAATTATATGTGATACTTTCCACAGTGTGGGAACGTAACTTTCTGACAGAGATCAGTTAATCAAGATAGATACTGGGTAGGCCAGAGCATCAGCTGCGATTTGTAGGTATTCACTTGGGAGGTTGTCTGCTGCTAATTTGGTGGGCTTAAGTTTAGTTAAGAGTTTTTTTATGTTGGAGGTAGGTACAGAAGAAAAAGAGAAGGCAGTGGGGAGATTACTAGTTGAAGGTGTGGGTTGGAGGGGAGGGGGGGTTGTGTTGTTTAGCTAGTGATAGTATGGTTTGTGTGAAGTGTGTGTTGAATGAGGTAGCAATATTTTCTGAGGAGTGAGGGATGTTAGGAGGAGGGGTACTGACTTTACCTGGGTGGAGGATGGAGTTTATGGAGGACCAGAATTGTTTGGGCTGTGTTGGGAGGAGTCTAGGGTAGACTGGTAGTATTGGAATTTGTCCTGTTTTATTAGCTTTTTTGCTCTATTGCGTAGTTCTAGGAATTTCTGTCTAGTTGAGGGGGTTTTGGTTTTGCGCCAGTGCTCCCAGGCTTTATCCCTGTTTTTCATTTCTGAGTTAGTGGTTTTCTGTAGCCATAGGGAGGGTTGTGCTTTGATTCTGGAAAGTCTTATGGGGGCATGGTAATTAAGGATGCTCAGGAAGGTAGTATTAAAAAAATTCAACTGCGTCATCAAGACTGATGTACTTTAGAGGATGCCAGTTACATTCTTTGAGAGATTATTTGGAAATAATTTGTTTCGATATATGTTGTCCTTTCTTCTTGCCTTCACAAGAAATGAAAAATTGATCTGAAGATCTTCAAGATTTAGTTCTGTCAGGATAGTACATGAGTTGTCTGTGAACATCCAAGGTATGGAGAATTCTCTCTTCCTCATTTTTAGGTTCAGGAAAAAAATGGGGAGATAGATATTTTGGCTTAAAGTAGACTCAAATACCACTTTAGACATAAAAGGATTAGTTCTCAAAGAAACGATGTCCTTGTAGAAAATGAGGTAGGGTTGACTCATTATAAGAGTTTGAATCTCAGATACCCTTCTTACAGAGGTCAGAACAATCAGTAAAACTGTTTTCCATGTTTTGAACCTCAAGTCAGCCAGATTAGCTGGTTCATCTGGAACAAGTGTTAGTTTCTCTAACAAAAACTTAAGATCCCACGGAGGAGCCATCACTTTACTTGGAGTCCTCTTATGAAAAATCCCTTCCCAGAACATTTTGGATGTATGACTGCCTTGAAAGAGGGGGATTCATGGGCCGACATGCTGAAATGGTTGATAAATGAACCTTGATAGAGGAATAAGAAATGTCATAGGATAGTAATTCACACAAATATTGTAAAACCAGAGAACTGGGTGCTGGTTATGTTGTTGGAACCAACTAGGAAAGTTTTCCTTTTGCTAATATATTATTTTCTCCATTAGTACCTGCTGTAGATCCTCAGCAAACAAGTGCCTAAAAGGAATTAAGACCCTGTCATTCACGCAATCAGTTGAAGATGATTGATGTTGGGGTGCATCAAACATCCCTTGTTATTGTCTGAGTAGATCCATTCTATGAGGACTCTTGAGGTAATTGCCCCTGTCATTTACAAAAGAAGGGAGAACCATGGTTGCCTGGGGCAAACGGGTGTCACTACAATGATCTTGGGGATAACTTCTGAATCTTCATAAGTACTTTGGATATTACTGGAAAGGATGGCAAGGCATACAGGAACATTACTGTCCAAAGACTAGAAAAAGTATCTGTCTTCCAGGCCTTCTTGCATGGAGTCCTGAAGCAGAAGTTGCCAGTAGATTATTCAAGAGTGGAGGCAAAGAGGCTTACTTGAGGAACTCCCCACAGATGGATCAAATCATGGAAGACCACCATATCTAGTTTCCATTCTTGAGGGTCTGCCCTGGTCCTGCTCAACTTGTCTGCCACACAATTTAGCTCTGACAGAGTGTAGGATGCTTGCAGAGTGAGATTGCACTGTGAAGCTATACCCCAAGCTAACATAGCTAGTCTGCACACAGGATATGACCTGGTTCCCTCTTGCTTGTTAATGTACCACATCACTGTGGTATTGTCTGTAACCACTTGAAAAGATCCAGGGGACCAAAGATAGTTCAGAGAATTAAGTGTCTTGATCAGGGCAAGCGTCTCCATGATATTTTTGTGCATGCATACATCTGTCTTTGGTGTCCCACGGCCCGTGCACTTTTATCTCTCTACAACTCCTCCTCAAGCAAAGTCTGAAGAATCTGTGGTGACTGACTGCTCTGGAGCAGGGAGGCAGAAAGGGAGACCTAGATTTAAGGATAGCTATTGTCTCCACCCATTAATTTATCTTTTTGCAAATCCCAATACTGGTGCTGATGTTAGGACCAAAGACTTTCAGATACCACTGTATCTTTCATGTGTTGAGCCTTGTGGGGGGGGGGGGGGTATCATGAAAATCATAGGTGCCATGAGAAAAATCCTGAGGTATTCTGCTCACAGTGACGGAAGTCTGAATGGAAAATCTTAGAAATAGATCAAAATAAAGATCTGTTTTTTTTTTCCTGTGGAAGAAAAGCTCTTTGAACTGAAATGTTGATATCCCAGGAAAACAATCCTGTGTAAAGGAGTAAATAATGACATTTGAATGTTCTCTTGGAATTCCAGCTTGTGCAAGAGTTCTCTCACCCAAAAGAGAGATTCTTGACATTTTGAAAAAGACTTTGCAAAGGTAAGCAAGTTGTCTAAATATGGAAACAAATGGATACCCTGTAGCCTGCAGTAAGCTATAACTGAAGCTAGACACTTTGTGAACACTCTTGGTGCAGTGGATAGTACAAAGGGTAAGGCAGAGAACTGATAAAGTGATTCAGACACATAAAATAACACCTGAAGTTTGCATGACAACAAGGCCTTCTATAGTTATGTAAAGAATCTCCATGGCAATACCCAGATTTGCTCTGAGCTACTGCACAATGGTATCTCCTATACCAAGCCAACAGATATTGCCAAAATGCTGGCCGACAAATTCAGTGCCAACTTTACCCCTCTCCCTCCCCCAAAGGACCAATCACAATACCAGTAGATTGCCAGGCACCCAGTATTACTGCTGCATAGGTTAAAACAGCACTGTCCAAGGCCAAGAATACAGCTTCCATGGGACCTGACAATATCCCTGGCTGTGTTCTACATGAACTACAAAGTGAACTGGCACCTCACCTGTGTGCCCTGTTCAATCACAGCCTCACCTCAGGCTTTGTCCCCACGGAATGGTGCACTGCTACAGTCATCTCTCCCCACAAAGGAGGAGTGACTACAGACCCTGGGAACTATCGCCCCATTAGCCTGATGAGTCTGATATGCAAAGCTATGGAATGCATCATCATGGACCTAATAAACAAGGATATAGGGAATCTCCAAACTCTGGATCCCACACAGTTTGGTTTTGTGAAGGGTAGAGCATGCCTGCTCAACTTGGTCGACTTCTTTGAGTCAGTCACCAGAGCTGTGGATGAAGGCTAGGTGGTTCATATAGCCTACCTTGATCTGGCCAAGGCATTTGATACTATTCCCCATTCAGGAATCATAGAAAAACTCAATAAGCTAGGCATCAACCCCTATATCACTAGGTGGATTGCAAACTGGCTCACAGATAGAGCCCACAGTGTGAAAGTAGCCGACTCCAAGTCAGACTGCCAACCAGTCACGAGTGGAGTCCCACAGGGTTCTGTCCTGGGTCCTCTCCTGTTTGGTATATACTTATCTGAAGTACAGGCCAACACAAAGGGTCTCTGGCTGACAAAGTTTGCAGACAATTGCAAGTTGAGAGCTATTATTAACTCCCCAAGTGATGTTGATATCCTACAGAAAGGCCTCACTGAGACCAACGACTGGTGTCAGAACCATGGCCTTAAGCTCAATGCCAAAAAATGTGTCATCAACCCCCTTGGGAAAAACCCAGCTCCCATAAATTACCACATCAATGGTAGCCACTGAACACAGAAGGTGTTATAAAAGATCTGGGAACACAGGTTGACAGCAGCCTCTCTTTTGACCACCACATTGCCACTGTGGTCAGAAAGTCCTTCTATGTGGCACATCTCATTACTAAGGGTTTTGCATCCAGGAAGAAAGAGGTCATTGTCTCCCTCTACTCATTAGGCCAATCATCGAGTACAATGCCCCATTTGGCATGTACCTCGCTAGACACCTGCAACAACTGGAGAAGCCACAAAAGTACCTCACAAAGAGGATCCTAGGCCTTAAATACAGACTCAAAAAACTCCAACTATTCTCTGTCTCATATCGCCTACTTAGAGGTGATCTCTGCTTGACATACAAAGCCATGTCTGATCCAGATCTGTTAGACATGCTACATCTAAAGAAATCCCAATCTCTCCGCACTACACACTCCAGTGACCTCAACCTCATTACCACAATCAACAGAACATGCTGGAGGGACAGGTTCATAACCCAGGGACCGCACTTGCTATGGAATTGACTTCCCATACATGTCAAACAGAGCACCTCACTGGCCCTCTTCAAGAGAAACCTTGATGAGTGGATGGGAAATAGAAAATTCACCCTGGGGATCACTCCAGTGGCTCTACTTGACAGAAGCACTCAGAACTAAGGTCGGGTGGCACGATGTCAGGGTAATCCTATGGGCTAGGTTTGTAAAGGCTCCAGGGCCATTAGCCTAGTACACACCTATGAACCTATGAATAGGAATGTGATAATAACCATCTTTTAAATTTAGTTTTACCAGGGAACTTGAAAGAGGAAGAAGCGGCAACAGGTTGTGAAGTGACATAATTTTAAATTTATGCACTATCACAAACAGGTTTAGGACAGAAATATCCAGAAATGGTCTCCAAGCATTTTCTTTCTTTAGGGCTAGGAACATCTTTGAATAAATCCCCTTCCCCACCTGGAAGGAGGAACTGATTATATCACTTCTTGTGACAGCTTGTGATGAAGAACAGGTGGAAACAAAGGAGTCTGATCTGCAGGATCTGGAATGACCCCCTCAAAAGAAGGAATTTCCTCCCACTGCCATTTGTAACCTTGATGAATGATTTTCAGAACCCATTTGTATGAAACAATCTGTTGCCAAACACTGAAATGGAGATTCAGACTTTCTGGAAGAAAAAAAGGGGCCAGGATGGGAGGGGTTCACAAGGTCTCTTGAATAGTCATTCAGACTTGTTGGAGTGTCCTTGGTTTTGGGAGGTTTGGGACTTCCCTTTGGAACCCCCTTGCCACTTCTTCTTAAATGTCTGTTTACTTGAATTCTGTTGAGACTATTTAGTTTTTTTTTTTTTTTTTTTTTGCTGAAATTGGATAAGGAGAAAGAAAATCCATTGAACAACTTGGAAAAGGAGGGCAGAAAAATCTTTGAGATTCCCTGGCTCCGCTTTCTCCTTTCATCACACTTTTATATCACCTCTGCAACATGGGGATCAAACATTAAATCTCTCTCTCCCAGGAAGAATTTAAAGTCTCATTTTTTACATTATCTGAGAGGATCTGACAATGCAGCCAAGCAAATCTCTTTAAAACAGTACCAGTGGCCATAGTCCTGGAAGAAGCATCAACAGAGTCATACACAAAATGCAAACACTGACCTGTGCAACTAAGTTATTTAAAGCAGATTGTTCTTCACAAGAAGAAACGTTAGATAAAACATTCCTCATACTTTCACAATATGTCAGAATAAACTTTAACATATGAGCCTGACAATTTAAAATTCTGAAATTCAAAGTTGCAAAAGTATGCACTTTTTCCCATTCTTATTAGAAAGAGTAGGATTGGAATTATTTAATTGCTTAGCAGCAGAAGAGTCAGCTAAGACTATAGGTGTTGGATCAGGTATGGAAACAGTGTATAAAAAATGTAAAAGACTGAGGAACTTAATACATCCTATCTGATTTTTATAGTGACACTTGGTTGACTATCTGGAAAATTGTAGGTTGAAAGACATACACATCCTCATAAGTAGGCAGGACAGGAGGAATGGATGTAGGTTCTAGAAAATACTTCTGTAACAATGTATAGTATTTTCTGGGGTACTGAGAAACCTCAGTGTTCTCCCACTGAAAACACTGGGACATTCTAACAATAGTCCCAGAGAAAGAACCTCCCCCCCCACACACACAAGGAGAATCAGAAAGGGAGTTCTCTGAGTCTGAATCAGAAATCTGAGGACAAAACCTTGAATCAATTCTTGCATCTTCCTGTTCAGATTCAGAAACTTGAATCGCTTCAGGAAAGGAGACAGCCCTCTTTCTTTTTCTGGAAACTACTCAAAAAGAAGGATCAGCAACCTGAATCAAACCCTGAGCCAGTCCCAGTGCACTACTCCTATCCAAAGAACTTTGAGGAGCAGTAGATACATGCTTGGTTTTCTGTTTCTTTTTGACAGGAAAAATGGGGCCGACTATGTTACTAATGGCAGCCGCTGCTTCCCCAGGGATGGGCACAGTATTCTGACACAGCAGGGAAACCTTCCGTGTTCCTTTTCCCTGGACCAACAACAGTGGCTCTTCTTGCCCACTGAGGAGACCACAACAGCCAGAGAGGATGTGGCTATGTGTCCATAGTAGCTGTAGGTGCTACACCAAAGGGATATGGGGTAAAAGATGAGTGGCCTAAAGAACAAGAAATGGCAACAACTGGCAGAAATGAGTGTTCTGTTTAAAAGTACATTACAGTCTTGAGACAATCTGTTAAAGCACAACACTCCTAGCTTTAAAATAACTTTCCTGAAGAGAAAAGTAATAAGACATCAGTAAAAATAGGAAAATGGAAGGTTTTTCATCAAAGGGAACTTATCTGCCCTACTATAGAAAGTACAAGCTGACTGTTGATAGTCAGAAGCCTCAGAGGAGCATACTCTTTGGTGGCAAGAAAGCACTGGAGGGCTTTGACCCCAGACTTGTGTTTTAGTCAGCTCAACTCAAACTGCTTGACAGTTTGGGCACATAGAACATGTCCTGAAGCTTTGGAAGCTGGCCTGCTGTTATATCTTTGCTTATAACCCATATAGTTAAGGCTACTGCAGCAGTGATCAGTATGAAGAACATCATGAGTTCTACTGTAGACGTAAACATTTTACATAAAGAGTGTCCTAATATATCATCTACTTTCTTTGGGGAGTTCACAGTTCCACTATTGATAAGCAGTGTAAAAATTATCCAGTTTGGTTCTGCCAACAAGGTTCTCCACCCCCATCAAGAAACCACGGATGCATATTTCACAACATTTATAAATGTGTTTGCAATGTAATTATAATGTGCAACCAGCAACCAACAATTTGGTATAAATTTAGAGAAATTACATCTTTACATATTCATACACTATAAGAGAAAATAAGAAAATTATCACAAGTAAAACCAAGATGTAATAAGAATGAGACGAAATGGGTGGATGTAAAAAAATGACTTTTCAAGAAAAGGTTGTTTGTGTGCAAACTGGAATTAAAGCTATTACAAGCTCCTCTTGTTAGGAAAAGATGGGTTGTGTACAGAGTGCAACTGAGGAAAAAGACAACAGAACAAAATGAAAAGTCGAAGACCATCATTATAGGAAGTTAAGGATAAAATGTAGGTTGTATTAAAATATAATGTTTTCATCTAAATAAAATGTATTATAATGTTTTCAAGAGGTCTGGAATGGAACCAGGGCTAATGCATCATCTGAAGAAGTCAGTTGTAGTCAAGGTAATGGGTGGTATAAGGGATGTAAGGTTAGCATGCCCAGATGGAGCAGATAAATATTTAGGACTGAAGATATATGAGACAGTGGAGGACATCAACAAGGAAAACTGGGAGAAGATTAAAGATGGGATTATGAAGTCATTGGACTCCTGGTCACATATGATATTTGTTGTGGGTGGGGGTTGACATGGTTAAACATTATTTTTTCCTTATATTATTTATACAGTGAAGTATATGAGGGTAAGCCTAAAAGAAAAGGTGATAGAGAAGATTCAGAGATGTGTGAAGTTTTATTTGCAAAGACAAATTAATCAGGATAGCTAGGACCTAGGACCATCTTGCAGAGAACAGCATGGTTTAATGGACTTAGCAATTAATTGGCTCATGAAAGACAATGCTGTGCTTACTTAAGCCAAGAACACAGCCTCAATGACTTATCAGGACCCTTGGAGTCACTATTTAACTATAGTCTTAAAACAGACTTTGTGCCACGAGAATGGAGGACTGCAACGGTCATCCCCCTTCATCCCTTCATAAGGGAGGACTTTCATCAAATCCTGGAAACTATAGACCCATTTGTCTGACTAATCTTATTTGCAAATCTATGGAAAGAATTATCATGGAAATCATCAATAAGGACATTAGGACATCTCCAGAGACTGGATCCATCCTAGTTTGGTTTTGTCAAAGGAAGGTCATGCTTACTGAACCTGGTGGACTTCTTTGAAAATGTCATTAAGTCAATGGATGAGGGGAAAGCAGTGCATATTGCCTACCTATATCTGGATAAAGCATATGAATCAACACCCCACTCAGACATTGTCAAAAAACTTACAGAACTAAGCATAAACCACTTTATAAAACACTCATACCTCTCAACTTCTTAGCACAAGAAATTTGGACAAAGCCAAAAATAAAAGAGGGACAAAGGCCCCAAAATAGGGACAACTTTTAAATATTGCTCTTGTAACCTTTGAAAGCTGATAGAATAAAGTTTTTGTGTTGGCATGCATCTTCTGAAGGATATGAAGTCTGAAACTCAAATGTCTGTAATTATTTGGTGACTTCAGTCCTCAGTGATTTGCTAGAAAACCACAAATTTTATGAGGAACAGACCAAATATATGAGGCATAAATCTGGGCATTCTGCAGAAATCTGGACCATTGAGAGGTATGAATAAGCTGGATAGCTTGCTGGCTCATGAATAGGACTCAAGAGGTTAGGATCAGTGAGGCCACTTCCACAAAGAGGCCAGTCACCATTGGAGCCCCTCAGGGTACTGTGCTGGGCCCTCTCCTCTTTGGTATCTATTTCTGAAGGTCAAAGCCAATGTCAAAGGCCTTTGGCTGACCAAGTTTGCAGATGATTGCAAATTAGAAGCAGTCATTGAATCTACCCAAGATGAGAACACCCTTCTGGAAGGTCAAAACACAGACAAATGCCTGCTTCCAAAGCCATGACTTAAAACTCAGTGCCAAGTAATACATTATAGTACCTTTTGTGAAATCTGCCACCTCGGGTAACTACATCATCAATAAAATGCCCCTAAAATTTGATTCACTAGTCAGGGATCTTAGAACTCATGTAGATAGTAACATAGCGTTCCACTAACATGTATCCATGGCAAGAAGGAAACAAGAAAATCTTTATGTATTGCTCAACTTATAAGTAATGGCATGGAATCTAGATCCAGAGAGGTCATCATACCACTGTACTCAGTTATCATCAGACCCTCCATAAAGTATAATGCTCCCTTTGGTATGCACCTAACCAGACACATTCAGCAACTAGAATTTCCCTAAAGTTTCCTTCCAAAAGAATAAAGGGAGTAAACAAAATGTCTTATGCTGATCACTTCAAAGTCATTTCTCTTTTCTTTGTACCATACATACTACTGAGAGGTGATCTTTGCATGGAATACAAGGCATCCCTAGACTCTCTTTTGATTAATCTTTTGCATTTCTGCAAAACAAACATCATAACTTGTAGATCAAAACACCTACATTTTGCTTGCAACATAAATAGGACCCATTGGACAGACTGATATGTAACTTAGAGAATGTGCATTCTCTGGAACAGGCTCCCCATCCATGTGAAGCAGAGTTCCTCTTTTTAAGTGCAACTTGGCCCAATTTATAGGTAACCGGACATTCATCCCTGGTTTCATGCCTATGTCTCTGATGGATAGAGGCAGTCAATAAATCAAATTTGTGAATTACATTTGGGTTGTATGACTGGGCTTATAAGGATCTTAGTGGTCATTAGCCTAGAATACATCTATGAACCGATAATACAACTCATTAGATGAGATCATAGTTAGGACATCTTAGAAATGTTATGTGGTGGTATTTGTAAGATTGTTTGAATAAAGTTAGATTGCTGATAGTTCTATGTTCCATGGGTAGTGAGTTTCAATCATCTGTAAGGAAAACATCCTTTGTCACCAATTTAATTATTTTAGTGTTAGTATACACTCATCTGTCCTGATCCTGATCTCCTTTTCCTGCTTTCCCCATTTATTACTTTAAGAGGTATGATGATGTCATCTCTGGACCTATGCTTGTAGCTACTATACCTCATGAGATTTTGGTGTTGCAGCATTCTAGACTCAGTAAGTCTGTTAGTTGGGTTTCCATTTCACCATTTCACTCTTGAGCTGAAGGTGGTTACAGCTGGACCTTGGCAAACATCAAAACCAAAAAGAAAGTAAAAAAAAAACACAATGCAGCCAAGACCAAATAGCTGCCAAAACTTTCACTGTTGTTTCCTAGTACCTCGGCTGTTTGCTTCCAGGAAACAATTACATCATTCAGACAGCCTCATTTTTATACAAAACTAACACAATTATCCAATAATGTAACACAATACTTCAATTAAATACAATCGAGTTCAATTAAAGTCAATTAAATTCAATTAAAAACCCACCATACCCCATTGAAGAATCAAAACATTTGAAGTCCCATAGTGTTTGGTGTCATAGCCTTCCCATGCAAAAAAAAACCTTAGAAACATTAGCTAAAAAGCATTTAAAGTGTTCACCCAGAAAAACTCCCATACAAAATCAATGTATGAACTTATACTTCATGGATTAAGATTTAACTCTAAATTTAATCCATTAGGAAAAAGAGTTTTATACTTAATGACGAACTTTGTTTCTATTTTCAATAACGTTTGCACATAATCCACCCCTTGAATATAATATGGCTTGGCCAAGATACTAAAGAAAAAAAATTTTATTACAACCAGCATGTACAGAATGAAAATGTTGGGCAACTGGGTTATCTCCTCTATCATTTCTTATATCCCCTAGATGCTCCATTTTCTGCTTCTTGGCCATCCTCCAGGTCTGCCCAATGTGCCATTTTATAGGTGCACAATTGCAACCTATAATGTATACCACTCCGCACATGCTGCAATTGAAATGATCAGCAGCTTTATATTTCATTCCATTAATCATGCTACCATTTAAATGTTTTATCCTAATACATACCTTACACTTGCCACATAATACGTTCCCACCTGTTTACTCTCCTTATGACTTCTTCTCAAGTTTAACAACTCCTTCAAATTCAAAAACATACTATTGGAAAACATTACCCTCTCTGGGAAGATTTCACCCAACCTTTCATCTTGTTTAACAATGGGGCAAAATCTTATGATCAACTCCCTTAAGATTTTCAAAAAAGGGGAAACCTATTAACAAAAAATAGTTTTCCCTCTTCTACCTTTTTTACATTCTCATTCATCCAAAATTCATCACTGCACCCCCATCTCTTACCATGGACACTTCCCCTATGGGAATGCCCCTCACTTTCATCTCCACTTTTCTTAGCACCTCCAAAGCATAACCTCTGCATGACAACCTGTTTGTAACTTTGTTAAACTCTTTTTTTAACTACACTTTATTAAGCGTATTGCTAAAAATACACTTATATTCACCATAAGGTAGGGAATACAAAAGATGGAGAGGGTGCATACTATCATCCCAAAGAAAATTATTCACTGCAGTTTCTTTAAAGTAGGGCCTAAAAGACAGCTTACTATCAGCCCACATAATATTCAATATCAAGAAACTGCATGATTTCCTTGTGAGTTATTTACGTAAATTTCAAACCACATAAATTTTGATGTAACCCCTCTCCAAACCCATTGAATTCACCCAAATCAGCCTTGCATATGAAAATCAAATCATCAGTGTAGTGCCTATAGATGACCACATCCTGAGAATAAAAATTGCTGTTGTAAATGTATGAGTTCTCAAAAAAAAAAACATAAAAATAATAGCATAGAAGGGGGCAAATGATGCCTCCATCATTGTGCCCTCCTTTTACAAAAATATTGATTTCAAAAACAAAAAATAATTATGTGTGAGGGCAAATTGTAGAAGCTGCAACAAAAAGTTAGTTATCGGGCCTTCGCCCATAATCCTGCCCACCACTTCCAAACCCCATCTTTTGTTAATGTTGGTGTACAATGATCTAACATCCACACTGGCTGAAAAAAAATTATTTTCCATTGCATACCCCCCACCAAATCTGAAAATTCCTTCCCATTCCTAATATGTGAAGGAATCCTTGCCAGATATGATTTTAAACGGGTATCCAAAAATATGCCTACATTCTGTAAATATGCACCTGTTCCAGATACAATGGGCCTGCCTGGGAGATTCCTCATATTTTTATGGACCTTAGGTATTACAAAATATCTGGTATCCTTTGGATGTTTAATATGTAATTTCTTGATGTCACTGGAGGAAAGAAAACCCAGTTGCTCCCCCCTCTCTAATAATTCCAACAAAAAACAATTGTATTCAACAACGGGGTTACAGTTTAGCTTCTGGTAAACATTGTTATCTTCTAATAAATCCTCAGCCATTTTGCTGTAACCATGTTTGGACATGCTAACCCAATTGTCAGCTTGAACAAAAATGTATTCCCCATTTAAACCACGTAACATTTGGAGGGCTTTGCATTCATTTTACTCAAGTATTACACCCTCCTGCACTTAACAAATTTCACATATTCTTGCTCAATTTGCTTACACAACACCATTTCAAACATATTGATGGACATAGAAGTCCTAGGGGGATTGAAAGAGCTGACATAGGATACAAGTGGCACAATGAGCTTCCCATATCCAGTAAAAACACATCTGTCACTCTCATCAAAATTCGCAGCATGTTCAACAAATGCATCACAAAGAATGACCATAAACTCGTTCTCATATAATGACAAATCTAAAAGAGACTCATCATTTAATGCTTCGTTGTTCATATCCTGTAAATTTCTATTATGAAAAAACGGGTCTATATTATAAGATTAACGTTTGAAAACATCAAACAACATATGGTCGACACCATATGGTCGATGTCTTCAAACATCAACCTTATAAAAAGACAAAAAAAGAAAAAGAAAAAAGTACCCTAATGGGTTTAAGCAGGAGAGCAAGCCCCCCCTGCACCCCCCATGGGCTAGACATTTAAGGTGTGCAACACCATGGAAATTGGAGCATTTCCCTCACAATGTCATTGCCTGCCCCTCTTATGACATTAGACTAGCATGCCAGTGGGTGTAGGGCCTAAAGAAGAAAAGCCTCTGTAAAGACAAAATGTGGTGGCTCCTCACCTGGCCATCCTTACTTAAAGGAGTGTGGTGGCCCTCACTCCTATGAATTAAAAAAAAAAATTGAGATCAGGCTCATCTATAGTGGTCTCTCAGGAGAGAGATACTCCAGGAGCAGGTCACTCAGAGGGTCTTCAATGCACAGAGACCTCTGAGAACAGAAATTTCAGAAGCTGGAAGTGGACATTGAGAAGTCAGAAGTCAGTAGCATGCAGGGTAAAATGAATGACTGAATATATAAATAAATAAATAAGTAAAATGATGCCATTTTAGGTGTTGGAACAGGTGTGGACAAAAGTTTGCATAACCCCAAGGTATGCAACTAAGTTATGAAGATTTCAGATCTGCACATGGAAATGCTGCACAAATAATTTTATATTCCTTTGAGACTGAGCTACAGCTGTCTAGAGTTACAAGGACCTGTTGGTAATTTTACAATGGAAGGCTCAGCTCCTGAGGTATATTTTTCTGTGCTGATTTTAAAAAATAAGTTAGAGCTTTAATATCTTCTCACAGCCAGCTGGGAGGACAAATTAAAGATAACATGGGATTTATTATTTTGTTTTGGAGGGGGGGGGGTCTGTCCTGTAGGAGGGACTTGGGCTAAGCATGAGAAAAAAAAATATCGCCTTATTGGTGTTAACATCTCTGAAATCTTTAGCCAAAAATGGAAATAAGTGGTTACCCCTACAATACAAGAGGTATGAAATCTCATAAATGACATATATGAACTGAAAATAAGAGGTATTTCAGTCTGAAACAGAGCCATTCATTTGGACAACTTTGCTTGCCTACAGTACTTGGACAGACAAGTTGTAAGTAATGAGAAATTATTAGCTTAATTTAAGAAGGATTGTTGTTTAAAAAGAAGGCCATGGAATATTGTTATAATGATTATACCTTATAGACGAGAGATACAGGGTTTGTTCTCATGAAGGGAAATTAATTAGGTTTAAAATAGTCCATAAGGACAGCTATCCTATTACTTACCTACAAACAGTAATGCTATGAGTGGTGGTTTGTAGTTTTGCATTTGATTTTAATCTAATTCATACTTAGAATTTGTAATGTGAATTGCAGAATTTGAAATCTGGAATTTGACATGGTTTTTTTTGTTTTCTGTTGTCAGAGAGCTGGTTGCCCTGTGTGCCGTGTGTGAGTGAGTGTAGGTCCTACAATGGGCTGGTACCCTGTCTGGAAAAATGTTCTGTGCCTTGAACACACTGAGTGCTGAAATAAGCTCCAACTCACATAGCCCTGGAATGTTGGTAATCAGAGAATGAATGAATGAGAATTTGAGGATATGGTATACTTAAGGGAATCAAGCAAGGGCATAAAAGTGTGACCTCTAACTGAAAAGATATATTCTGTTAGCTAACATTTAACATTACCTGTTCAAATAAGGTAAGGAGTTAAGTGGCATTTTTATGGATTATTCCATGTTATGAAGCTTATTACAAGCTAGGGAAATGTTAGTGCATCATACTCTAAAATACTCTGCAGAATTAGTGAAATTAAAATAAAAAAAAAAACTGAATAGAAATGACAGAATTAAAAACTCAAAGCCATTCTTACACTTTCATTCATTTTGTTTTTATTGCAGCATCCTTGGATTTCTCTTATTTTGCATCTTCATTTATTTAGTCCCCTAAACTGTTCTCCATACAATGGTAGGTACACTGTCAAGGCTTTTGTCTTCCTGAGTAATCCAAACCCCCCAGCAGCGAAAGGAGTGGTTAATTTCCAGCACACAGTCTAAAAAGTACAACTATAGCATCAAAAAGAAGCATTACCATCTCAAATGTTTGACATACACCATTTTTACATGTTTACATGTATAAGAAACTAAAACATCAGTCTTATAAAATACATTTCACATAAACAGACATTCCCCGGTATTCAGTTGTGTTAACAGTGACAGCTTTCTCTCATGCTCCATACTTGCTAATCTTATTAGTCATAGACTGACCACTGTACAAAACACAGATGTTATCTCATGTAGATACCACATAATTTTTGACACTTACTGAACTTACAGCATAGTATAATATAGCAATAACCCATGCCTGGGTGTGGGTAATGCGGGATTTACCCACGGTTGGCGTGGTTCGCCCTCGGGACCAAACAAAGACAACCGTGGGTAAATCCTGCATTACCCACATCCAGAAGTGGGTTATTGCTATTATACTATGACATTATTTAAGAAAAGAAATAATTACTTTTCTTAAATAATGGCATTGTATAATGCCTCTTCCGCAGCTGTCTGGTATCCGCGGCAGTTCTGATGTACTGCGCATGCCTATGCAGTACATCAGAGCTGTGGCCAAAAGCAACAGAGAAAGCAAGATCTCTGTTGCTTTTTTACTGTTTCGCTATGCTAAATGGGTTTAACATAGCGAGACAGCTTTAAAATAAGCAACGGAGATGTCCGTTGCTTATTTTAAAACTGTTTCGCTATGTTAAACCCATTTAACATAGCGAAACAGTAAAAAGCAATGGAGATCTTGGTTTCTCCGTTGCTTTTTTTTTAAACCTGTCTTGCTATGTTAAATGGATTTAACATAGCGAGACATGTTTAAAAAAAGCAACGGAGATCTCCGTTGCTTATTTTAAAGCTGTCTCACTATGTTAAACCCATTTAACATAGCGAGACATGTTTAAAAAAAGCAACGGAGAAAGCAAGATCTCTGTTGCTTTTTACACACTGTGTCGCTATGTTAAAGGAGTTTAACATAGCGAGACAGCTTTAAAAAAAGCAACGGAGATCTCTGTTGCTTTTTTTAAACCTGTGTCGCTATGTTAAACTCTTTTAACATAGCGAGACAGTGTTTTCAAAGAGACTTATACTAATGGCAAAAGTCCGGGCGACCGGACCTTTTTCCATTAGTATAAGTCGATTTACAACGTGCACGCTGGCCAATCAGCATGCACGTTTTGGAATATTAATGGGGGGTCATGGTATAATACAGCACAGCTATCAAACTTACTCTCTAACAACTTTTCTGAAAGCTAAACAGAATAAGCAGGTTTGTCCTATATATACCCTGACATAACCACTATAATGGTGAATATACTCCAATAAAGAGTTAGTTTCCATAACAAACATAGAATCAGATAAATCTTTCCAGCAAATAGTCAGTAACTGTAAATTACTGAGCACACATAAAGGGTCAAAAGTGGTAAATTTACTACCCTGTACACTATCTAGTGTGAAAGTTCTCCCTTTGCGCAATGCTACTTTCATATCTGACCTTGTCCTTACTGACATTCTGCATACTATTTGCCCCATGTTCTCTATTCTGATTTTCAGCGGTTCTCTCCATAATTACTTACTCTCATTTAAATGGCCATCTCATACCACATTTTTGATATAGCATTTTCCTTTTCATGCAGTTTCATATTCCTCTTAGCCCCCTGCCTCTTGCTTATTCTTCTTTCCTAATCAGCTCACTGCAATATGTGTTTTTCTCCCCCACCTGCATTTTACCCTCCACTTGCTCTATTACCATAATTTAAGTTGTGGTGTATTACTTGATTCTTGTATTAGCTCATTTGTTATGTGTAAAGCAATATGTTTTGTGATACATGAAATTCTGCATAATAAAAATTTTCTTTTGACTTCAGCTTGTTAAGTCTGGACCTACAGAGCACACTGAATAAATGAGTTAATTCTTTAACAACATGTTATTAGAACTGCATGAGTAATGTGCTATTGTTTGTACAATAAACAGGGTCTATATTAGTAAATTGATGTGGCAGAAAGCTAAATACCATTTCATTGACACATATGTGTCTAACTCCCAGGTAACCGAATGGCCAGATCACCGATTTTTTTCTTAGGGAAAAAAAATGGTTGGCCGTCGCTGTGAATTTGCCCTTTTCCCCACTGTAGTGTGATCTCAGAGTTAGTATATTTAGTTGGGGGGGGTGGGAGGCAAAGCCCCCTCACTTTATAATGTTTGTACTGGTGTGTCATATGTAGTTGGCCTACCAATTTTTTCCCTAGGAAAAAAATCGGTGATCTGGCCATTCGGTTACCTGGGAGTTCAACACATATGTGTCGATGAAACTGTGTTTGGTTTTCTGCCGCATCAATTTGGTAATATAGACCCCAATAAACAATATGACTAGGACAATACTGAGTCTCACTTTGTTTGGAGTAGTTCAGTGGAATAGGTATGGCACATTTGACGGATTCTCCACTCTTCTGCACGTGGAATAATCAGTTGTGTTTTAAACAATCAGCCATTGCAGTAGTAGTAACAATGATACAAGAAGTAGGACCTTTATCAAGGAATCCAAGGGATAACATTGGTCTGCATCGCTGTGAGAGAATCTGCTCCAGTTACTCAATTAGAAGTTAGAGGACAATACTGGCAGCAATAATAGTAATAATGACAGCATGGCAGCTAGAGGTTGCCAGTACTTCAGAGATTAACTGGAAAAACACTCAGCTAGAAGGCATTCAATGACATGAGCAAACAAAACATGTCATGACAACAAAAAGTGAAAAAAAACAAAAAAAAAGGCAAAAGCCAAGAACAGAACATATGTGTTGTCCAACAAGGTAGAAAATTTCACAATACTAAGATATAGTAGATGAATGACTGCTTATTGGATGTCTCCAAATGAATTCTGGAAATTGCTAACAGCCCTTCATCAGCTGAATGCATTGGCTATATTAGATGGTAGGTCACCAGTAGCTCTTTAAGGAAAGCAGGACTCACTTCATCAATGGCTTGATAAGTTAATATTAATAAGATAAAGCACACCAGAGTGACCTGTAGGTAAAGAAAGAATGAAGAGACATTGGAAGGTAGATGGGTGCTAAAGAGAGCCACCCACCTTACAGTATCAGCTAAGCTCAACTATAGGAGAAGCAAAAGGACTTGCAGCTCCCACTTACATCATATTGGTTATCAAAATAATTGTGAATATCAGGGATAGAATTCAGGATATATATGACTGCAAATATTTTTCTTTTACTGCTCTTTTATGCTGTTCTTGTAATGTGATGAAATGTGACAACCACCTCAAGTTGTACTTATTACTTTTATTAAAGAATTGCTTGCTCAACATATAACTAACTTCTTAGAAATTCAGTCTGTACCAGATATCAAGCAAACCAGGCACTTAAACTGTGAATATTTTGCAAATGAATTTAAACCCACACAGCAAAGGTGGTCAGATATCTATGTCATTTACGTAATGAAGGACTACTGTAACACAGTGTACATTTTCAGCAACTATCTGAATTTCAAGGGTAAATATAATAAATATGGACAGTCCAGAATAGCCAGCCAACCAACATGCTTATTCCTACTGTCGCCTACTGTAGCCATCATATACTTTGTTTAAGCTACATTCTGTTGTAAAATACAGCCTGATTATTCAAATGTCCACTTTGTTAGCAGTGGCAGATTATAATAGGGATGAAAATTATGTTCTCATAGCTAGCAGTCACAACAACAAAATAAGTGTAATGCTGCAAAACTCTTTCCAGTGACAAATGTCTTCTCTTCTGGTTGGTACAGGAGGTCCCACCCTCACGTCCCAACCCGACGTACAGCAGCCAATAGTTGCATGCAAGATACAGGAGTTAATATTGAACATTTTTATTTACTTTACACAGGAATGGAGCATGCTGGATTTCAACCCCCACAGTACAGGAAATGAGAGAGTGGTAGTTGGATGAAGCACTTCTTTTACTTCATGTGCTCTACACAGGATTTATTTTACTTGAAGTCCAACTGCTGCCTAGCTACTGCAAGTAATGTATGTATGTAAGTAAAATGCACAGGTTAGAGAACACTGTGATTAAGTGACAGAGTCAAACTCAAACCCTATACCCTAGCTAAGGTAGGAGTCTTAATCCTTCACACCAACTGCCAGCCCTCGATTAATTGCTTCTTCTTTTTAGGGAGGTGGATAAATCATTGTGGTTCACAAAATGCTTGCTGATGCAAAACATGTTGTTTTGCTAACTTGTTATGTGATTTAGAATTGTCTGCTCTTGTCAATATCAAGTTTTGCAGAACATCAATGATTTTGTCCCATATTTATACCCAGTCCTTGAATAAGCCACTTAACCAGATGGTGCAACTGTCTTTGAAGCAACTGGAAATACAGATTAGGCTTCCCTGTGGTCACCTGGGATGCAAGTCTAGTAAATATTCATGAACCAAAGTAGTTATGGTATAAAGGAAGGAAACTGTAGTAAACATAAGCATCATTGTATGAGCCATGTACTTAGGATGTCATCCTTGGTTTCCATGTTCTGTTGTATGCTGGCAATGTGTTTATTATTTAGCTGTGAATAAATTGGACAAAAAGACAAAATGAAGTATGTGAGTTTAATGTTAATATTTTTAACTGAGAATACATTTTTATATTAGCTTGTTTTTGTAGGTGCACAAGTATGAAATGCATTGTGTTTGGGCTGTGACAGTTTGTCTAGCACTTAGTGCAGATAAGTAAGCCCATAAGCTGTTAAAAGAACTGCTTTCTGTAGTACTGCATTTAATTTCCTCTGTCTTTAATTGCCTTCTGTGTGAAACTGATCAAGTTAGTCCACAGGACAGAACTGCTGGGATGCTGCTGAAAAGAAACACTTGAGTCCAGCAGGCTTTCCAAGGTTGTCAGCAAATGTGTTCCACATTTGTCTTTTGAATTCCTACACCCTTATAGCCACTAATTAGTACTTCACTATATGTGTTTGTATGGATCCCAGCATGTCTCTTGTAGTTCTATACATTGTCACGTTTCAATAAATGTGAGTTTCAAGGGTAGAAAAGTTTTCAGGTTTCCTATGCTAAACTGTTTTCAATGTGACAGTGTTTTGTTTTGTTTTATTTTGTTTAGGAAATTACTGTAAGTGTTTTTCTCTAAAATATGAAATAAAATGTTTAAATAAAATTCAAATCAGTGAGATAATTTAATAAAAGGAATAAAATATTAATTACACTGACAGGTTTGAACACTATTTATGGTAAATGGGAAGAGACAGCCAAATAATACAATATTGGTCTGGCATGTGGTGGTCTGACTCATTATCCTGCATAGGGGCAATATTTGTCCACGATCTGACTCTGTTGACTCTGGAGGTATATTCTGCAAGAATATGGCATTATCAATATTCAAGTTGGTCAAACCCATATTGAATTTTGTCAGAGAGGATAACATGTTTTGACGACAGAGAAAACATAGGGAGGACAAAACTGAAATGTATTTGTCCTGCAAGAATGTAAGCCCAATCCCTCCGAAAATAATTTGTTGCATACAGTAATATTTCTGATTTTTGTGTGGCTTGTGAGTTGCTGAACAAAAGCTGTTGCAGCATTTATATTGTCTTTAATTGTTTTTCAATATTCATTACACTAAAAAATGAATTAATTCATTAGTATGCATTGGTTGTGTAATATAGTCAAATCATGTTGCCTTTTAGGTTGAGCCTTGCCAGCATTGCTTCCCTCTTTCCATTCAAACAGGCTTACATTTTAGAAATATGCTTTTTTTTTTTTGCAGTGCCTTCTTTACAGCCTCCAGTAACTGCAAAGTGGTTGATATTTGCTAGGTCATATAGTCTGCATTATTTGGAGTGATGACCAGAATGCCTAATCTTCAGCATCCACTTTGTAATTATTGTTTCATATTACTGCGATAATAGTATTTTCTGCAAGATTGAATTGCAAAGGATTTCTTCATTTAGCTATGGTTTGTTGTTCTTGTAATTAGCGCAAGAAAAAGAAGTTATGTTCTCATCATAACAGTCCATCTGTGTTGCCCATTTTCATTCTTACTCAACATGTGGGGTTCAGATCCGATCCTCGGATCTGACTTGGATGCTTTTTATGGCTCGTGGATACTGCAAATTGTCGTGCTCCTGCCTTATCTATAATGCTCTAGTTCCCCCCTCCATACCTCAGATCTTGTTTACTGCACTTTATTCCTAAGTAATAATGCAAGAAAGAATGGTTATATGGAAACCACTATCTGGATCTCAGAAACAGGAACTTTAGTTCCCATAGTTATCTTCTCATTCCTCCAGAAGTCATAAACAAAAGATAGGGGGTTGGAGGGAGGGGGGTGAGGAAGAATGAAAATGGACAACACTGATGGAATGCTATGGTGAGTATCTAACTTCTTTATCTGATGTTGTCAATTTTCATTCATTCCTCAACATGTGGGACAGAGTCCCCAGCTACCGGAATCTGAGTGGATTCTAAGAAAGAATATTTCTGAGTACTGTTATGCCAAAGGCTGCACTTCCCCTAGAGACCAGATCAACTTTGTAATGAGTAATAAAACTATGAGGACAAGCCCAAACAGTTAATGCACAAATATCATCCATGGATGATCTGGATAGAAATACTGAAGAGGTTGCCATGGACCTGGGTGAATGAACCCTCAATGCTTTTGGCAAAGATAAAACCAATTTGTTGTAGACAAAAGAAATGCAACCAGTTAGCAACTTAGCTAAAGTTACTTTGGTAACTGTCTTTCTCAATCTTGATTCTGAAAAAAAGACAAATAAATAATCTGATTTTTCTGAATGTTTCAGTTCTGCGCAGACAGAAATGTAATTGTCCATGAACATCCAACAAGTGTAAAATGTATTCCCCTTTGTCTGAGAAAGTTGGAAAGAAAACTGGGAGATTGATAGATTAATTAATGTTGGATTGTGACACACACTTAGGAAGAAAGGATGGATTGGTTTGTAAGGACACCCTATCTTTATGAAAAATTAAATAAGGAGGTTTAGAAGATAATGCATGAAGATCTGAAACTCTCCTACCTAATGTTATGGCTACCAAAAATAGAGTTTCCCATGTTAAAGACTTTAATTTAAACCTTGCCACTGTTTCAAATGTTGATTGAGTCAAGGCTTGTAATATTAAATTTAAATCCCATGGTGGAGTAGGATCCTTAAATGGGTGTCTCAGTAAAAATGTTCCTTTTATAAATGCCTTTCCAAGTCAAGAGGAAGCTAATGTAGAATTGTCAACCCATATATGAAAATTAGAAATATCAGCTAATTGTACTTTAACCATTGAAGAACTGGCCCCTTCATTAAAAATAGTAGCCAAAATTCAAGAACTTTAGCTACTGGTGCTAAAAAGGGGTTGATGTCTTTTGGTTATGCCCAAAAAGAAATCATTTCCATTTACTTTCTAGTCTTCTTAGTGGAAACTTTGTGGGAAGACAAAATAATGTGATGGGCAGGGAAGAAGAGTCTGGGTTGTCTAGCTATCCATGGTATTGGAGAAACCATGTGGTCAACTTTAGGCCCAAAATGTCTAGGTGAATCATGTCTGTTGATTGAGAAAGAAGGTCTGTAATTGGATCCAGGATCCAGGAAAGATGAACTAGATGAGGCAAAAGGAAGGGGAAACCAAATTTGATGAGCACAATAATAGGCAATGAGGATGACGGTGTTCTTCAATTGAGATGCTTTCTGATAAAACTTGGGGATTAGAGGGGTTGGGGGTAAGCATAGAGGAGGACAGGGGGGCCAAGCAAGGAGGAGAGCATCTTTCAGTGACTCTTCCAGTGAAGGGATCAGGGCAAAGAATCTGCTGCACTTCTTGTTCATAGGTTCATAGGTGTGTATTACGCTAATGGCCCTGGAGCCTTTACAAGCCTAGCCCATAGGATTACCCCGGCATCGTGCCACCTGACCTTCGTTCTTAGCGCATCTGTTGAGCAGAGCTGCTGGAGTGATCCCCAAGGTGAATTTTCTATTTCCCTTCCACTCATCAAGATTTCTCTTGAAGAAGGCCAGTGAGGTGCTCTGCTTGATATGTATGGGTAGTCTATACCATAGCATGGGCAGTCTCTTGGTTATGAACCTGTCCCTCCAGCATGTTCTGTTGATTGTGGTAATGAGGTTGAGGTCTCTGGAGTGAGTGGTGTGGAAGGATTGGGATTTCTTTGGATGTAGCATTTCTAACAGCGCTGGGTCAGACATGGCTTTGTAAGTCAAGCAGAGATCTCCGCTAAGTAGGCGATATGAGACAGAGAATAGTTGGAGTTTTTTGAGCCTGTCCATATAGGACACATGTTTAAGGCCTAGTATCCTCTTTGTGAGTTACTTTTACAGCCTCTCCAGTTGCTGCAGGTGTCTAGTGAGGTACATGTCAAATGGGGCATTGTACTCGATGATTGGCCTAACGAGGGAAGAGTAGAGGGAGACAATGATCTCTTTCTTCCTGGATGCAAAACCCTTAGTAATGAGATGTGCCACATAGAAGGACTTTCCGACCACAGTGGCAATGTGGTCAAAAAAGAGGTTGCTGTCAACCTGTGTTCCTAGATCTCTTATAAAGCCTTCTGTGTTCAGTGGACTACCATCAATGTGGTAATTCAAGGGAACTGGGTTTTTCCCAAGGGGAATGATGACACATTTTTTGGCATTGAGCTTAAGGCCATGACTCTGACACCAGTCATTTGCTCATTGAGGCCTATCTGTAGGATGTCACTATCACTTGGGGAGTTAATAATAGCTCCCAACTTGCAATCATCTGTGAACTTTGTCAGCCAGAGTCCCTTTGTGTTGGCCTGGACTTCAGAGAAGTAGATACCAAACAGGAGAGGACCCAGGACCAAACCCTGTGGGACTCCACTTGTGACTGGTCGACAGTCTGACTTGGAGTCAGGTACCTTCCCACAGTGGGTTCTATCTGTGAGCCAGTTTGCAACTCACCTAGTGATATAGGGGTTGATGCCCAGCTTAGTGAGTTTTTCTATGATTCCTGAGTGGGGAATGGTATCACAGGCCTTGGCCAGATCAAGGTAGGCTGTATGAACCACCTTGCCTTCATCCACAGCTCTGGTGATTGACTCAAAGAGGTTGACTAAGTTGAGCAGGCATGATCTACCCTTCACAAAACCAAACTGTGTAGGATCCAGAGTTTGGAGATTCCTTATATCCTTGTTTATTACGTCCATGATGATGTGTTCCATAGCTTTGCATATAAGACTCATCAGGCTAGTGGAGCGATAGTTCCTGGGGTCTGCAGTCACTCCTCCTTTGTGGAGAGGGATGACTGTAAGCAGTGCACCATTCAGTCAGGACAAAGCCAGAGGTGAGGCTTTGATTGATCAGGGCACACAGGTGTGGTACCAGTTCACTCTGTAGTTCATGTAGAACACAGCCGGGGATATTGTCAGGTCCCATAGAAGCTGTATTCTTGGCTTTGGACAGTGCTGTTTTAACCTGTGCAACAGTAATACAGGGTGCTTGGCAATCTACTGGTATTGTGATTGGTACTTTGGGTGGAGAGACGGGTAAAGTTGGCACTGAATCTGTCCGCCAGTATATTGGCAATATCTGTTGGCTCAGTATAGGAGGTACCAGTGTACAGTAGCTCATAGAAAATCTGGGTATTGCTGTGGAAATTCTTTACATAACTGTAGAAGGCCTTGTAATTGTATTTATTATCTGCTGCAATTCTGTTTTCATAGCTATTTTTAGAGGATTTGATGAGGGATCTCAACCTTTTGTTGAGGCTGATAAGGAAGTTTTTCCAGTCTTGGGATGTCACCTAATTCTGCATCAGTTTCCTCCTTCTGTTGTAGAGTTTGTTTATGGCACGGGATCACCAAGTTGGCTTCCTTTTTTTTTTTTTTTTTTGAGGAGAGCGTCTTGATTCTATTGGGTAAGGCGAGATCCATGCATTTGTGTACATGTTCATACAGTGCATTTGTGTATGATTCGGTGGTCATGCAACTATTCTCCATTTGCATGGGTGCTGTGAAGTTAGCCACCTCTGTTTTTAGGAACCCAAAGTTAGCTTTGGAGATGTTTTTTGTGGTGGTTACCTTTGTGAGGGGTGGGAGAGATGTGGATTTCCAAGGTGATTAGTTTGTGATCAGATCTTACCAGGGAGGAGTTGACTATTGGTGCAGAGCAATGGTAGCCCATGTTAGTAAAGACCAGGTCCAGGATGTTGTTACCTCTAGTGGGGGTAAGAACGAGCTGGTCCAGGGCATTGAAATTAATGAAGTCCAAAAAGTGTTGGTCAAGTGTATTGGTATATGAGTAGTTTTCCCAGTTAATGGAGGGGTAGTTGAATTCACCCAGTATGAGAGTGTTAGGTTGGACCCTAATATTCTCCAGGGTGCTTAGGAATGTGGAGTGTGAGTCTTGCGACATGGTTGGGGATCTATAGCAGGCTACAACCTGAATCACTGTCTTACCCAATGTTAGCTGCACTTGAAATATCTCAGATGCGTTATGTTGGGCTACCAGTCTGTTGAGTGGAGATGCAAAGAGTTAGTAGCATGGCTGTTCCCATTGTCAGAAAATCTTCTCTGCATTTTTCTTGTTGAAAGACCACTCCTGAGGCAATATTTATTTTATTTTATTTATTTCACATTTGTTAACCAGGTTAGTCCAACTAAGTTTGCAAACAAACCCATTTTCAGTGGAGACCCAAGGGGAAAGTGCCCCAGCAAACATAGGCAAAGATAAACATACAGGACAAAAACTATTAAAAATAACAATGCAAATACAAAATTAATTATAAAGAGAAAAATAAAAGAAAAAATTATGAACATTAAGGGTTGCACTGATAAGACCAGCCAAGGTGGTGCAGTGGTTAGTGTTGGTGCCTCATGGCAAGAGGTTCTTCGGTTTGATCCTCGGCAGGGGTGGCTTCTGTGTGGAGTTTGCATGTCCTCCCTGTGGTCGTGTGGGTTTCCTCCTGGTGCTCCGGTTTCCTTCCACATCCCAAAGACATGCTGTAGGTGGACCTGACTCTCTAAATTGGCCCTAGGTGTAAGTGCATGCATGTGTGTGGCTTCTGTGGCAGGTTGGGTGCCGGGCTGGCAACTCAACACTCCACTGCCAGTCATGAGCAGGCAGATGATCTGCTGTTTTGTCCCTTAACTGGGAAAAGCCAAAAGAAGAAGGGTTGTACTGATAGCAGTGGTCTAAATTTACTACATATAAGACTAAAAGCAAAAGGATAATCATTGCTCTAAAGAAGGAAAATGTACAGACATTCATAGGAAGTGGAGGGAAAAAAGATAAATAGTGTAAAGAATGAGAGGGGGAGAGAAAGGAGTGGGCTATAGTAGAGCTGAAGGTTTAGGAGGTTAGTTTAAGCAGACGTTACTAACAGAGAAAGAAAGTTAGGAGATGCAAACAGGTTATACAGTAGGATCTGTAGATCTGCAGATCAATAAGCTCAATCTGCTCAACTTGTCTGCTATCATGTTGTATTTCCCCAGAATGTGTGTTGCTATCAGAAATTGATCAGATGAGATCAACCATTGCCGCATTCTCAGAGCTTCTCGATATAAGGCCTAAGACCTGGTTCCTCCATGTTTATTGATGCACCAGACTACTGACATACTGTCCATCTGAATTGCAATAGTCCCTGAAGGGAGAGAGTCTTGAAAGGCCTGCAATGCTAAGATAACTGCTCTCATTTCTAGGACATTGATATATCTGTTTGTTCTCTTCTGGGGACCAGGTTTCTTGGACTGTCTTTTCCAAGAATTGCCTCCCCACCCAAATTGGGATACATCCATGGTCACTGTGACATCCCTGCACTGGCCCAGTAATCAAGGAGCCTCAATCCTCACCACTAGCACCAGTGAAGGACAGACACATTGGGAGGATGACAAGTACACACACAATAAAGTACAATTTCCCTTAAGAGCACACAGAGATCAAAGTCAGTCTGGGGCTGGTTTCTCCCTCTTTCTCCAGATCCCCAATAAGACTCCCCACTGGCACAGCTATAGGGTTAAGATCTCAGCCGAGTGGCCAAGCTAAGACCTCCAGCACCCTCTCTGTCCAACCAGTGATTTGTGACCCTGCCCAAGTAGCTGACACACACACACACACACACACACACACACACACACACACACACACACACACACACACACACACACACACACACTTTGAGATTTGATTGATATGTAAACACACACCCATACCTGGGAAAGGCTGGCACAGGTTTACTAGCTATGCCCCCTTCTGTCAAGACTATAAGGTAGTACCAGCTGCCAACAGCCACCCTTACTTATCAGCTACTTATAAGGCCTTTACCAAAGGGTGCTCAATCCTACTGTATAATGTTACTATTATCCAAATGGTAAGTGTGACCAAGATTTGCAAGGCTATTGGATTGGCCAGTACAGTGTCACCAAATACAGATGCAAGTACCCTAAGAGCTTAACTATGTCTCACAAATATCAGACACAAAGACAGGTTTAAATATATTTAATAATAAATAATAAAAGAACAAGACAATACTCAAACAACACAGTAACGGCAGAGTTCAGAATAACAGGAAATATTTTAAAACAACATCACAGGACAGTCTCAAATAAATACAGAAAACTTCTAAACTAATCTTTACTATATTCCTATCTCTAAAAGAAACTATGCCCTAAATAACTTACTTACGGAGCAAGGCAAATGCAGATGAGAAGTGCTAAATGGATTTTTCTACATTCAAGACAAGACACAAAATGCCCAGACTTTCTCTGCGAGAGTTCTTAAATTAATAATCAACATTACAGCTGAGTTAGCTTGGATAACATCACTTTTTGTCACCTGCCTTCAGTTCCCAGGCTAACAGAAACTTAACAAAATTTAACATTTCTCTGTGAAAAATACATATCTCTCGGATGTTTGCCTAGAACTGGAAGTCGTAAAACAATTAACACTTTTACATTTGAAACCTAGTAATTATTTCTGTTACCAGACCATAGAAATAAACTTCTAGCTCTAGACATCCTGTCTCCATACTGCATTAACTACCTTTTATAGCAAATCGTAAAACACTTTCAATTTCAACTTATTTTCTTAATGTTTTGCAAGTTAACTCTGTATTTTCCAGCTTCTACTATTAAAACATACATTTGCACAGGTATATAGTTTCTATACATTCCTGTTCTTTTCCAGTATGGTACACTGTGGCTACATCCTTGAAGCTCAATATATAACATACAGTTCAACACACACTTCTGCACCTGTAGTTTAACATACACATAATATATAGTCATCTTACATTTGCAAGACAAGCATACGAATCATATCACAAATGACATCTGACTATTTACAAAATTCCAGAGAGCTGGACTGGCAGTATTTCCCTGGTGTGAAATGTTTCCCCTCCCCACAAACTCAAGCTAATTTTTCAAGTGAACCTTGAGAAACATTGCTTGAGAGGGTTGAGCTTATTTGGGACTACCTAACCCCATGTCCTGTCTTGAGAATCCAGCTGCCTTGCCATTGCTGACCCCAGTACCGTGCTGCACTATCCCATCATATGCCTGAAACCCTACGCTCCACCATAATATGGGATTTTCCTGGCTGGCTCCCTGTAGCCATAGACCCCCCCCCAGACTCTTCCTGCCTTGTACTGCAATTACTTAGCACAAGGGCCTCTCTGTAATGGTAAGGTTTCATCATGTTAACATGGTACAATTTGTTCCCCTGCCTCTTGCCTAGCAGTTCTACCATGTAGTTAACAGCACTGACTGTCCTTACCACCGTGTAAGGTCCCTCCTAGGCTGCCTGCAGCTTGTTTTGTCTGACAAGAATGAGAACCATTACCTACTGCCCTGGAGCATACTCCCTAGTTCAAGCATTCCTGTCATACCAGACCTTTTTCTGCTGTTGGCCCTCTGCCAGGTTCTCCTGGGCCAAGCCCATGAGTTTGCTGAGCCTTGTCATAAGGTTTAGAACCAACTCAAAGGGTGAAAAATCTGTGGATTCCTGGGAACTTCTCTGTAAGCAAACAACAGATGGGGCAAATATTTGTTCCAGTCCCTCTTAAACTGGTCTGCAAATGCCCGTAGCATCATCTTGAGTGTAGAGTTTAACCTCTCAACAAGACCATTAGTTTGGGGATGGTAGGGGATTGTTTTAGGTGCTTCACCCCACAGTGCTTCCATGGACAAGCCAGCAGGTCTGACGTGAAATTGGCACCTCTATCAGCACCTCTGTCAGTCAGTATTTCTTTTAGGAAACCTACCCTGCTGAAAATCTCCAACAAAGCATTTGCCACCTTTTCTGCCTCAATGGAGGACAGAGCCACTACCTCATGGTATCTGGTAGCATAATCTACTGCCACTAGGATGTATTTTTCCCCTGTGGAACTTGGGGTACTCAGAGGCCCCACAATATCCATAGCTATCCATTGAAATGGCTCCTCAATCACAGGCAAAGGCTTCGAAGGAGCTTTCACCTTGTCTCCTGCCTTGCCTACCTTCTGGCACTGCTCACAGGTCCTGCAGTACCCTGTTATTTCTCTGGAAATCCCAGGCCAATAGAAGTTCTGCATAATGTGTCTATTTGTACGTTTTAAGCCCATATGACCTGCAAATGGAATATCATGGTCTATAGCTAGAAGTGCCAGATGGTAGGCTCTGGGCACTACCAACTGCTATATTCTCTCACCCTCTAGCCCTCCCTCAGGGGTAAACTCTCTATACAATAACCCTTTGCCCAAGTATACAGATTCACCCTTCCCTTGAGAATCAGGTGCTTCACTAGCTACCTCTCACAGGCCTTGTAATGTAGGGTCTGAGAGCTGAGCCTGTCTCAACTCTCTCTTTGTAACCCTTCCCAGCTCCCCTTCCACAGGAAGTCTGGTATCCTCTGACATTGGTGCCTCACTGTCAGCCTGGGTACTACTACTCACCTCTGCCCTTGCAGTCACTCTGTTCAAGGGAACATCAGTATCCAGAAGCAGCTTTGGCTCACCTTCAGTCTCACTGCTACAGGGTAGCTCACTCCCTGAAGTAATCACCTCACTAGTCCTGGCTGCAAGTGTGTGGTCTGTCTGGTCTCATCCAGGCTACCAAACCCACATGCTTGTCTCCAAGCCTGACTGCATGTAACTGCATGCACACACAGTACTGCATTATCAAAATCATTCCCTATCAGGACATATATAGGGATATCCTCAAACACACCTACTTACTGGCTTCTTTTTCCACCCTACCAGTCAAGGTGAACCCTCTCCAAAGTTATTTGGAATGGGGTCCCTCCTAAAGCTCTGACTTGAGTAGACTGCCCAAACAAATAATGCTCCTCTTTAACCATTGCAGGCTTCACAATGGTTAGGTCAGAGGCTGTGTCTCTCAGCAATGGCCTCTTTCCCATTCACTAAAATAGGATATAACCTCTTGTGGTAGTTTGGTACCTTTGTTGTCTCGAGACAACTTACTGCTGGCATTTTGCAATTCCCACTTACTGGCTCTCCCCCCTTTTGTTCCCCACCTTGCCTCCATGGACATCTATATACTACCTAGCCCAAATGGTTGCATTTAAAACATTTAACCCTTGGACCTGGACGTGTACCTGGACTAGTGGCTTCCCCTGCTACTGGTGGACTCTGTTGGGGCAGTCTGGGCTGCCCACCATGGGTTCTCTTAGACCCATGAGCAGCATTGGGTGTCCCTTTCCTTTGCAGTGATGCCCTGCTTGCTAAATATAGGTCTCCCTTCTTACCCAACTCATCTGCAGTAGTGCATTGTCTATCAGCTAACCTGATTCTCATGTCCTCAGGCAAAGTGCTAAGGGCTTGTTCCCTCACCAAAAGGTCTGCCATCTATTCAGAAGTGGTGACCCGAGATCCACTCACCCACCTATGAATATAAGTGCTTAGTTCAGCAATATATTCAAGCATACATTCACCTGCCTTGTGTCTATACTCATGAAACTTTTTTTTCTATAAGCTTCAAGTGTTAACTTAAAGCATTCTAACAAACACATTTTGCCTGTATTATAATTTAAGCAATCAGTATCAGACAGTTTAGAAATTTCAGTTGCAGCTTTACCATGGAGTAAGGAGGTCAGGAACCATACCCAGAGCCCTTGGTCAACATTATATTGTTCACATACCCTCCCAAACATATGAATGAAACTCAGAATTATCCCCCTCTGTAAATTGTGGAAGAAATTTACTGACCTTTGTTGTTTCTGGGGTTTGCTTATTCCCTTCCTCATTACCTCCATGACCCTGGTGAAGAGTCAGCATCTCCTTTTCATGTTGCCTCTGCCTCTGCCTCTCCTTCTCCTCAGCTTCCAGATGTTGCAGTCTCTCATTTTCCTCAGCCTCTGGACATCTCAGTCTCTCTGCTGCCTCTGTTTCCAAATGCGTGGCCTCCAGCTCAAGTCTCTTTAACTATAGACAGGTTTTTAAGTCCTCTGTGAAAAGGTTGAAGTGTCCATTTTCTGAGAGTTGTACATCTCCATGGCCAGTCTGATTGTCCTCCTTGTTGCTATGCTATGATGCAGCTGTGACAAAAGCTGTAATAATTTCTGCCTTAGTCAGGCTGGCATGCACCAGTCCTTTAGTATGGCACATCTCAGCCAACTGGCTCTTCGTCAACTTGCCATACTCCTCTACTGACATGCTTGCCTGCTCTCCCTGACTAACTAAGCTAACAAAAAGAATAAAACAATTTTGATATGAACTCTGAATGTTCACTGAGTGGCTGATTGAGAGTACAAACACCTTCAGTGACCATTGTAAACAGGCTACAGGAAATTCAATATCCACACCACTACAAGCTAATTAATATGTGATGTGGCTATCTCACCACTGTCAACTAATTAATATGTGATGTGGATATGTCACCACTGCCAACATTTAATATGTAATGCCCCTGCACTGACCCAGTAATCAAGGAGCCTCAGTCCTCACCACTGGTAACAGTGAGAGACATACACAATAGGAAGATGACATGTACACATACAGTAAAGTGCAATTTCCCATAAGAGCACACAGAGATCACAGTCAGTCTGGGACTGGTTTCTCCCTCTTTTTCCAGATCCCCAATAAGACTCCCCACTGGCACAGCTATAGAGTTGAGATCTCAGCTGAGTGCTCAAACCAAAACCTCCAGCACCCTCTCTGTCCAACCAGTGCTTCATCTCCCTGCCCAAGTAGCTGACACACACACTTTGAGATTTGATTTATATACAAACATACACACACGCCTGGGAAAGGTTGGCATAGGTTTACTAGCTATGCCCCCTTCTGCCCACACTATAAGGTAGTTATCACTGCCACCAACCAACTCTTTATCAGCTACTATAAGCCCCTTACAAAGGGTGTCCAATCCTACTGTGTAATGTTACTATTAATCCAAATGGTACTTTTGACCAAGCACCAGGCTATTTAAGAGTGGCCTGTACAGTGTCACCAGATAGATATACAGGTACTCTGAGAGCTTAAATATGTCTCACAAATATCAGCCACAACGATAGGTTTAAATATATTTAATAATAAATAATAAAAGAACAAGACAATACTCAGTCAATCAACACAGTTACTTCAGAGTTCAAAATCACAGGAATTATTTTAAAGCAACATTGCAGGATAGTTTCAAATAAATACAGAAAACATCTAAACTAATCTTTACTATATTCCTAACAATATCTAAAAGAGATACTATGCCCTAAATCTTACTTACAGCAAGAGCATATGATGATGATGAGTGGATGTTCTTGCTATGTCCAAGACAAAATACAAAATGCACAGTCTCTCTCTCTCTCTCTTTGAGAGTTCTTAAATTAATATCAAACATTACTGCTGGGTTAGCTTGGATGATGTCACTATTTGTCCCCTGACTTCAGTTTCCATGCTAAACAGAAACTTAACAGAATTTAACACCTCTGTGTGAGAAATACATATCTCTCAGAGCGTCCAGCTGTTAGGAAGTCATAAAGCAATAAAACAATGTTAATATTTTAAACCTAGCAACTACTACTCTCCAAGACAATAGAAAACACTTCTAGCTCTAGATATCCTGTCTCCTTGCTGCATTGAAACTAACATTTATAGCACATCGTAAAGCACTTAATTTCAACTTATTTTCTTGAAGTTTTGTAAGTTAATCTTCTATGTCCCAGCAGGGTATGCTGTGGTTACATTCTTGATGCTCAGTACATAACATACGGTTCTGTATAAATCATATCAATATTCACAAATGACATAGAATTATTTACAAAATTCCATAGGGGTGGGCTGGCAGTTTCACAAATATATTAATGAGTTAAGCACTTATTTTCATAGTTGGGTGAGTGGGCATCTGGTCACCACTTTTGAAGGGCTGGCCAACCTTTTGGTGAGGGAACAATCCCTTAAAACTTTGCCTGAGGATAGGACAATCTAGCAAACAGGGCATCACTGCATAGGAAAGTGATACCCAGTGCTGTTCATGGGTCCAAGGGAACCCCTGGCAGACAGCTTAAACTGCCCCAGCAGAGTCCACCAATAGCAGGGCAAGCCATTAGTCCAGGTACATGTCCAGGACAAGGGTTAAATATTTTAAATGCAACCAGTGGGGCCATGTAGCACATAGATGTCCATGGAGGCAAGGTGGGGAACAAAAGGTGGGAGACCCAGTAAGTGAGAATGTCAGAATGCCAACAGTAAGCTGTGTGGAGACAACAAGGGTGCCAACCTACCACAAGAGGTTATATATTATCTTGGTAGATGAGAAAGAGGCCACTGCTAAGAGAGTCACAGCCTCTGACCTAACCATTGTGAAGCCTGCAATGGTTAAAGAGGAACATGGGTCTATATTATATAATCAAAGGAATAAAATCTCGACTTACCTTTGATTGACCCCTATTTCTCAAAACTGCACAACATCAAATAGCCAAATCATCACTTTCCTTCCAAGGGAAAGAAATAGGTTGGCCGTTCTGTTAAATCTGGCCTTTTCCCAACTGTAGTGCAATCTCAGAGTTAGTATATTTAGTTAGAGGGATGTGGTAGGCACAGCCCCCCACATCGGGCGGTGTGGTGGACAAACCCCCCACTTTTATAATGGTTGTTGTAATGTGGTGTGCGTGTTTAGGCTACCAATTTCTTTCCCTTGGAAAGAAATTGATGATTTGATAGTTCGATGTTGTGCAGCTTCGGGAAAGACGGGTCAATCAAAGGCAAGTTGAGATTTTACTCCTTTGATTATATAATATAGACCTGAGGAGCACTACTTGCTTGGGCAGTCTACTCCAGTCAGAGCTTTAGGAGGGTCCCCATTCCAAATAGCTTTTGCTAGGGTTCACCTTGACTGGGAGGGTGGAAAAGGAAGCAAGCAATTAGGTGTGTTTGAGGATATCCATGCAGATTTCCTGATAAGGAATGATTTTGGTAATGCAGTACCTTGTGTACATGCAGTGACATGCAGTCAAGTTTGAAGACAAGAATGTGGGTCTGGTAGCCTGGGGAGATGCAGACAGACTGCAGACTTGAAGTCTGGACTGGTGTGGTGGTAACTTCTGAGAGGAAGCTACCCGGTAGCAGTGAGACTGAAGGTGAGCCACAGCTGCTTGTGGGTACTGATGTTCCCTTGGACTTGGAGTGACTGCAAGGGTAGAGGTGAATAGTAGTAGCCAGACTGAAAGTGAGGCACTGCTGTCAGAGAATAACAGACTTCCTGTGAAATGAGAGCTGTGAGGAGTTACAAAGAGAGTTGAGACAGGCTCAGCTCTCAGACCCTACATTACAAGGCCTGAGGGAGGTACCTAGTGAAGCACCTGAAGAGCTAGAGATTGAGAGAATACAGCAGTTGATAGTGCCCACAGCCTACTGTCTGGCACTTCTAAGCATAGCCCATGATATTCCCTTTGCAGGTCATATGGGCATAAAGCATACCAAGAGATGTATTATGCAGAACATTTATTGGCCTGGGATTTCCAGAGATGTAACAGGGTACTGCAGGACCTGTGAGCCATGTCAAAAGCTAGGCAAGGCAGGAGACAAGGTGAAAGCTCCTCTGATGCCTTTGCCTGTGATTGAGGATCCATTTCAGAGGGTAGCTATTAATATTGTGGGGCCTCTGAGTACCCCAAGTTCCACAGGGAAGAAGTATATCCTAGTGGTAGTAGATTATGCTACAAGATACCCTAAAGCAGTGGCCCTATCCTCCATTGAGGCAGAAAAGGTGGCAAATGCTTTGTTGGAGATTTTCAGCAGGGTAGGTTTCCTAAAAGAAATACTGACTGACAGAGGTGCCAATTTCATGTCAGACCTGTTGGCTTGTCTGTGGAAGCACTGTGGGGTGAAGCACCTAAAACCACCCCCTACCATCCCCAAACTAATGGTCTTGTTGGGAGGTTAAACTCTACACCCAAGATCATGCTATGGCATTTGCAGACCAGTTTAAGAGGGAGTGGGACAAATATTTGCCTCTTCTTTTGTTTGCTTACAGGAAGATGCCCCAGGAATCCATAGGTTTTTTTCACCCTTTGAGTTGCTGTATGGGCATAGGGTGAGGGGACCTCTAGATTTGATTCACGGTGAGTGGGAGGGTGAGGGTGAATCCCACAAGGCATCTGTTGTGACATATGTCCTAAACCTCAGGACAAGACTCACAGAACTCATGGGCTTGGCCCCGGAGAACCTGGCAGAGGCCCAACAGCAGAAAAAGGTCTGGTATGACAAGAATGCTCAAGCTAGTGAGTATGCTGTGATGCAGCAGGTTATGTTTCTCATTTCTGTCAGACACAACAAGCTGCAGTCAGCTTGGGATGGACCCTTCAAAGTGGCAAGAAAGGTTAGTAATGTTAACTTCCTGGTAGAACTGCTAGGCAGGAGGCAGGGGCACAAGCTGTACCATGTTAACAAGATTAAACCTTGGTGCTAAGTATTTGCAGTACAAGGCAGGAGGAGTCTGAGTGGGATCTATAGTAACAGGGAGCCAGCCAGCAACATCACAAACTACTATGGTGAAGCCTAGGGTTGCAGGCATATGATAGTACAGTGCAGAACTGTACTGGGCTTAGCAATGCCAAAGAAGCTGGAATCTCAAGACAGAGAATGGGGTAAGGTATTCCCAGATAGGCTCAACCCTCTCAAGCAGCATTTCTCAAGGGTCACTTGAAAAACTAGCTTGAGTCTCTGGGGGGTGTCACAAATGGAGATACAGCCAGCCCAGCTAGCTGGAATTTTGTAAATAATTATATGTTATTTGTGAATATTAATATGATTTATATAGAAGTGTGACAGAAGGAGATATTGCTAGCCCAGCTATCTGGAATTTTGTAAGTGGTTCTCTGTCATTTGTGAATGTCAACATGCTCATGTAAGATGTTTGTGTTACAGATGTATTAGAACTGTATGTCATATTGTACAGGCATGCTGAAGAGATATTTTGTAAAGTACTGAGCAGAAATATATATGCACTATTGTAACTGTTTAGATCTATGTATTTTAACAGGGGAGACTGAAACACAGGAGATTAACTTGAAAATCTTCAGAAGAATGGTTGAGGTTGAGTTACTTTATGGCTGGGCTATAAATAAAAGAACTTTTATCTTTCAAGTTTCAGTGCAACATGAGACATAATGTCTAGAACTAGAAGTTGTTTGTATTGTCTTTAAATGTGGAGGAATGTAAATTATTTTATGATTTCCACCATTTACCAAAAGATCTAAGGTCTATGTATGTTAACTGGGAGATGTTAAATACTACCAGATGCATCAGTGAGGGTTTTCACCTGGGATAGTCAGATGACAAAAAGTGATGTCCTGCTGCAAGCTATCCTAGCAGTAATATTTGGGATATTAATTTAAGAACTTTCTGAGAGAGAGAGAGAGAGAGAGAGAGCATTCTTTATTTGTCTTTGACCTGACAACATCAGCTTGAAAACCCATTCACCATATCTGCCTTGCCTTGCTCTATAAGTAAGTTAACTAGGGAACAGTAATTTCTCTTAGATACAGTCAGTAATATAGTAAGTATAGCTTAGATGTTTTCTTTATTTATTTGAGACTGTCCTGCAGTGTTGTTTTAAATATTTACAGTGATTTTGAACTCTGATGTAACTGTGATTATTTACTGAGTATTTTCTTGTTCTTTTATTTATTATTAAATATATTTAAACCTTTCATTGTGGCTGACATTTGTGAGACATATTTAAGTTCTGAGAGTACTTGCATATTTATTTGGTGATACTGTTGGCCCCTCCTAATAGCCTTGCTCTTGGCCAAACTACCATTTGGATTAATAGTAACATTACACAATAAGATTGGACACCCTTTGTTAAGGGCTTTAACATAGCTGATAAGAAGTGGCTGGTGGCAGTAAAAACTACCTTATCATCTGAGCAGAAAGGGGGCATAGTTAGTAAACCTGTGCCAGCCTTTCTCAGGTGTGTGCATGCGTTTGCATGTAAATAAAATCTCAAAGAGTGTGTGTCAGCTACTTGGGCAGGGACATGAAGCACTGGTTGGACAGAGAGGTTGCTGAAGGCCTTGGCTTGGCCACTCAGCTGTAATCTCAACTTCATAGCTGTGCCAGTGGGAAGTCTTATTGGGGATCTAGAGAAAGAGGGAGAAACCAGCCTGAGACTGACTGTGGTCTCTGTGTGCTCTTAAGGGAAATTGCACTTGATGCAGAGAGCTGCATCTGGAAATACTGTGTGTGTGTAACTTGTCATCATCCTAATGTACATCCCCCACTGGTGCTAGTGGTGAGGATTGATTACTGGGCCAGTATTCTGGTGTGCGCTACTATATACCCTCTGGGATCCAGTAAACAAACCTGAAAGGAAGTGTTGGGATCTTCCTTCACTCTAATTAAGCAAGTAATTTTGTTAGGTTTGCCTGTGCTTCCGTGTATTATTAAATATCAGTAATGATTGCAATGGGCACTATTGGCTGTGTAGATGAAGAACATCACCAGAAAATGTGTTACTGGTAGAAACCTTCCTTTCAGGATGTACATAGCAGAAACTCTCTACCACTTATTACAGAAACACTTGGTGTATATGGGTTTTCTGGTCTACAACATGTACTACAATAAGCACATACAAGGTGCATATGTAAAATCTACTAAAATGACAGCAACTACTGAAGAAGAAAGAACCATATGACATCCAGCATGCAGGTTAGCATTATAGGTAATTACTACTTAAAGTGGTACAATCCTAATGATATGTATTATAGTAGTTATAATTGTACTGTTATGGATTAAATTAAGCCTTACAGTTGATAACTGCTCAGTTTAGCTGTTTATCTTAATAATCTCACTAGGGATATTGAAAATGGCATTCTGATCATAATGCTTAGTACAATCTGAATTATACTGCATACAAATATGTTAATTAATTGTTTGTATAAAGTTCAAAAATGAAAATAGGAACATTATGTAGCAACCCATTTATGACATCTTCTGTGTCTGCTTTATCCATTTTTGGGTCACGGGAGTTACAGCTATCTTGCCAGTCAGTGGGTGCAAGACAGGAACAAACTCTAGATGAGATACAAGACAATTACAGACCAAATTAACTTACAAATTCATAGAGATATACATACCTAGATACTGTGAATATGTTTTTGAGGCACTGCAGGAACTGCAGACCTTAAAAAAAAAAAAGTGTTATCATGGGAAGAATATGCAAACTCTAAAGTGAAGGCATCCCAGCCAAGAATCAAAACTGATGGCCAAGTACCTTGGTTTGGCAATATTAACTGTCAGGCCAAAAATAAGCTCTATGAGTTAAACAGACAAATACACAAAAAGGGTACACTGATCCTGCATTTATGATTCCTCCTCTGATGAAAAGCCAAAGTTTAAAGGAATAAAATTATCCCTTCTGGGAACTTCTGAGGTAGGAAATATGAGTAGAAGCACTATTGGCAATGAAGAGTAAGTGCTGCCCGATGAAATTAGGGAAGCAGGAAAAGCAAGCAGTTCCTGAAATTAATAACTGCTCCATCCAGAAGACATACAAAAAATGCACAGGTCAAGTATCAGCAATCATGAAGGCATAACTGATGAGGACACAGCAACATATACACCAGGTGAAACTTGCTTGCTTCTCAACATTATAGCTATAGTCATACATTTCAAAGAAAGATTCAAAAAGTACATGACACAACTGAACTAGATGCAAGAGCAGAGAAATGGTGAAGTAGTAACATGAAGACTACCAAATGTCATGTTATCTGCTTTGCATGATATTATAATTTCATACCGTAACTAACTGGCAAATAGTTATTAAACTTAAGCATGTTTCATGCTATTATGATCATATTTATTAGGTTGCTTTAAAATTTACATATAGTATTTGTCTGATTTTCAGCAAACTGGCAGAAAGAAATTCTCATAGGAAGTTATGTATGTGAAGTCTATAATTGGGGTGTATACATTTTATCACTTGTTTTGTCTTTTGGCTTAGGGGTCACCACAGAGGAACTCCAGTCCACTAATGATTGGTAGTTGATTTTTACATGCCGAGTTACCAGCCCTGATGCACAACCTTCAACGAAGGTACGCCCATTCACGTATGTCTCCACGCAGAAGATGCTCTAGCTGAGAATCGAACCGGACAGTGTCTTACTGTGAGGCAACAACGCTACCGCAGCACCACCACCGTTTTATCACTAATTTTTCTAATTGCCACACTTTCCTTAATTCCATATTCTAACACATTTTTAAACTTATTTACCTAATCACTCTGTCTGTTGCTATTAAATATAGCTTAGGTAGTTGGCTTAATAGTGCAGGGGAGAATGAACCCTGTCAGTGACTCATATGGCCTGGGATCAACTAGCTATTCAGGCAGAGGACAAAACACAAACCACCATAACCAAATAATCACAACCATAGAATTAATGAGTAAGGAGACCATAAAATGCAGTGTATTAGATAAGCGCTTTTGTTCCTTTAATTAATCCAACGGAACTTCATCAGACAACAAAACAGTAAAAACTTTGTCACTTTATACACCAAATCAACCAATCACAACACATCAGAAATGTATTAATTTTTAAAAAGAAAGAAGGATGAATGAAAACTGGTGAACCCATCTCCCTACACATGTCACATAAACCTTATTGGCTTTTAGTGGAAGTAAATTACTAATAGATATATTGCCATTAATTCCAGGATGTTGAGTGGCATTCATTAATATTTGCCAATAGGTCTCTCTATATTCTAAAAATGAAGACCAATTCCCACCTCTATCGTTGCTACTAAGTATCTCTAATACACAAAATACAAACTTCTTAAAATTGGCACGGTTCAAGGTGTGTTTATAAAAGGTGTTGGAATTGTCTTTCTTTTTGATAGCATACCTGTGTTGATATAATGTTTTCCTAATCTGATTTTCCCCAATGTAAAAGGCAGTATGTGATAAACAAAATGCCACATATACCACCCCCTTAGTATTACAATCAAAGTTCCCTTATACTGATAAAACATTTTAATACTGTCCAATAACCATATTATTGGTTTCATAAATAAACCTGCATTCCCTACAATGACCACACAATTTCATCTTCCCATTAAGAACTCTAGTTCCTACCCAATTTTTATTCTTTTCAAAAATATTTTTCATAATATTTCCTCTCCTATACACCACCCTAGGAGTATTACCCAGTTTTCCAATTAGATCAAATGCCCCAAACACTCCAGTCCAATTCTCTTCAATAATGCTTGTAATTTCTGAGGAGTGCTAGTCAAATGTTAAAACACAATTCATAGAATCTTTGAAATCACCCTTTTTTGCTATATTCAAACAATCCAGGTTTCTTAATAGCAGTGCATATAGGGTAGTTCTCTTTCTAAGAACTAAAGATTCCTGTTATTCTAGTAAATGGTGGGCATACATTTTACTCTTAAACATATTCTTTAAAAGTTTAATTTCTTTTCGGAAACATTCATCATCTGTCATTAATCTTGAGAGTCTTACCCTCTGGCTTAAATTTTTTTTTGTCAGTATGGATGGTTGCTCTCAAAATGTAAAAAAATTGTTTGAGTGTGTGGTTTTTCTAAAATTGTTGTTTCATAACAATGTAATTCCTTATTTTTGTACAAATTAATACCCAAATAATTACAACTGTCTTTGTTCACATTATAAGTAAATAGCAAAAGATATGTAGTATCACTGATATAATCAATACAATTAGGATTGTTTTCTACTTTGTCATCCCATAAAATCAAAATATTGTCCAGCAATCTAAAATACTTGTAAACAGATTTCTTATATGCAGACTCAAAAATAAATCTTGTCTCCCATACCCACAGTACAATGTTCATGAATATTGGGACCAAAGATGCCCCCATCACCATTCCTTTTATATGTTTAAAGTATTCCCCCCGAAACAATGCATAATTATTTTTTAATACTATTTCCATAAAAGATGTTAATACATAAATAGAATCCTGTGACAATCTGGAACCTAAAGACAAGGCTTTGTTAACATATTCTAACCCTTCATCTTGAGGAATAGACATAAATCCTTGACATTAATACTAAGGAAGGTGCCATTTTCTTTGTATTCACATTGAGCCAAACACTTTAATAAGTGCCATGAGTCTTTAAGTACATGTACTTTAGAATCAAAAAGTCTTTTCAAGTGATAATCCACAAGTTTGGCTAAGGGTTCTGTTTTAGCACCTCTGCAGGCCACAATGGGTCTCACTGGTGAATCCTCAATAGATTGATGCATTTTCGGGATCCCAAGGAATGAGGGTATTAAATGTTTCTGTACCTTTAAATAATTTATTTTCTCAGGCCTAAAATTATATTCCAAAAATAATTCCTCTAACAACAATACAATTTTGTGGTTATTAAGTTTAACTCCATTCAAAGAAGCAGTCACAAAAAATTCACTATCATAAAAAATTCAAACATTTTTACTGTATAAGAACGTTGATCCATTATAAAAACCTCACCCCCTTTGTCAGGTTTCATAATTCTAATTGATTGGTTGTTCACCATTTCTGACATTACCTTTTGTTGTTCTTAGGTTAAATTATTTTTTTTATGTGAACTTTCTTATTGTTATATATAGCTCTAATATCTTACATAGTTTCTCGAATAATGCAGCAGGAGGTATTAAAGAGGGGTTGTAAGTTCTGCTTCTGTGAACCCTGATGGCCATCCTTTCCAATAACATGTTCATTTTCAAGTGTCAATTTCAAATTAATGTTCCTTGTAAATGTTTTAATGCTGTTCAGTTATTACAATGTCAGTATAATTATATATTTTTAATCCATCAAATTCCAAGATTATACTGTCAATATGATTAATGTTGTCTCATTCCATTGTCAAAACAGTGCTTTCCTCCCCCTCCTTGCTGGTTGACCCCTGCATTGGTATTGGCCATTCGACTGCTGCTTCCCAGGAACAAACTCCTGCTGTTGTTGTTGCTGTTGCTGTGTCTGAGTCTTCTTTTTCAATTGAATCAATCTCCTCGAAGGGGGAGTTTTGTAACCCTGCTAAAAATTTGAGACCTCTTCCTCATAAAAAACATCCTGTGGATTAGCCTCATCCATTCCACATTTAATAACCCTCCTATTGTTTTCTACAAAAGACACCCTGCTGTTAAGATGACCGTGGGGTAAACAATTTTTCATTGATGTTCATCACGGTTCCAAATAAACTTCTTTTCCTTTCTTTTCTTGACTAATTCCACATGCTGGTCAACACTGTTAAAAACGGACCTGTAAAAATTCTCATTTGCTAAAAGTAATATGTCAGTAGTAATTTCACATTGAAGCTCCAGAATTTATTCTTTCAAGGTTGCCAGTGTTCATTGATTATCTCTAATCAAAAGCCTCATAAAATGTAACCCTGTCTTGAAAAACAATTCCAACAATTTGTTGTGTAGAACTGAACCACTTTGCAAATTGTTAGGAAATTTAAATATTCTTAACCCCCTCGGTACTCTTTGAACCTTAATACAATTCTCAAGGAAGGTGTTATCAAGTTGTAATCCTCTATATTTCTTTAATTGTTTTTTCAACTTGTATAATTTTTGTTTTAAATTGTAACTAGCATCTCCATTAGTGTCCAAACCTTTTTGTAAAGTATCACTATTCGATAAAAAGTCTTTATTAAGCCACTGAGAAAAGTCACTGTTGTTAATAGATTAGCAAACACCACCCACCAATGCTGGATTTTCATTCAAGGGCTTTTGTCTAACCATAGTACCCCCTCGAGACAACACCTCCGAGTACACTATAGTGTGTTGTGTGGAGTTAACATTCATCTGATACTGAAAATTTGTCAAACTAGATGTTTTCTGAATACCAGTACTGTTCTTTCTTTTGTTAAAACGGTAACAATTTTGGTACTAACCTGTGACAACAATAGAATTAGCTATGTTAAACTTACATTATCTTCATTTAATGGAACTTGTGTCTCAGGCATTGCTTCCATCTTTATGACAGCCAGTAGAATTAGTGAACCACCACAACATAATTATTGTAGTAAAATGACCAATTCAAAATAAAAAACACTGCTACTCAATGTTCGGTGTTTAGTATACGCTCTAGTAAGACAAAACACAGTCCACAGATTAATAACAATATATCCATTAGTAGTTTACTTGTGCGAAAAACTGACAATGTTTATGTGACATTTGTAGGGGGATGGGTTCACCAGTTTTCATTCATGCTTCTTTCCTTTGTTTATTTTTACCTTGATCGTCATCTTTTTTGACAGTCAGTTTAATGATTAATTAATAATTATATTTTAGTACATATTTATATTTACAGTTATTTGTAGTTTTGAACATCAATAGGACCCTTTTATGGTGTTTTGCGTGTTTAAATAGCTGTATGATACAAATTTTATGTTCTTAGTTTACTACTGTGTTTTTAAAGACTAATATATTTACGATGTGTCATGATTGGTTGATTTGGTGTATAAAGTGATGAAGTTTTTACTGTTTTGTTGTCTGATGAAGTTCCATTGGATTAGTTAAAGGAATCAAAGAGCTTATCTAACACACTACAGTTCATGATCTCCTTACTCAGTAATTCCATGGTTGTGGTTGTCCAGGCAGTGGAGGGAAGGAAAGGGGTCAATAAGGGAAGGTGAGTGGCTAATGATGGCTCATCCATCCCGGGAGGAGGAGGAGGGCAGCTAGGCTCAATGCTGTACTGACACCAGTAGAAATTTTGTGCCACCGTGAGATTCACCAGCAGCATTTGGGTAATAATGGTTGCATGGTATAGCCAGAGACAGGCATGTGCAGTAGTTCACATTTATTTATTTTATTTATTTATTTAGTTATCCTTTATTGACCAGGTTTCTCTTACTAGGCTAGTAGACTCTTTTCAGGATATAGCCAAAGTTTTATTTATACTACTAAGGGAAATTTGGCCAGGGCATTGGGGAATTTCCTGTACTCCTTTTAGTAGGTGCTGTGGAATCTTAAACACCAACTTGAGCTATCCCCAACTCAAGCAGATGAGACCTTGGTTTAATGTCTCTTCTGAAGGACAGCAAACTTAGGAGTGCTGCACTTCTTTTTACAGTACTGCAGCAACAGCAATCGATCTGCCTGGTGTGGGAATCGAACCCACAGCCATCTGCACCAAAGATGAGTGTACTACATGTCTAGAAAGACAGTATTAAGGCCAAGCATTTCAGCAGTCATAGATTAGGGCATAAAACAAATGGCCCCTATGGCTATGTGAATAATATTATGCAAAGAACTCACATCCCCTGCAAGCAACAGGAGGAATGAATAGGTGAAGATGTTCTCATTCTCAGGTGTGTGCAGCCAGGAGTAAAGGGTAGAGAAGTGGTGGGAATACTGGCCAGAAGGCATGGAACAAGAAAGAGCATACTATATATATATATATATATATATATATATATATATATATAGCTTAACTGTTTTCTCATACTTGCACTAATTTAAAAATGGCTTAAAATTATTTTTTTACACTTAACCTTGAAAATATGAAAAATGCAAAATACCTCATTAAGGTTGTAATATGCACCGAGCAGTGTTTTCTGCTAAGTAAAAAACTTCTGAAATCTCCAACCACATTTACGTTTTCCCTCCTCTGGTCAAGATGCAGGCACACTTATTAATGAAAGGACATGATAAAAATGTTAACAAAGAACATTTTCTCCTAGTACAGTACAAAGGGCATACCTCTTAGTCATTCAGATTTTTGCTAAATGCCCAGATATTTGCTCATATTTTTTGGCATATTAATCATAAAATTTGTGGTTTTCTGGTGAATCACTTAGGATAGGAGTCTGCATGTCCTCCCTGTGGTTGCGTTAGTTTCCTCCTGCTTCTCCAGTTTCCCACCACATTCCAAAACATACAGTAGGTGAATTGGACACTAAATTGTCTGTAGATGTGAGTGTGTGTGCAAGTGTGTAGTGTGAAAAAACTACCATGGCAGGGCTAGCCACCCAGTGGTGTAAACCATGGCTCTTGATGATTGTCACTGGTGAAGTGACACCTTGACCCCATGTACAAAAATGGGAAAAGGGGGTTGTGGATGGATGGATGGATTGATAGATGAAGTCACTAAATAATGACATACATTTGAGTTTCAGACATCATATCCTTCAGAAAATGCATGCTAATACAAATACTTTTATTCTGGAAACTTTCTAAGTTTATAAGAGCAATATTTAAAATGTGTCCCTATTTTTGGTACTTTGTCACTCCATTATTTTAGGCTTTGTCCATATTTCTTGTGCTAAGAGGTTGAGGTATGACAGAGAGTTAAAGCTAAAAACTGCTACTAAGGTTCATCCTGTAGTGTTACTCTGTATGGTTTTGTGTCAATGTGAATTGACCAGTGCTTCTGGAATACTTCTAAAAATCACCATCTATTCGTAGTGGGTCTGAAAAGAGTTAACAAATAACCAGAATAAGGAATGCAGGGATGTCACTGTCACTGTGTCCGTGTATTCTGTACTTTATAAACAGATAGAGCAGAGAAAATTACTTCTACTATCCAATGTTACAATGTAAGAAATGACTTTGTATCTTACAATAAAATATTTTAAAAGCATTTTTGCTACAAAAGGATCTTCTCTATTCCAGTGTACAGCACATATCTGGAAAATACAAGAGTATCTGAGTATTGACAACCTGTTGTTGTGTGAACTGAATGGCTGTCAGTCAGCAATCATTCCACACTTAAGAGGCATCCATAAAAGATATCAGTTAAGCAGGTCTTTTTCTAAGAACTTGTTAAATTTTAACTAATATGTTGTACTCCTGCTACCTGATAGTTAAACAAACACTTTTCTGGGCCCTTGTAACTGCATGATATATGACCTTCAGAGATCAGAATGAATAACACACAGCCTTAAAGATGGTCACTTTAACAATTGAAGAGAAATGTATATCTTTTCAGACAAGTAAGATCTAGGAGACACATTCTTAATTTAGCATTATTGTAAAACACTAATCATTCTAAGATTTCTACTAACGACAGATATGTTGTGCAAGGGATTTTTGCCTGAGTTAAGGTCAGCGTAACCTGTAGTGTACCTGCCCCTCAAATATTATTTTATTGAGACAGTGCTTTTCCTCTAGAACTGTTTCAGAGCAGTTGTACAAGTGAGAATGTAGCAGCAAAATAGCAATCTAAAAACGTTACTTGCTCTAAAGCACTAAAAAATTATTTTGATTTCTCTGTTACGGAAGTGAACAATTTTGTTTACTGTCATACCATACAGTTGTACAGTACTTCTTATAGGCATGTGCATATTATAAGGCCTCTGCCAAGAATGGTCAGGCAATGCCTGCAAGTCTCATGAAGGTAAAAGAAACTGAGTCATTTTACTGAAACAAATATCAGTTTAGAATGAGAATGCAAGAAATGTGATAGTCAGATCGTAGTGAAGCATATGCATGTACAAACATAAAAAAGCTAACTGGAAAGTACTGAAGAGCATAGCTCTGTTTGTGTAGAGGGATAAAGCCCTGACTTTAACCCAGGCAAATTCAGTTCAACTAACAGCTTAGGTGTCTGCTGAAGCTGACATGAGGAGGACAGAAAAGTCAAGGCCAAAGCCTTCTCAATTCTCTTCAGGGAAAAGGAAGAGGCATGTGCTCCTGGGCACAGTTTCCATGGTAGTATCCCTAGTGGAGGCTAGGGATCACACAGAGGTGTTTGCCTAGAAGAGGGGAGGGAGGTAGGACCAACTGATCATGTATGTAATGGCTTTGTGTGCATAGCAAAGGCCCACTGCATGCCAGCTTTTTTGGAAATGAACAATCATGTGCACAGTATCAGTGATAAAAAGAAAATCTTGATCTTCTTCATAAATAATGGTTTCACTCCCCGTATTCTTGCCCCTTGCCCCCAGTAGGCTGTCATCCAGGGCAGTGAATGGGTGAACATATTTGCCATCTGCTTGTATCTGTGACCCTTGCCATAGAAGCAAAATGGCCTGGGGTTGCAGCTTACTGAGGTTTAAGCATATGCCCTAACATACTTTAGGGAACAGAAACTAAGCATACACAATGGGATGAAGTAAGTGAACCACCATCCCTCACCTTTGAATATATTATAACAAAAAAGTCTGAAACCCCTAGGTGCAGTAAGGTTAACTCTAGTCTGGTACAAAATTATATGTTTTAATTACCACTATAATACTGACCTGCAATGCCACCCCATATACATTGACTCAAAAATAAATAAATAAATAAATAAATAAATACATAAATAAATGAATAAAAACAGTTAGGTTGTTTCCAGTAACAAGCATAGCAAGTTCAACAGAAGTCAAAATGTCCTGTCTGACATGCACATACCAGGCTGCACTCCCAATTAAATACTGAAGCCACCGCTAAATAATTCACAATAAGGTATCACTATCTGTCAGCCAAAGCAAAAATATGTAAATATATAACCAGAAATATTTCTCAGTTTTCCTACCTGAAATTTATTCCACTTAGCTATAACAGATAGAAGCCCTAGAATTCCACCATTAGCAAATGTACAACACAACTACTACTGGACTAGAGTGATCCAAGAAGAAGAAATGGCAAAGCACACCATTCTTCAAAATGCTCCCTTGAGCATCTTTGCTAGGAATCCACTTTTTCAAAATGCCCTACTATCCCTTTTGGAAGAAGGAACACCTTTGCTCACAGTTCATCATAGTTCTGTGACTAGCATGCTTTGCTTTCCTAGTCCTTAAAGAAAATGTGCACTACATTCTACATTTAGATGTAATTTCTCTGCCAACTGTTTATCTCTTCACCACTATGAACTTCTAACAGTCAAGCTTTTTTGTCTAATCAACATAAGCAAAGGAAAACTGTTACCGCTGCAGAAAATATGCATCCTAACAAACATGTTGGATTCCACAAGGCATCTCATGTTGCATTGTCTGATGTGACCCTAAATGGCCCATATATGGAGACTCAGAATCATTACAAGGCTTTATAACCTACTTATGGTCACAGCTCTTGTTGTAATTATTCCCCTCATGGCATGCAGTTCAGTTAGTTATAATCGTGGTTCGAGTGATGTCAGCATGTTTGGCATCCATGATATTGGGAGGCCATGAGCACTGCTGATGACATGAGACTGGGAACTGGAAATCACTGTAAAATCATGATTTAAAGGGGGCATGTGATGCCCATGCCTTGGCCCAGCAATCAAGGAGCCTCAATCCTCACCACTAACACCAGAGAGGGCGTCTCATATATGAGGAAAGGATAACAAATACACACAGTAAAGTGCAATTTCCCTTGAGATCACACAGAGATCACAGTAAGTCCGGGGCTGGTTGCTCCCTTGCTCCCCAGGTCCCCAATAAGACTCCCCACTGGCCCAGCTATATGGTCCAGATCTCAGCCTAGCTGCCAAGCTAACCTCCAGTACCCTCTCTGTCCAACCAGTGCGTCATGTCCCTGCCCAAGTAGCTGACACACATACACACACACTCTGAGATAAGTACTTATACAACTTCTCAGACACTCCTGGGAAAGGCTGACACAGATTCTCCAGCTGTGCCCCTTTACCCAGACTATACGGTAGTAATTACTGCCACCACCAGCTAATAATTATCAGCTACCCAAAGGCCCTTACAAGGGTGTCCAATTATTTCTGTGCAATATTATTATCCAATAGTAGTGTACCTTAAGCAATCAAGGCTTATTGGAAGGGCTTAGTACAAGATCACTTATAAGCATCCAATGTACTCTAGAGTTTAAATTATCTCTACATAAACCAGCCACAGTTGAAAAGGGTTTGAAAACATTTAATAATAAATACTAAAAACACAAGACAATACTACTACACCACAGTGCTATTCAAGAGTTCAGAGATCACATAGAAACTTAAAATAATTCCTTAGTACAGTTTTGACATAACAGAAAAACACTTATTCTAGCTGATAGTACTGCTGGAAATGCCACTGTGCCATTAGACTGGGCCATATGCATGGCACCATCATCATCATACATAAGAGGTAATTATGCTGATAAGGTAATTCAAGATAATGACCTCTTAATCACACCTTTAATGTGATTGGATATCAATCCTAGTCTATTCTACCTGTGTTGGCAGTTCATATATGATGTGATTGCCTGCATGATCACTGTTAAGGCAAGCCTGGCCACATTACTGTAATTCTACAGCTGACCAGATGTATCTCACTACTTTTAAAGTGCATCATGCTACTCTGTTGCCTGCTGATGGACATCATGTGGTATACACTTTTTTCAACCATGTGTACTAAGATACTAATTTCTCCTGGATTAGACTGAGAGAGTAGAAATGTCCTTAATAATCACAGACTGTGATGTCCCCACTCTGGGCCAGTAATCAAGGAGCCTGAATCTTCACCACTAACACTGGAAAGGGACATTCACTTGGAACAAAAATGGATAAACCCAGTATTTCCAGATGCAGCTCTCTGCATCAAGTATAATTTCCCTTAAGAGCACATGGGGAACACACTCAGTCCAGGGTCTGGATTTCTCTATCTGTCTTCTTCCATGTCCCCAGTAAGACTCCTCACTGGCACAGCAATAGAGTTGAGACCTCAACCGAGTGTCTAAGTCAGGTTCTCCAGCACCCTCTCTGTGAAATCAGTGCTTTGTGTCCCTGCTCCAAGCAGCTGACACACACACTTTTTGAGATTTCATTTTCAGGCACACACACACACACACACACACACACACACACACACACACACACACACACACACACACACACACACACACACACACCTGAGAAAGGCTGGCACAGATTTACTAGCTATGCCCCCTTCTGCCCAGACTATAAGGCAGTTACACTGGTACCAGACACTCTGAAGCCAGCTACTCTAAGGCTTTTACAAGGGTACCCAATTATACTGAGTGAAATTAATATTAATACAAATGATAGTGTCTGGCCAGTGCAGTGACCACAGTGTCTCCAAATATATGTAAGTCCTCTCAAAGTTTAAAATATTCCCTAAAGGACCAGCCACAATGAAAAGTTTAAATATATTTAATAATAAATAATAAAAGAACATAAAATACTAAATGTCTATTTACAATAAACACCAGAGTTTCAATAGATTCATACAGATACATAAAAACAGTACTTAACTAATCTCACTATATTTTCATGACTTATTTAAATGATTACTATTCCCTGGTTCAGTAACTAGACAAGGTAAGATGAAGTAGGTTGGGGGGGGGGTTCTTCTTTGTCAGGTCCCAACAACAGACTGCTCTGAGACTACAATCTCGTCTAGTATTAGAAAACATCATTTCAATGATGATTTACAGAATGACAACACATACATCTGGTCATTTGACTTCTGGTTCCCATGCTACCCCCCATTGGCTAGACAATGGCAGGATTTAGCAGTTATATGTCAATAATACACACACATAGAGCTTGCTAAGATCTGTTGGAAGTCATAAAACCATAAACAACTCCCACTCTTCCAGAGTAGCAATTAGTTTCCTGCTAGAATTGCAATAAACAAGGCTTCCTAGTACTTGTTTTCCCAGACATAGGTTTAATCTTTATGGCCTAAATTAAGTAATCTGATTTATTACTTTTTTTTCAAAGTTAGCTGGACTGAGATTAACCTCTTCTCTTCCAGTATCCTATTTACAACAGTAGAGTCTGGTATAATGTATATTTCTTTTCTGTCCAGCAGGACACACTGTTGATACATTTTTAACACAACCAACTTTATAACTACATTTTCAAGACAAGCATCATAAAAATCAGTTTGATATACAAGTAACATGTAATTCTTTACAAAATTCCAGCTAGCTGTGCTGGCATCATCCACTGTCCTACTTCTCTTGACATAGCTGGCAATACCTCACATTGCCACACAAACTATGACAAGGCTCCTACCTGGTACAGCAAGCAGTGTGAAATATTTCTTTCTCTCCTGTACTGTTATCACAGGAAGCACCTGCTTGGAGAGTATGAAAGCCAACTCTTCAAGCCTGAGGCTGGGTACCGGATTGCTTGGGTGATGAGTGATGACATTGTCATCACCCACCCAGGCTGGCAGTGTAGATACATATCTAGTGACCTGAGGAGGCACTACCCTGAATGTTTTCACCAGTGGGAAGAAAAAGTTAGGGAGAGAGAACCACCATGTTATTGAAATCATTATGTTATTGGGTTTGGCAATGTACAGTACTGATACCACTTATAACTATAATTATGTTTTTTTTCTAAGGCACATGTTATGTTCATTATTTTTTGTTTTATGTTTTTTAGCACATCAGAAGATTGAAGAAAATAGGATGGCTTGTCATAGGATGTGAGACATGATTTTCACGTGACAGTGTAAGTCTAGCATAAAGCACTATTTTAATAAAATGCAATGCAAATTACTAATCTGACTCTTTTTGTTTTTCACTTTGTTTGAACTGGTCTGCTGTTTGTTTTTTCTCTGCTTACTTTCTTTTTCTGCAGGATCAGCCATGTTTAAGGCAGTGGTGAGTCAGTGACCATAATGCTCAGTATCTGCCATTGTGCATACGGTTAGGTCCCCAACAGTCCACATGACTGTCTCTTTGCAGGATATCAAAGGTCACCCTATTTAAGGTGACTAAGAGGACTGTTTGGTGGCCTCTGTAGCCATATCAGAGGAGGGGGGGCTAAAGGCACTTCATGAGATTGGTGCAGAGGGCCAATCCTGGGTTACCCAGTGGGAATGGAGGTGGTTGGCGAGGAGATAGATGGACTAGTGACTGGATGCCTACACTGGCATCCTGGTGTCCCTCTTTGTGCACCTATTAGAGACAGGTAGTCAGCTGATTCAGACCATCAGGCTACAAGAGGCAGAGCCTTCCCGTGATGCAGACTACAGTGGTGACTGATGTCTGAGTGGGTTCCCCTCAGTACCAGTTTGGCAGACCTTTCTAACATCTCTTTAGCCACCGTTTTAGTGTATCACTTCCCATCTCCTATTTACAGTCCAGTCCTCCCCATCACCAGTTGTCTACCCTCTGTCAGTCCACATCTCTCTTTCTTCACTGTGTCACTTTCTCCCCGTCAGCCTTTATATGTGTTATAGGTTGGTTTGTCTGCCCCTGTTTCCTTCCTTTTACCCTTCATCCTACCTGATCTTTCTTCTACAAAAAATGGGTACTTGTACTCACCAAAAAGTATACCATACCCTAAGACCACACACACACACACACACACACACACACACACACACACACACACACACACACACACACACACACACACACACACACACACACACACACACACACACACACACATGCTTGCCCATCCTCATTTCAGCCTGTTTTGTCTCCCTATCTCCTCTACATTTGTATGATAAGATGACTTGACAGTTAGTATGACTGGTCCAGTGACATGGTTACTGTCATTATCATGACTGTGAAGATTCAGTATGCAACACTGTCCCCAGCATGACCATTCATACATGCTTAATCTCTGTTGGGTTGTTACATGTTAACTATGTGGTGCTATTTACTGCTATACAGTCGTGTTTTCTGAATAACAATCAGTGTCCCCAGAACTGAACACAGTACTCTAAATGGTGGTTACCTTACAAACCTTTATTTTTTTTTTTGTCTGCTGTTCACACTTCTTTCTATACAGCCTGATATCTCATGTTTTTAATATTACACAAAAATGTCTTTATCCATGGAAAATTCTGAAACCAAACTGCCCAAAACATTGTTCCTCTTGGTGTAAACTGTGGCATTACTTACAAGGAAGAAACTGCTGTCAGCTAACTTGGAAGACCAAGAGACACAGTCCAGAAACATTCAGCAGTTCAAAATTGTAATCATTATGATGACTAAAACCCATTGACAAACCAAGGTATTTATTTATTTATTTTTTGAAAATGAACTGAAAATATTTCCGTGGCACTGCCTGTTTCAACACTGCAACACAGTGTTAGAAATTCCACATGAAATAAATAATTTAAAAAACACTTCAAGTGGTATACCAGGAAATGAAAGGCTCAGGCTAAGTTATGGCCCTTTACTGTTAGGCATGATGACAAACTACCAGTGGAAATGAAATGCCTTTAAATAAAATAATTATGCATGATGTATAAATGTCAAATGAAAGTATTCTATAGCACCAATAAACCATGGAAAGGTGTAGGTAGTATTCTTTCACCACAGTGGCATATAGGCAAATAATGCACTACTGCCAACATAAGTAAATACAACCCTCTCAACAACCTCACACAACTAATTGTTTAAGTGTGTTATATTTTAGAAGTAATTCTTACATTCCTGTATAAGCTGCAGCCATTCACAGTGTTATAATAAAGCCTTCCAACTTGTGGAGAATATAGCTGTATGACAACTATTCTTTCTTTCTGCTTGTAACTAGGATCCTCCACTGAGGTTCCACTGCCTCAGCTTATGTTACTTTTTAAAAGTACTTATCAGTTTGTAAAGTCATTGCCAAAAGCTAAAGCAAAAATATACCACATAGGGTTCAAATGAAGGCCATTAACCAGAATGCATTCATTTGGATGAAAAACTCAAAAAACTGAAACCCAAAATGTTGAAAATTCAAGATATTGGAAGCCTATTTAATGCAGGTGTAAGCCCCCTGCACCCCCGCACCTCCTGGTAATTATATATGCCAACTCTGGGATCGCACAACAATGAGGAAATTTCAAATTTCCATTTATAATATTTTGTTTTCAACATATTGTTTTTCGATATTTTTGAGTTTTTCAACCAAATGAATGCATTCCCTCTATCCACCTACTGTGATTGAAGATTCATTGTTAGTATTGAACATTACTCATTGAGTGAAAATCACAGATGAGATTATGATATAGTAATGAAAATCAGAGTTATAATGACTTGCAGATAATAACTGGTAGGCCTGGGATGTATCTTGAACACAACTCTGAGAGGTGACACTTTTGCTGGTAATGCAACACAGATCTCCAGCATAGAAAAAAAAATCAATTGAAACCAAGTATGTTTTTATTGCTGCATTTTAATTGTGATAATCAGGTCATTATATGACAAAATGCATAGGAGAAAACACATGAGAAATTAACAAATGAATAACTGAATGCTAATTTTCATGGACCACATAACTGAAAGGATTCATAGTAGCGCACTGAACTGAGTTATATCACACTGGCAATAAAGTTTACACTGGACAATAATGACTTTCTCAATACACCCCCAAAACTAGCATTTCTGCAGGGGGTAAGCTACTAACAACCCTCATGCACCTGTATCTTTAATATAGTACGTCCAATATCAGCCAGTCTTTGATAATAGGGGAAATTTCCCTACCCAAATGTTATAGTTTTATTCAATGCACCAGCTGCTATTCAACTAATTTTTGATTTGATTAAATATGATTGATGAGTCCAATACTGACAGAAATGTATTGATAAGACATCTGTATCCATAACTGAAAAAAAATCTGAAAATCTGAACAGTTTATAGTATGATACTCATTGCATTATAGCATTTGAAATATCAGCAGCAAAAATAGCTTGTAAAGCATGATAGGAATGAAGTAGATGCTAAAAGTATCACAACATGGTGCCTGAAATAATACATTTAAGTTTATCTCTGATCAGGACACACCATTCAGATTACTTCTTTGTTGTTTTTTTTTTTTTTTTACATTGTCATAATTTATCATACTCTTCAGCTTTTATCTTTTATCCTTTCAACACACCTTAACTGGTCAAGACTGTATTGCAATAACTACAAGAAATAACTGAATTAAGCCAGAAGTCTGGGGCTTCTGGATGATCTCAGGTGCATTTAAAAGCTTATTTCCAACCTTTTGATCCCATGGCTGCCAAAGCAATAATCACAAGTAAGGAAAGAAAATCAGTTTTATTTTTCTATCAAGGAAGGAGTATGTTCTGTCAAAGTTATAATGTTAAAAAGTGACAACAATACCCTGAGAAGGCACATGCATATAAGAAAATCATTATCTGGGAATAGTGCCTTCTTCTCTGCCCGCCTACCAAAAAAAAAGATATGTAACCTTCTGTGTACCCCTCTAGTCTTAAATTGGGATGAAAGAGAAATAATAAGTGACCACAGTAATACATTTCGGGTTGTTTCTTCCATGAATATGTACATCATGCCTCCTCACACATGTCCCCAAAATATGTCAATATTCTTTCTAGCCCTCTAATGCTCATTGGGGATAACAGTGAACAAACAAATGTCTGCAATAATGTATTTCATCTTCTTGCTGTCAGACATATACACACAACATGCTGTCTTATACCTTCTCCAGAAAGATAGCCACCTATATACATGCCTGATGTATGATTGTGAGGAAAGTGAAAAGAATGATGACAGTAATACATTCCATCTTGTTGTTCCTTATAAGTTTACTATCACAAAATGAAGTATAGCAACCTTCTGTGCACACCTCTTAGATTTTGTTGTGATGAAAGTTAAATAAATGAGCACACTGATGTTCTTTGCAAACTTTCTGAAATGCATAGTTTTAGACAGGTGGGGCTCAGGGTAAAGGTTGTAGATGGGGCCACATACCAAACCTGTGTCAAAATCCACTTAAATAGCAGATGTGCCTGGAGGCTACCAGTTGCTGAAAGTTTAGTTGTACTAGGATTCATTTTGTAGCTTATTTTGCTGAAGATTACTACCTAACTGCTCTTTTTACTGTTAGTTAGAAGACCTAAGACTATAACAATCTTCTGTACCCCCCACCCAATAAGTACGGATGGTTACATTAAGCAGGGGAAGGATGCTTTGGGGTAGGGATAAGGAGACATGCTATGGATATACACTTTACTGACTGAGTACACAGGTACACCTCAGATGTTTGATTGCAATTTTAAAAATGGCCACAGCAACATATTCTAATTTTCTTCCCAGAAATGTATGCTAATCCTGCAATACCAGATTAAAATCTTTTTAACTTAATCACAACAGCAGGGTTATTTTCATCTATTAACAGCCCCATACCCACTTACTATACCAGTTTGTTGACTGTGCTGATGTCAGATGTCTGTCTTGTGAGAAAAATAATGATTACAGTTATTTATTCCAAGTTAGTGTCAAATGAATGCATAAATGTGCACTAATTCTACAAAGATACATTAATAACTGTTTAAATTGAGCAGATGAAATCAGGATCAATCATTTTCATTGAAAGACAGACTCCATACCCAGAAGTTATAGGCACTTTGCTGAATGTGTACATCTAAGACATATGGTAATAAAAACAATGACAGTAGTAATGTACTTCAACATTGTTTCATACAAACAATAGTTATAATAAAGTATTCCATCTTGCTTCAAATAAAAATACATTAGTCCTACAAAGCCAGAATAATGACTGTTTAGCTTAAGCAAACAACTGTAGGGTCAGTCATTTTAAACTACAGACAGCCCCTGTGTCCAGTAATTCCATCTGCTGTGCTGATTGCATAAATCTGAGATGTATGATTGCAATAAAATATAATAAATTGCTCTGGCAATTATTTAACTCTGCTTCACATAAACTTACTGTAGCCAGCCACAATAAAGTACTCCATCTTGATTCACACAAATACAGATTGGTGTTGCAAAACCTGCATTATGATTGTTTCTCTTAAGTAACTAACATCAGGCCAGAATCAGTCTCTTTCTTCTTCAACCATCCCCTATACTCATCAATTACAGGGAGTCTGTGTACATATCAGATGACTGATTATAATAAAACAATAAAAATTAAAAATGACCGCAGTAATTTATTCAAACTTAGCTCAAATATAAATTAGTCTTGCATGGTCCATTGCCCCCAATATCTGTTTGCCTACCAGGTTTAAAAAATAACACAAATTACCTGCTACACACCAGTATATTCTGCATGAGATACAACCAGGCAACAGCATTCTCTTGCATACTCCATGGTACCACCCATATATTGCCAACACTATTTGTATTGTCATTGCAGTCATCACCCTCCACTGCTAAACATTTTCAAGCTCTCTGTTCAGTCCCTGTCATCATGATCTAGATGATTATTCATTCTCAATCTTGTAGATGGAACTTATCAGCAAGCCCAGAAATGGAGCAGTATGCAATGCTTTCCCTACAGTATGCACATGCTATGCCTTCTTTCAGCAGTGGTGCCACTGCAAAGTAATTTTACTGAGTGAAAACAAAAGTTGGAAAAACACGCCTGGCCAAGTTGCACACTAGGCAGCTGCCTAGGTCACTTATGCCCAATGAAATCGAATAACAAGAGCACCAAAGCAGATTTACAAGTTGTTAAATAACAGAAGTTATTAATAATGTGATGTTATGATCTTCCTTATTACCAATTGTCACACTTGATAAGCTGTACTATACATATACTATACATGTTGGCTACAGAATGAAATACATGCATACATGCGTGGGAGGATTGTGAGTGTGAGTGTGTGCATGTGTGCACATCCTGTAAAGGTTGGCACCCTGTCCAGGATTACTTTCCCTGCCTTGTGCTACCCCATAGCCCTGAGCTCCATTAAGGAGATAACAGAAGAATGACAGAAATAATGAAGACAATATATAAATAAGATAATCTTGCAGAGGAAAAACAAAACTATACTGCATTAGCAGGTTATTTTAAAAGCAGGTGCCAGATCTAACAATGATAACAAAAAATACAGTATGAGTTTCATTTTCCAATTATATTGTAAAATATAAAGCATGTTTTATAAGACTTTAAAAATAAAATGTTTGATTCATTCATCGGTCAGTTATTGCTTTAATCAAGAGATCATTCTATAAATTTGGTTTTAAGCAAATTACCATATGTGATATTATCCCATTCTGTACGCTCCTCCCCTACACTGTTTATATTAGGTTTTCCTATGTAGGAGATAATTAACTCTTGGTCATACTACTAGATACCTGATCCACACTATAAGGTCCAGTAGGGTCAGTGGATTCATTACTGAACACTTGTTTGTTGTGTCTCTCCCTGTAACTAGACTGTCTTTACAGTTTGTGAAATGCCACTTTATGTTAACTGCCCTGTATGACCCAACACACGTCTGGTATTAACTAAGGTATTACTTTGTTAGTAAAATTTTTCTTATATGATCAGCTCGATATAGGGTAAGCTGCAAAGGTTTAGCATTATTATTATTATTATGAATAATGCCTAGTTTTGAGATTAGTGCATGCCTTGTTGAATTGCTCTAAATCTTTCACACCCAAGCTGAGCAGAATTTCGCACATTCTCTGACACTAGCAGATTTCCAGTATGGACAGCTTTCTGAGAATGCATTTTTCAACCTACCTGTAAACAAATGTACCTACCTAAAAAGCTATAAAATTTATGAAAAATTAAATAAAAAAGTTATTCTGCAAACACTCCTCTTTGTGATGGTGATGTTCATGTATCAGCAAGATATAATGGTAATTTTATATTGAACAAATAATTAGATAATATATAAATGTACTTATAGTTAAAGAAAACTATTAATATCTTTGCAACCATAGTTGATAGGCCCCAACTATCAGTGTGACTTTTACTGGCACAGACATGCTTTTCATTCAGCTGTAAAACAGTTTTTTAGGTGTCATTCCATTTTGAGATATTTGCATAATTATGAATGGTATGCATATTTACATATTTAGGGAACAAATAAATGTATATATCTGCAAAGCAATTCTAGTTAAACATCAACAATCAACACAGTTTTTTCTGTGCTAAGTAAACTTTTATTAGATACTTTGGAGAATCATATCAACACCTTCTTTGTTAAATCCTTATTATAATTATTAACATACGAAATATATTTATAATATTGCCAGAAAATAACTCAAGATTTTTCCTGGTAACAAGCAACTCATTTGCTTTAGGAGTCATTCCTGAAGTCTGTGATGACTGGGTATGTGAAACACTGTTTCAATGTTTGTCTCATTCAATAATGCCTATAATAATTAAAGAAATATGAAATTCATGCATATATCTAGAATGTCCAACTATTAGAGATTTTTATTCACAGAGCACAGGGTGACTGAAGGGGTGATGATGATGAATTAGAATTAGAAGCCAGAGAAACTAAATGGTAACTGAGATTAAATGCTAAATGTTAAATAAACTTGTGTTTCATGCAAATATTGCCTTGGTGGCTTGCTTTTTTTTTATTTTTTATTACTGTTTACAATTTTTTGAGCTATTTGGCTTGTTGTTTTGGTAAACTTTAAGAATAGTGCCTGAAAAGAGGAATGGTTGGGATATTAGTGAAGAATAAACTGGAGAAGAATGAGAAGGAATGACAAATGACATTATGTTTTTTAAGAAAGGCTGGAAAGTTTAAATGTAAGAGAACAGTTTAAGGTAAATAACCAAAAGCTAGTTTCTAGCTAGTTTCACTGTATGTGAGGTATTAACTGGAAACTGTCCACTTTTATTAAGCATCTGTTTGGGTTGTTTGATACTGATCTCTTGCCAAGGAGAGTGTCATCTAACTTGTTTGAGTTAAAAGCATTCTCTAGAGGCTCCTTTATCTGTTTAAAACTTTCATTTAAAGGCTCACTGCTGTTCTCGTTTTTTTATAAATTTGCCTTAGGTTTCAACTTTCTGTTACCTAAGAAGTTAAGTTTGTGAGTGTTTCTGCCATTTCACACTGAGCTAATTGAAGAAAGGACACTGAGCAAACTCAGATCTATAATATATAACATTAAGTATCCTGTTTTTTTGCTTATTTTTTTTGAGTTATTTATAGCACTTTGTCTACTGCCTACTTTTGTAGCTAGTTTCATTGCTTGTGAGGCAGAACCTGGAAATTGTCCACTTTTATTAAGCATCTATTTGGGTTGTTTGTTTCTGATCTCCTGCCAAGGAGAGTGTCATATAAATTGTTTGCAGTTAAACGTTTTCTCTAGAGGCTCCTTTATCTGTTTAAAACTTTCATTTAAAGGCTCACTGCTGCTTTTCTGCTGTGAGAACCATTTCTGCAGCTTGTTTCTACCTAAGTAGTGTGGATATTTGTAGCATTGTCCATATTCAGGCTTGTGTTTGAGCCTAGTGTTTGTGGAGGCTGTGTGTCTGAGCACATGTTCAAGGACATCTTGGTTTAGTCAAAGCCATTAGGCATTTCAGTGAAAGGTGATTGTTTATGGTCAAACCTGGACTACAGCTAAGAGTAAGCACCTCATTGGTTCTTTTGAGCTTTTTTTAAAGTTGTCTAAGGTTTCAACTTTCTGTTACCTAAGAAGTTAAGTTTGTAAGTATTTCTGCCATTTCACAATGAGCTAATCGAAGGAAGGATACTGAGCAAACTCAGATCTATAATATATAACATTGAGTATCCTGTTTTTTTGCTTATTTTTTCGAGTTATTTATAGCACTTTGTCTACTGCATACTTTTCTAGCTAGTTTCACTATGTGTGAGGTAGTAACTGCAAATTGTCCACTTTTATTAAGCATCTGTTTGGGTTGTTTGATTCTGATCTCCTGCCAAGGAGAGTATCATATAACATGTTTGCAGTTAAAAGCTTTCTCTAGAGGCTCCTTTATCAGTTTAAAACTTTCATTTAAAGGCTCACTGCTGCTTTTCTGCTGAGAAATATTTCTGCAGTTTGTTTCTACCGAAGTAATGTGAATATTTGTAGCATTGTCCATATTCAGGCTTGTGTTTGGGCCTAGTGTTTGTGGAGGCTGTGTGTCTAAGCACATATTCAAGGACATCTCGGTTTAGCCAAAGCCATTAGACATTTCAGTGAGAGGGGAATGTTTATGGTCATTGGCTGACTGGGGTAACCTGGACTACAGCTTAGAGTAAGCACCTCATTGGTTATTTTGAGTTTTTTTTATAAATTTGCCTCAGGTTTCAACTTTCTGTTACCTAAGAAGTTAAGTCTGTAAGTGTTTCTGCCATTTCACACTGAGCTAATTGAAGGAAGGATACTGAGCAAACTCAGATCTATAATATATAACATTAAGTATCCTGTTTTTTTGCTTATTTTTTGAGTTATTTATAGCACTTTGTCTACTGCCTACTTTTGTAGCTAGTTTCATTGCTTGTGAGGTAGTACCTGGAAATTGTCCACTTTTATTAAGCATCTGTTTGGGTTGTTTGATTCTGATCTCCTGCCAATGAGAGTATCATATAACTTGTTTGCAGTTAAAAGCTTTCTCTAGAGGCTCCTTTATCTGTTTAAAACTTTCGTTTAAAGGCTCACTGCTGCTTTTCTGCTGTGAGAACCATTTCTGCAGTTTGTTTCTCCCTAAGTAGTGTGGATATTTGTAGCATTGTCCATATTCAGGCTTGTGTTTGAGCCTAGTGTTTGTGGAGGCTGTGTGTCTGAGCACATGTTCAAGGACATCTTGGTTTAGTCAAAACCATTAGGCATTTCAGTGAGAGGGGATTGTTTATGGTCATTGGCTGACTGGGGTCACCTGGACTACAGCTTAGAGTAAGCACCTCATTGGTTCTTTTGAGCTTTTTTTTAAAGTTGTCTCAGGTTTCAACTTTCTGTTACCTAAGAAGTTAAGTTTGTAAGTGTTTCTACCATTTCACACTGAGCTAATCGAAGGAAGGATACTGAGCAAACTCAGATCTATAATATATAACATTAAGTATCCTGTTTTTTTGCTTATTTTTTTTTGAATTATTTATAGCACTTTGTCTACTGCATATTTTTCTAGCTAGTTTCACTATGTGTGAGGTAGTAACTGGAAATTGTCCACTTTTATTAAGCATCTATTTGGATTGTTTGATTCTGATCTCCTGCCAAGGAGAGTATCATATAACTTGTTTGCAGTTAAAAGCTTTCTCTAGAGGCTCCTTTATCTGTTTAAAACTTTCATTTAAAGGCTCACTGCTGCTTTTCTGCTGAGAAATATTTCTGCAGTTTGTTTCTACCTACGTAATGTGGATATTTGTAGCATTGTCCATATTCAGGCTTGTGTTTGGGCCTAGTGTTTGTGGAGGCTGTGTGTCTGAGCACATGTTCAAGGACATCTCGGTTTAGCCAAAGCCATTAGGCATTTCAGTGAGAGGGGATTGTTTATGGTCATTGGCTGACTGGGGTCACCTGGACTACAGCTTAGAGTTAGCACCTCTTTGGTTCTTTTGAGCTTTTTTTTAAAGTTGCCTCAGGTTTCAACTTTCTGTTACCTAAGAAGTTAAGTTTGCGAGTGTATCTGCCATTTCATGCTGAGCTAATTGGAGGAAGGACAATGAGCAAACTCGAATCTATAATATATAACATTAAGTATCCTGTTTTTTTTGCTTATTTTTTTTTAGTTATTTATAGCACTTTGTCTACTGCATACTTTTCTAGCTAGTTTCATTGCGTGTGAGGTAGTACCTGGAAATTGTCCACTTTTATTAAGCATCTGTTTGGGTTGTTTTATTCTGATCTCCTGCCAAGGAGAGTGTCATATAACTTGTTTGCAGTTAAAAGCTTTCTCTAGAGGCTCCTTTATCTGTTTAAAACTTTTGTTTAAAGTCTCACTGCTGCTTTTCTGCTCTGAGAACCATTTCTGCAGTTTGTTTCTACCTAAGTAGTGTGGATATTTGTAGCATTGTCCATATTTAGGCTTGTGTTTGGGCCTAGTGTTTGTGGAGGCTGTGTGTCTGAGCTCATGTTCAACGACATCTTGGTTTTGCCAAAGCCATTAGGTATTTCAGTGAGAGGGGATTATTTATGGTCATTGGCTGACTGGGTTCACCTGGACTACAACTTAGTGTAAGCACCTCATTGGTTCTTTTGAGTTTTTTTTTAAAGTTGTCTCAGGTTTCAACTTTCTGTTACCTAAGAAGTTAAGTTTGTGAGTGTTTCTGCCATTTCATACTGAGCTAATCGAAGGAAGGATACTGAGCAAACTCAGATCTATAATATATAACATTAAGTATCCTGTTTTTTTGTTTATTTTTTCGAGTTATTTATAGCACTTTGTCTACTGCATACTTTTCTAGCTAGTTTCACTGTGTGTGAGGTAGTACCTGGAAATTGTCCACTTTTATTAAGCATCTGTTTGGGTTGTTTGATTTTAATCTCCTGCCAAGGAGAGTGTCATATAACTTGTTTGCAGTTAAAAGCTTTCTCTAGAAGCTCCTTTACCTGTTTAAAGCTTTAATATAAAGGCTCACTGCTGCTTTTCTGCTGTGAGAAACATTTCTGCAATTTGTTTCTACCTAAGTAGTATGGATATTTGTAGCATTGTCCATATTCAGGCTTGTGTTTGGGCCTAGTTTTTGTGGAGTCTGTGTGTCTGAGCACATGTTCAAGGACATCTTGGTTTAGCCAAAGCCATTAGGCATTTCAGTGAGAAGGGATTGTTTATGGTCATTGGATCTTTGGGGTCACCTGGACTACAGCTTAGAGTAAGCACCTCTTTGGTTCTTTTGCATTTTTTTTTTAAAGTTGTCTCAGGTTTCAACTTCCTGTTACCTAAGAAGTTCAGTTTGTGAGTGTTTTTGCCATTTCACACTGAGCTAGTCGAAAGAAGGACACTGAGCAAACTCGGATATATAATATATAACATTAAGTATCCTTTTTTTTGCCTTTTTTCGAGTTATTTATAGCACTTTGTCTACTGCATACTTTTCTAGCTAGTTTCATTGTGTGTGAGGTATTAACTGGAAATGGTCCACTTTTATTAAGCATCTGTTTGGGTTGTTTGATTCTGATCTCCGGCCAAGGAGAGTGTCATTTAACTTGTTTGCAGTTAAAAGCTTTCTCTAGAGGCTCCTTTATCTGTTTAAAACTTTCATTTAAAGGCTCACTGCTGCTTTTCTGCTGAGAAATATTTCTGTAGTTTGTTTCTACCGAAATAATGTGAATATTTGTAGCATTGTCCATATTCAGGCTTGTGTTTGGGCCTAGTGTTTGTGGAGGCTGTGTGTCTAAGCACATATTCAAAGACATCTTGGTTTAGCCAAAGCCATTAGACATTTCAGTGAGAGGGGAATGTTTATGGTCATTGGCTGACTGGGGTAACCTGGACTACAGCTTAGAGTAAGCACCTCATTGGTTATTTTGAGTTTTTTTTATAAATTTGCCTCAGGTTTCAACTTTCTGTTACCTAAGAAGTTAAGTTTGTAAGTGTTTCTGCCATTTCACACTGAGCTAATTGAAGGAAGGATACTGAGCAAACTCAGATCTATAATATATAACATTAAGTATCTTGTTTTTTTGCTTATTTTTTGAGTTATTTATAGCACTTTGTCTACTGCCTACGTTTGTAGCTAGTTTCATTGCTTGTGAGGTAGTACCTGGAAATTGTCCACTTTTATTAAGCATCTGTTTGGGTTGTTTGATTCTGATCTCCTGCCAATGAGAGTATCATATAACTTGTTTGCAGTTAAAAGCTTTCTCTAGAGGCTCCTTTATCTGTTTAAAACTTTCGTTTAAAGGCTCACTGCTGCTTTTCTGCTGTGAGAACCATTTCTGCAGTTTGTTTCTCCCTAAGTAGTGTGGATATTTGTAGCATTGTCCATATTCAGGCTTGTGTTTGAGCCTAGTATTTGTGGAGGCTGTGTGTCTGAGCACATGTTCAAGGACATCTTGGTTTAGTCAAAACCATTAGGCATTTCAGTGAGAGGGGATTGTTTATGGTCATTGGCTGACTGGGGTCACCTGGACTACAGCTTAGAGTAAGCACCTCATTGGTTCTTTTGAGCTTTTTTTTAAAGTTGTCTCAGGTTTCAACTTTCTGTTACCTAAGAAGTTAAATTTGTAAGTGTTTCTACCATTTCACACTGAGCTAATCGAAGGAAGGATACTGAGCAAACTCAGATCTATAATCTATAACATTAAGTATCCTGTTTTTTTGCTTATTTTTTTTGAATTATTTATAGCACTTTGTCTACTGCATATTTTTCTAGCTAGTTTCACTATGTGTGAGGTAGTAACTGGAAATTGTCCACTTTTATTAAGCATCTATTTGGATTGTTTGATTCTGATCTCCTGCCAAGGAGAGTATCATATAACTTGTTTGCAGTTAAAAGCTTTCTCTAGAGGCTCCTTTATCTGTTTAAAACTTTCATTTAAAGGCTCACTGCTGCTTTTCTGCTGAGAAATATTTCTGCAGTTTGTTTCTACCTATGTAATGTGGATATTTGTAGCATTGTCCATATTCAGGCTTGTGTTTGGGCCTAGTGTTTGTGGAGGCTGTGTGTCTGAGCACATGTTCAAGGACATCTCGGTTTAGCCAAAGCCATTAGGTATTTCAGTGAGAGGGGATTATTTATGGTCATTGGCTGACTGGGTTCACCTGGACTACAACTTAGAGTAAGCACCTCATTGGTTCTTTTGAGTTTTTTTTTAAAGATGTCTCAGGTTTCAACTTTCTGTTACCTAAGAAGTTAAGTTTGTGAGTGTTTCTGCCATTTCATACTGAGCTAATCGAAGGAAGGATACTGAGCAAACTCAGATCTATAATATATAACATTAAGTATCCTGTTTTTTTGTTTATTTTTTTCGAGTTATTTATAGCACTTTGTCTACTGCATACTTTTCTAGCTAGTTTCACTGTGTGTGAGGTAGTAACTGGAAATTGTCCACTTTTATTAAGCATCTGTTTGGGTTGTTTGATTCTAATCTCCTGCCAAGGAGAGTGTCATATAACTTGTTTGCAGTTAAAAGCTTTCTCTAGAAGCTCCTTTACCTGTTTAAAGCTTTAATTTAAAGGCTCACTGCTGCTTTTCTGCTGTGAGAAACATTTCTGCAATTTGTTTCTACCTAAGTAGTATGGATATTTGTAGCATTGTCCATATTCAGGCCTAGTTTTTGTGGAGGCTGTGTGTCTGAGCACATGTTCAAGGACATCTTGGTTTAGTCAAAGCCATTAAGCATTTCAGTGAGAAGGGATTGTTTATGGTTATTGGATGATTGGGGTCACCTGGACTACAGCTTAGAGTAAGCACCTCTTTGGTTCTTTTGCGTTTTTTTTTAAAGTTGTCTCAGGTTTCAACTTCCTGTTACCTAAGAAGTTCAGTTTGTGAGTGTTTTTGCCATTTCACACTGAGCTAGTCGAAAGAAGGACACTGAGCAAACTCGGATATATAATATATAACATTAAGTATCCTGTTTTTTTGCTTATTTTTTCGAGTTATTTATAGCACTTTGTCTACTGCATACTTTTCTAGCTAGTTTCATTGTGTGTGAGGTATTAACTGGAAATTGTCCACTTTTATTAAGCATCTGTTTGGGTTGTTTGATTCTGATCTCCGGCCAAGGAGAGTGTCATTTAACTTGTTTGCAGTTAAAAGCTTTCTCTAGAGGCTCCTTTATCTGTTTAAAACTTTCATTTAAAGGCTCACTGCTGCTTTTCTGCTATGAGAAACATTTCTGCAGTTTGTTTCTACCTAAGTAGTGTGGATATTTGTAGAATTGTCCATATTCAGGCTTGCCCCTACTGTAAATTTGATCTGGGACACACCTCCTAGTCTTGTGTTATTACCTCATTCTACCTAATACAGGGAGAACATTTGAGAAGGCCAATCCACTTAGTTTCTGCTTCTTCTTTCTCTCTTTCCACTTAAAAAAAAAATTCTAAGCTTTTTTTCTGCCTTTCCTGTGGGTAGTCTAGTCTGGAAACAGATTAGCTGTGTCCAGGATTGTTTGCGGGCTTCTGAGCCCCCAAGTCTTTCTGTGTTGGAGGGAAGCCTTCTAGCTTAATTTTGTTTCTTAGAACTAGCCAGTTTTTTAGTTTCTGCACTCAAGTCTGTTTCTTTGAGCTCAGCACTTGTTTAGAACTTGTTGTAAGAACTAAATAAGCTACAAATTACTACAGTACTCAACTTTCCTCACTTGTCTAGAGGAAAACATTTTCTAGTACTTAACAAATAAGCACCTATCCAGGCATGTCTAAGGGTCAGCTCCCAGTGTTTTGTCCTGTCTACCTGATGAATCTGGGCATCTTGGGGCAATGCAGAAATTGCCTCATGTACACAGACAACCCTCTCCTCCTACCACCCAACACTACAACCTGTGAGAGATGCACTTATATAGCCAAACTGGAAGCAAAGCTCTCTACACCCAAGACTGGACTAGACAGTCAAGAGGAGAAGGTAAACCCTTGCACCACACCACACCCATCGCATAGTCCCTCAAAACCTACACCACCAAAACACAACCATAGAAACACAAAACACATACCTACATTCATGGAGGCTCTCAGTAAAAACCTGCCCAAGCAACAAGGACCTCCAAAGCAGAAACACAAGCAATCTCCATCCCCCCAACACAACCCAAATGACACATAGCCCACAAACTCAGTGTGCCACTCAACCACAGCCCATAAGGCATAACAATGTACCCAACACTCTAGTCATAGGTGACTGTATAGTCAGGCACACTGATGTTCCACTCACCAGGCTAAACAAGGAGAAAGTTGCTGTCAGCTGCCTGTCGGGTGCCAATATCCACCACAAAATGCATGCACTCAGGTCACTCCACAACAAGTACAAATATGATTCTGTCATTGTCCATGTTGGTGTGAATGACTTGAGATGTACCTCCCTGGACTACATGAAAAGGGACATGGAGGAGCTGTCCGATCTTGTAGCCCAGCAGGTATGACCCTAGCCCTGAGTAGCATCCTGCCATCACCCAGAATGATACCACAGTACAAGGAAAAATGATTGACTTCAACAATTGGCTAAGCTTCTGGTGTCATTCTAAGGGGATCCAGTATCTGTCTGCCTGGGATGACATGATTGACAAACCATTATGCTTATCCAGAGATGGTCTTCCCCTGTCGCCCCTGGGATTCTGGATACTGGCTAAGGCTCTAGCCACCCCTATAGTGCCTTTTTAGGCAAGGTTCAAATGACAAATTCACCACCATAACACGTATAAGCAAGCAAAATCTGAGGGTACTGCTACTCAATGCTAGAAGTCTAAACCTCAAAATGCACTCACTTGAGGCACTCCTTAAAATGGAGAACATCAACATCTGGTTCAAGGTTCCAGAGAGTACCCCTGCATTACCAGGCTATAATTCATACCACACCTTTCGGCCACCTATCCTGGACCGAAACATTAAATGCAGAGGCGTGTCCATATTCATTATGGATATCCACACCTCCAGGCTAGTTGCTCAGCATAATGCATCCAAGATTTTCCAAGTGCAACTAACTCTGGGCAAGACTGCAATCCAAATTGTAGCCTGCTACAAATCCCCCACCATGCCCCAGGATTCCCACTCCTCATTTCTTGATACACTGGAAAATATTAGGATGCAACCTAACACCCTAATAATGGGTGATTTCAACTACCCCACCATTAACTGGGAAAACTACTCATGTACCAACTCTTGTGCTCAATTTTTTCTGGAATTCATAAATTCCAATGCCTGGGATCAACTTATCCACACCCCCAACCAGGTGCAGCAATATCCTAGACCTGGTTATTACCATCATGGGCAACCGGTGCTCCACACCAGATGTCAATTCCTTGTTGGTCAGATCCGACCTCAAGCTAATCACTCTAGACATCCACATCCCTCCCCCACCCCCATTAGGGAAACCACCATAAATAATTTCTCCAAAGCCAACTTCACACTTCTTAAGACAGAAGTGGCAAACTTCACGACACCCATGCTGACGGACAATAGAGGTATAACTGCTGAATCCTACACAAATGCACTTTATAAGCACTTACACGAGTGCATGGATCATGCAATCCCTAACAGAACCAAGATGCTATCCCCCAAAAAAAGGAGGCCAATCTGGTGGTCCCCTGCCATAAACAAACTCTACAAAAGAAGAAAGAAACTGTTGCAAAAAAGAGTAAAATTCCATGATTGGAAGAAATCCCTGGTCAGCCTCAGTAACAAGTTGAGATCCCTCATAAAATCCTCCAAAGCTAGTTATGAAAACAAAATTGCCACTGACTCTAAAGACAACCACAAAGCATTCTATAGCTATGTCAAGAATCTCAATGGAAACACTCAGATCTGCTCTGAGTTACAGCACAATGGCACTAAATATACAGAACCAATTGATATTGCCAACATCCTGGCAGATAGGTTCAGTGCTAACTTTACCCCCTCTCATCCTCTAAAGGGTCCATCTCTATACCGGAAGAATGCAAAGTTCCTGTAATCACGGCTACACATGTAAAAAACACACTCTCCAAAGTCAAGAACACAGCATCCATGGGACCTGACAACGTCCCAGGCTGCATTCGACATGAACTACAGAATGAACTGGCACCCCACCTAAGTACCATGTTCAATCATAGCCTCACCTCAGGCTATGTGTCCACTGAATGGTGCATAGTGATGGTTATCCCATTCCACAAAGGGAGAACCACCACGGACCCCGGAAACTACCGCCCCATTAGCCTGACGAGCCTGGTCTGCAAGGCTATGGAACGTATCATCATGGAACTTATAAACAATGACACTGGTGATCTTCAAACTCTGGACCCCACCCAGTTCGGGTTTGTAATAGGCAGATCATGTCTCCTAAACCTGATAGACTTCTTTGAAGCGGTCACCAAAGCCGTAGATGAGGGTAAGGTGGTTCACACAGCCTATCTAGATATCGCCAAGGCTTTCGACAGCATTCCCCACTCTGGAATTATAGATAAACTCACTAAACTAGGTATAAATCCCTATGTCACAAGATGGGTTGCCAACTGGCTCACTGACAGAACCCACACTGTGATAGCAGCAGACTCCAAATCCAACTTCAGACCAGTGACAAGTGGAGTACCACAGAGTTCAGTCCTGGGTCCTCTCCTGTTTGGTATCTACTTCTTTGAAGTACAGGCTAACACAGAAGGTCTTTGGCTAACAAAGATTGCAGATGACTGCAAACTAGGAGCCATAATCAAAACTGCAAAAGATGTGGACATCCTACAAAAGGGCTGCGCTGAGATGGATGCCTGGTGTCAAAGCCATGGCCTCAAGCTCAATGCCAAAAAGTACATTGTCATCCCTTTTGGTAAAAACTCTGTACCCATGAACTACGACATAGGCGGTAGTCTACTTAACACTGAAAGTGTGATAAGAGACCTGTGGACACAAGTAGACAGTAGTCTCTCCTTTGATAATCACATCGCCACAGTAGTCAGAAAATCCTTCTACGTGGCACACCTCATCACAAAAGGTTTCTCATCCAGCAAAAAAGAGGTCATTGTTCCTCTCTACTCGTCACTCATTAGACCCATTATAGAGTACAATACCCCTTTTGGTATGTACCTCACAAGACATCTACAACAACTGAAAAGGCCGCAGAAATACCTCACAAAGAGGATTACCGGCCTCAAACAGATGCCCTACGCAATAGTAAAAAACAAACCAGTCTTGGGTAAAGTGCCTCTTAAGATAAAGTCACTAATGTCGGAAATAAAACAAAAGAGGCTCTCCATGACTAAATCCGGCAACACTTTATTGTGAAATAATAAAAAAGTAGTAAGCGCTTTCACGTTTTGAAAAGCATTTCTTCAGACTTCTAAAAGTCTGAAGAAACGTTTTTCAAAACGTGAAAGCGCTTACTACTTTTTTATTATTTCACAATAAAGTGTTGCCGGATTTAGTCGTGGAGAACCTCTTTTGTTTTATTTCCGACATTAGATGCCCTACGCAGACCATCTCAAAAAACTGCAGCTTTACTCCGTCGCATATCACCTACTCATAGGCGATCTCTGCCTAACACACAAAACTATGTCAAACCCAGAGCTTTTGGACATGCTCCACTTAAAGAAATCTCAATCCCTCCGAGCTACATGCTCTAGGGACCTAAATCTTGTCATCACAATAAACAGAACATGTTGGAGGGATAGATTCCTGTCCCAGAGACTTCCCATACTCTGGAACAAACTACCTGTCTATATCAAACAAAGCTCCTCATTAGCACTCTTCAAGAAAAATCTTGATGATTGGATCGGAGATAGGAAATTCACCCAGGGGACCACTTCTGTGGCTCTGCTCAACAGTGGCACAAGAAAATAATTTTCTTGGGTGGCAAAAGCCAGGGTACCTTTTGACTAGGCTTTTATAAGCCCTAGGGCAAATAGCCTAGTACCTACCTACCTACCCATGAACTTATGAACCTATAAAAAGAAGAGAATGGGAACAAGGCAGAAAAAGATTGATGGAGGAGGCTGGGGAATAACATTAGGAAAGTAAAGTGACAAAGAAAAATCAAGGAAAAACATGAAATAATAAAGACAATAAAAGAAAAGTCAGTGGGTAATGAGAAAAGAATGGAAGGGAAGAAATCCACACAAAGATGAAATGAGACAGAACGACAGCATCATGACAGCATCATGAAATACAAAATGAGAGAGGAGAGTCATGGGGACTGTATGAAGCTCTTCTCAGAAAGTTATGAGCAATAGGAATAAAGGTTATGAAGTTATATTTCAGAAGAAAGAAAGAAATGAGTAATAAATGAGTTCAGAATTTAGTCAAACATAAAAAAAGAGGAAAGAAACTGCAAATTTAGTCCAGGAAAGGGTGGATATATTTTTAGAATGGAAATAGAAAAGAGTAGAGTAATTTCTCTAGAGGGGGATAGATAAGAGAGAATTTATGCAGAAACCCTGAAAAGCCTTCAAATGCCATTTGAGAGAAGGAACAATGGGCCTGTTGTTTATAATATCCCAAAAACTGAAAATGAAAAAAACTTTAGCTTTAAAAAAAGTGCACTGCTGAGAGTACTAACTGATGGGAAGATAAATTAAAGTGATATTAAATGAGAAAGTCATGGTAAATATTCCACTCAGACTAATACTTGGTACAATAAAATGCTGTATGACATGATTAGAAGTAAACAAGTTGAATGCAATGAATATATATTGGGTAGGGTAGGCTGGTGAGCTAATGCCTGGATCTGGTAGTAAGAAGATGACTGATGAAAGGTAAAGTGATCTCTCAATGCAAATAAATAAAAGAAGGGCATTATAATAGCATCTTAGAATATTTCAGGCCTTATAGCAAAACAGGTGAAAAGGTCATGAAAGAATATTCTTTTTGGGGTCTGAGATTATAAATCTATGGGGAAACTGGATAATAGATGATAATAAATTGCAATGCAAAATTGTATAGCCCTTCCTGCAGTTCAAAGTTAGCAACACAGTTGACCAATGGGAAAGCTACTGACTTTAGTAAATATAGCTTCTAAATTTGTTCCAAAATTAATAAAAACAGAATCAAAAGTGTTGGACATTGAGATTAAATATAAAAATTAGTTGGAACACATCATTAACTACAAATGCTGAAAAGGAGTAATGACCTTTTTTTGAGAAGTGTTTGTCATAAAATACTGAGACTGGAAATGCTATGATACTGTCAGCAGCAGAATAGAAAGACTAAAGGACAAAACATGTGGAGACTGATATTTCTCAGAATATTCCCTTTAATTCTATGCATGGCAATCTCAGAGTTGCCAGTCATTCTCACGATACAGTTTCCAACTGAAGAGGTGGCAATACAGATCATATCCATGTCACTACTACAGAGCATGTTTTAGCTGCGATTCTGACCACCCACCATATTTATATTGGTGACCCTTTCAGCACACACACACACACACACACACACACACACACACACACACACACACACACACACACACACACACACACACACACACACACACATGAGTCATGGAAGAGCTAGTCAGTAACATGGGCAGCAACTAACTCATTTTCCACATCAGTAAACTTCAGCTTGTGGGTGAATGTGAATGGGAAAACAGATCCTGCACTTTTGTTAGGGCCCTGTGTTTTAGCCACTGCTCTTTTGATATGGAAAAGGGGAATTAATAGCCCTAAAATTCTGTAGAATAATCTTAGAAGTCCTAGGAATTATATTACGATCAGTGTATGCCTGAGAATTACTTATGTCTACCTGCAATTTTTTAAGTAGCTGTCAGGCATCAAATGTGTACTGAACACATATTTCCTAAAAATAGTTACAGAACAGAAGTACAACTAAACAATGACAGTTGACTATTGCAATGTTAACTTTACTAAAGTTCTAGCTAATTACATATATGCAAGGCACAAAACAGTAAAACAGTAATGGACATTACATAGAAAATAAGCCTAGGGTAGTGCCTCCCACCCACCTTAACAACCTTACAGTCTACTGTTTGCAGTACACTTTCAGTGTACCTTGTCCTGTATAAGTGGACAACTGGATCATCAAGTTAAGTATATCTACACTGAGATTATTAGGATGGCTGTAGGTTCAATTCCCCAAAATGCTGTCATGGCAAAGTATATTTGTTGTCCCACTAATAACCGTGAACCCTTACAAGATCCATATATGTAATATCCATCACTAGTAATAGTTTGTTGTGCATTTCACAATATACAATAGAGGTATCTGTCCCTTGTTTATCACCTGTGCTGGACATTTATTGTGGGATTAGCATGTTTATTTTATATATCTACAGTTTTATTATTGTCAAATCTCAGATAGCATCACTGGCCACAGACACAGAAGTCTTGTCTTGATAAATATCTCCTGCAGTTAGTATTGTCTTATGTCAGACTGGATGGGTTTTGGTTTACTCCTCCCCTATATGTTTTAATCAGACAACCAGTTAGATGACATACACGTGTAAGTCCTGCTATTAAAAAGATAACTATCCTTTATAGTATCAGTATCGACACAGGTAAGAATGCTATATTCATTGTGTTTGTATTTCTCTTCCTCCACCTTCTTTGTATTAATCCAATCTTTTGTTAGTTTGTTTTTTGTCGCTGTTGCTTTGTTTCTTTTCATTACTGTTATTACTAAATGGAGCAGCACAGCAACTTAACACCTCTCCAACTGGCAAGGGCTGTCATTCCCTCACAGGTGGTAGCAGCAGTGCTACCAACATCACCATAGGTACCTAGCACATCTGGATCACACCCTGACATATTTATTTCCACACCTCCTACCTGATCTGCACCACCTGAGTCAGGTAGCCCAGCACTGGACTCCAGTAGCAGTAAAAGTGGAGATAATAATTTTGTCACCTGCCAATAGATGGCAGAGTTTGTGGGAAGAGAATAGACAAGAGGTTGGATGCAAGCATTGTCTGCACGGAGACCATATTCTGGTGACTTGTTGATTTGTGTCTCAGCCCAGTGCTGACTCCACCTTCTGAAGCAGGACACAGTGTTGACATCTCCCAAGGTGATGAATAATCTCCTATTGGGACTAAGCTGGCAGAGATAGCATCTTCATAAACCCAGTCCTATCCTCCAACCCAGTGTTCCCCTCCCTTTTATGCCCATGCTCATCCCTGTAAGTTGTACTGTCCTCCCCTCACCATTGTCTTCATCTGTTTTCTGATGTTTCCTTAACTATAGTGTTCCATCTTCCTCATTGTGTTAACCCACACCCCATCAGTCATATCTATCTTTCCCTGCTACCTAACCTCCCCTTCTTACAAACCCCTTACTTCCTTGACTTCCTACTCCAACTTTATCTTCTCCAAAAATATAAAAAAAAATAAATAAAAGGCCACCTGTCTCACAAAAAAGGCAAATGTAAACATAATTAGTTTCTATTGTTTGATGCGCTCATCATAAAATGTTTACTTTTCAGTCAAATCATTGATGATTGAAGTCATTAACTAATTACAGCTATTACTGGAATGCTCAAGGATTACTGAGCTAAGAAGTTGACAGGTATGTGCCTATCCCACCTCATTCCTGCTCATTCCTTATTTGCTTACCTTGAGTTCTACCTTCTGCTTGCTTCCTCTTTTCATTATTGTCCTAATTTCCCATTTCCAACTTTTAATCTGATCAAAAAATAAGATAAACACACCACACACATGCCCAAAAAGGATTATATTAAAATCATCTTTATATGGTCAGATATTGCATGATGGGATACAGGGAGAAACATCAATGCACACGTATAACCAATGAGAAATGGCACTCCTTGTCCAATCACAAATAAGAAGTCCAATACTTGACATACTACTGGTGTTGCCGTCAGTTACATATATGAGCAAAGTGCAGCTGAGCATCACTGTGCAAATCTAGACTAAAGTAAAGGTGGCATTGTTACTGCGATTGCTTCAATGGCTCTGTGTACTCATTAAGTGACTTGTTTTGTGTCAGTGCAGTGAAAAGGGGGCTCTAGTCTCCTGAGGGTTGTATGTTGTTTTACAAAGATTGGCTTGCAGTCTGCAAATGTGCTACATTCATGAAATGTGTATTTTATGACAACTTTGATTCTGCTTCTGTGAAACCCCTTGCTAATGCACTAGTATAAATTATACTAATGAAAAAGGCACAGATTCATATACAATGAGGCCTAAATTTCTTTTCTTGCTATCAGTCTGCAAATATGCTAGATTCAACTGATGTATATGTTTTAGGACACCTTTTACTCTAAATGCTTCTGTAGCTCCCCTTGCTAATGGTCCAGTATAGAGAACATCAATGAGAAAGGCATAGGCTCAAATACCTTGGGGGCCTGTCTTCCTACTGGTCTGCTAATATGTTACATTTCCCTTCTATGTGTGTTTTAGGACACCTTTTATTCTGATTATTTGCCTGACCTTGATTGGAAACTGAGGTCATACTGCCAAGTGGACTGAACTGTTTTTTGGAATGGTCAATATGCCAGTGAACCTTTAAATAATCAGCAGCATAGCTTCAAGTAGCAAGTCTTTTCAGAACAATGTGATACACTTATGTAGTTAATGTATATATATGGGGAAGATAATTTAGCAAACTTCTGCAAGCTGTCTGACACTGTAATGTACAAGAGTTTTGAGTGGCATCTAAAGGCCAAACACATAGGTTGAGTCTATTAAGGCAGAATCAAAGTTCACCGAGTGTTAACAGACTACTTTATTGGGGAAATATGTTTTACAAGAATTTATTTTTTATTTATTATTATTTAACATGTGTTTATCAGGAACGTCCGACTGGGTTATAGCCCATTTTCAGCTGAGGTCCGGGGAGAAAAGCTCCAGAGACAATAATAAAAATACTATCTATCATATAAAAAGTACATAGTTACATAGTTAAAAATGCACAAGAGTAAAAATTAAAATACAACCAAATTAAGTAGTTATTGACAATGACAAATACTTACACATTGAGGGTTATGTAGTACATAAGGTAGGCGAACAGAAAACCTTAGAGAACAGTACATAGCTAAAGAAAGTTTAGTAAAAGAGAAGAAATAACTAGAGAAGAGATTAGAATAGAAAGGTGAGAAGTGAGAAGGGATGAGGAATAAGGAAGAACTATTGTCAAGTACATGGGAAGAAGCAAGAGGATAGATTGCAACAGAAGAGAAGAGAAGATAGGAGATAATAAAACAGTGAGTTAGTAAGTAAGATATATAACAAGTACATGGAGTGGTGGCAGAGTAGATGAAGAGCTAATAGAGATTGGAAGGAATTAGCCAGGAGAGGTACATGAGCAAAGCCACTTATTAGAGGAAGGTCTTTAGTCATCATTTGAAGTGAGTTGGATTGACAATAGTTATTATAGGCTGGGGTATATTATTCCAAATTCTGGAGATGCAGTTACAGAAAAGGGAGTCACCAGCTTTGTTGCTAGATTTAGAGACTTGCGATAGTAATTTGTGGGAGGATCGAAGCAGCTAGTGTTAGAACAGGGCAGAAGCAATGACTGAAGTGCAGGAAGTTTTTCAGGTTGATGTACTAGTCTGTGAGTGATGGTAAGTTGAGTGCAAGTTAGGTAATGAGGTAGTTCTAGCCAATTTAGTTGTCGAAGGGCAGAGCAGTGATGTCACCTATGAGTTAGTAGCAAATTTTGCTATTTTATTATAGAAGATTTCAAGCCTAGCTAGATCGAATTTATTAATATTAGTAAAGATAGGAGAAGCATATAGTAAGGTAGAAAGAAGATGTGCTCTGGCTATTGCTTTTTTTGTATTATTAGTAAGAAAAGACTTGATTTTATATAATGAACCAAGTTTAATATGCGTCTTGTTAATGGGCTGAGAAAGGTGTATGTCAAGTTTCAAGTTATTGTCTATTAGAATGCCTAGTAATTTAGTTTGAGTAACAGCTGATATGATGGTGTTGTTTGAGGAATGTATTTGGAAAGACGCTGTGGCATCTTGTGAAGAATCCACTAATCCCTAACCTTATGATATGGAAGGAACTTTTCAGTATATTCAAGATAACAGGAGAGGTGAAAAGAAAAAGCAGGTTACTTTATGACAGTACCAAAAATGATGCGACAGTCTGCTACTGGGGTTTGGTAAATCTGGCAGTGATGGTAGAGGGGTGACAGCTATGCATTATCACAGCAATCAAACCAAATATCTGTATAGAACATTGGGTAATGCCACCTGTTGGATCTTGTGAAGCTTCGTCTATCAAGCCAACAGACTTTTCTACAAAAAAACAGAGTACCTCAATTCACAGAATATGAAGTAGGAAATTTATAAAAATGTTTCTCAGACTGGAGAACAGCATGGAAACTCTTACTTTTAGATATCACATTTTATCACTTCCTTTTAAAAAAAAATTTAAGATTTTGTGTTTCAATTTTTGTACAATAAGCCATACTTAATTGAACCACTTGATATCACTGATCCTGAAAGCTACTTACTAACTGTATCAGCTTGCTGGCTACTTTTCATACGTTTTCTATAAATTTCATCAATGTTTTACCTGTTTATACTTTGGGAAAGTGCATAATTGTAACATCTTTTATTGATTATTTGGAAGCCTAATTCTCTTAGGTTTGCTATTGGTATTGTTTTATTTCTGTTCCTTTAATAAAAATAAACTTGACAAAAATATGCAAACAACTGCAAAGTTATAAAGAATGAGTGTGGGGTGGGGGGCATGAATATAAAAGGGTTATATGTAGTCTAGAAGGAATGGATATAGAAAAAGGCTTTGCTGATAAAGATCTAGAAGGACCTGGCACTTTTAAACTCAATTTTGTGTCACGCTGTGGGTGGGCTACTATGAAACACAATAAAATGTTGGACTGCACACTGTGGGTGGGCTACTATGAAAGTCAATAAAATATTGGACTGCACAGTACATTGTTAGACACAAACAAAGCAGCTTTTGTTCTTCCTCTGTACAGAGGACTAATAAGACTAAATGTAGAATAATACATACAGATTTAAAAATCTTACATGCAGACTAATGTCAAACAGGCACAAACTAGTTATCAAATCAAAGAGTAGGAAAGGAGATGCAATAGAATAAAATATATTTTCAGTAGGCAATTTCATTTCAGAAAAAATAAATTATTGTAAGCCGGAACCTGGGTCAAAATATGACATGGCTTAGTGGTAAAATCACGTTGGCTAGGTTGTGAAGGGTCCTGGATTTGAGACTTGCAAACGCTAATTATGAATAGCAGCAGTCTGCATTTAAAGTGGAACAGCCTTACAAGACTTTCTGCAAATATATAGAGCTGAGTATATTTTTCTGCATTATTCTGTATTATAGAGCTAAATTGTTGCTTAGATATCTGTTGTCTTAGTGTTCTGCAAATATACAGAGATCAGTATATATTTTTTGGGTTTTATAATTTGCACTCTGATTCCTCACATCTCTGTTGAAACTTTCTTCCCCCTCCTCATTGTGGTTTCTATTGCTTGTGTGTTGTTAACTCAAGGTTCCCTTAATTTGAACTGTTAATAGCAGCAGTCTGCATTTAAATTGGAACAGCCTTACAAGACTTTCTGCATATATATAGAGCTGAGTATATTTTTCTGCATTATTCTGTATTATAGAGCTAAATTGTTGCTTAGATATCTGTTGTCTTAGTGTTCTGCAAATATACAGAGATCAGTATATATTTTTGGGGTTTTATAATTTGCACTCTGATTCCTCACATCTCTGTTGAAACTTTTCCCCCCCCCTTCCTGTTCTGGTAGTAGTTTAAATTTGGTGGCTTTTGCAGTGCCCGCCCCACTGTAGATTTGAACTAGGACACTCCCCCAGTCCTATCTCTTTACTGCATTCTACCTAATAAACCCTTTCTGCACTTGCTTTTAGTCCTTTTTAATTTAATTACATTTTTCAAACTGTGTGTGGACTAATATTGCTACATACTCAAGTGTGCCAGCTTGCACTGCATGTGAATTGTTTTTACTACTGTTTTTGCTACTTTTCTGAAAAAAAAAAAATGTAAGCCTGTTTCCTACCTTTCCTGTAATTAGTGTTCCAGATACATATTTGCTGTATCCAGGACTATTTGTAAGCTTCTGAGCCCCCAAGCCTTTCTGTGTTGGAGGGAAGCCTTCTAGCTTATCAGTGGGAGTGGTAAGCACTAGGTAACCTGTCTACCACATAAGGAGTGGTTCTGGCCCAGAATTTGTAGTTATTGGCCATTTGGGCGGTCTTCCATCTCTCTCAAATTTCTGATTTAAAGGCCTGCATTTGCACTTGTTTCTGTCCTGTAACTCCTGGGCCCATCTCATTTGCTCACTCAAAAAAAAAAAAAAAAAAAAAAAATCTGCTTTTACTGTATTTGTGTTTCTTCCTACTTTATTTTGCTTTTAAGGCCATCTTAAAAGTACTCAATTGTATTTATTACTGCTTGGTGTAACTCATTCTAAGCCTTTTAGTTTAAGCACTTGGGCTTCAAACCAGTTGTTTTACATTAGGAAGGTTTGTGGTCTGCACTGTGGTGGCAGGACAGGTAGCTTACATCCTTCTAAGTTGGGAACTGCTGATTGAGGGCTCAGTGTCTGTTATTCTAAAAGTGTATTAATTCTGGTTTAAGCACTTGGGCTTCACGCCAGTTGTTTTACATTAAGAAGGTTTGTGGTCTTCACTGTAGTGGCAGAACAGGTAGCTTACATCCTTCTAAGTTGGGAACTGCTGATTGAGGGCTCAGTGTCTGTTATTCTAAAAGTGTATTAATTCTGGTTTAAGCACTTGGGCTTCAGGCCAGTTATTTTACATTAAAAGGGTTTGTGGTCTGCACTCTTGTGGGAGGAGAGGCTGGACTCTGCCCTTCTGAGCTGGGAATTTCTGGTTAAAGGCTTATAGTGCCTGCATATTTGAACTGCTTCTTACTGAAATTGGTACACCTTGTTTGCTGTAGCATAGACTAGATCGAGGCCTGCTGAATCTAGCTTTGTTTGTATAACTTGAGCACTAATCCAGGCATTCTTTAAAGTATTCAATTGTATTTATTACTGCTTGGTAGTAACTTGATTAAAGTGTAGCTATCATTCTAAGTCTTTTGGATTAAGCACTTGGACTTCAGACCAGTTGTTTTACATTAGGAAGGTTTGTGGCCTGCACTGTGATGGCAGGACAGGTAGCTTACATCCTTCTAAGTTGTGAACTGCTGATTGAGGGCTCAGTGTCTGTTATTCTAAAAGTGTATTAGCTCTGGTTTAAGCACTTGGGCTTCAGGCCAGTTATTTTACATTAAGAAGGTTCGTGGTCTGCACTCTTGTGGGAGGAGAGGCTAGACTCTGCCCTTCTGAGCTGGGAATTTCTGGTTAAAGGCTTATAGTGCCTGCATATTTGAACTGTTTCTTACTGAAATTGGTACACCTTGTTTGCTGTAGCATAGACTAGATCCAGGCCTGCTGAATCTAGCTTTATTTGTATGCTGCTTGTTTGTTTGCCTGTTATTTCCCTGAAATGCTAATTCCACCTAAAACGCGGCTTTTCAGCGCTTCTGTGGATCCCTAGTGATATCTGCATTGCTTACTGTACTTATTTCCTTGTTTCACTTGAAAGAAAGTTACTGTTTGTCGTTTTTGCATTTAAGTTACCTGAAACACATTGCATTAAAGTTAACTGGCACTTACTCACTAAAGCAATTATATAAGTCAGCACTTAAATATTAAAAGCACTACACCCTCACGAACTCCCCTTGAGTACCTCTTTCCCCATTGGCCCTTTTTTTTAATTATAAAGGAATTCCCAATACTATTCTAGCATGTCCAAAGGTCAGTTGTCAATCTCCTCTCCGGTCCAGCTGGTGAATCTGGGAATCTTGAGGCAATGTTACAACTGCCTCATGTACACAGACAACCCTCTCCTCCTCCCAACAAATTCCAACACATGTGAGAAATGCAACCATATAGCCATACTGGAGGCTAAGCTCTCTCAACTCAGTACTGGCAAAAGCAGTCAGGAGGAGAAGGAAACCACACTCACTACAATTCCAGTCTCACATAGACCAACCACGACAGCAAACCAAACACATAAACACACAAAAACATACTCGGAGGCTCTAAATAAAAATCTGCCTAAGCAGCAGAGACCTCCAAAGCAGACACCCAAGCAACCGCTACGCCAAAACAAAACTCATGCAACACATAGCTCACAAAGCCAGTGCACCGAACAGTCACAGCCCTTAAGGCTAAACAACACACTTGATACACTTGTAATAGGTGACTCTATCATCAGGCACACTGACATCCCGCTCACCAGGCTGAACAAGGAGAAGGTCACGGTGAGCTGTCTGTCGGGCGCTAGGATCCGCCACATAACACAAGCACTCAGGTCACTCCAAGGCAAGTACAAATATGACTCAGTCATTGTCCATGCTGGTGTGAATGATCTGAGACGTACCTCCCTGGACTACATGAAAAGAGACATAGAGGAGCTCAATGAGCATGTAGCCCAGGCCGGTATGACCCTGACCTTGAGTAGCATCTTACCCTCACCAAGAATGATGCCACAATATGAAGACAAGATGATCAATTTCAACAATTGGCTTAAGTATTGGTGTCATTCAAAGGGGATCCAATGCCTGTCAGCCTGGGATGACATGCTTGAGAAGCCACGATGCTTCTCTAGGGACGGCTTGCACCTGTCACCCCTGGGCTTTCAGATATTGGTAAAGGCTCTTGCTACCCCCATAGTGCCTTTTTTAGGCAAGGCTCAAAAGATAAACCCACCTCCATAGGTATCACAAGGGATAAGAAAATAAGAGTAATGCTACTCAATGCCAGAAGTCTAAACCTCAAGATGCATGCACTCGAAACTCTCCTTAGCATGGAGAATATCGATATCTGTGCAGTAACAGAAACCTGGTTCAAGGCTCCCGAGACCACCCCAGCACTACCAGGTTATACCTCATACCATGCTTTTTGGCCCCAAAACTTGGACCATACTACAAAAGGAGGGGGAGTATCAATATTCGTCAAAGATACCCAAACCTCCAGGTTGGTGGCACAGCACGAAGCATCAGAGACTATCCATGTGCAACTAACAGTGGGTAAAACTGCCTTCCAGTTTATAGCCTGCTACAGACCACCCTCCCAAACCCAGGAACCCCACTCGGCCTTTCTGAGAACACTGGAAAATATGAAGGTCTCTCCAAACACCATTATATTGGGCGACTTCTACTACCCAAACATAGACTGGGAGCATTACTCTAGCTCCAACACCCTAGCCCAAAGGTTCCTAGAATTTATAAACTCAAATGCTATGGAACAACTTGTTACCACTCCCACAAGAGGGGAAAACATACTGGACCTGATTATCACCAACATGGGGACTCTATGCTCCAGACCAGAAGTGTATCCCTCACTGGTAAGGTCAGACCATAAACTAATCTCACTGGATATTCACATCCCGACTCCACCCCCTGCCCTGAAAACCACAGTGAAAAACTTTTCTAAAGCAAATTTCACACTCCTCAAAACCGAGGTGGAATCCTTCAAAGCCCCCGGGCCTGTGAAAAATATGGCCCAGACCGCAGAATCCTTTATAAACGCATTCTATGAACACCTTCAGGAATGCATGGATCATTCCATCCCAAATAAAACCAAGACCCAATCCTCCAAAGGCAGACGTCCTGTCTTTTGGACCCCAGCCATAAACAAACTATACAATAGAAGGAGGAAGCTACTACATGATAGAGCAAAATCCCAAAAAGGGAAGGCATCTCTGATCAGTATTAGCAAAAAACTACGGGCACTCATAAAATTGTCTAAGGCCAGCTTTGAGAGAAAAATTGCACAGGACACTAAGGATAATCACAAGGCTTTCTTTAGTTATGTTAGGAACCTGGGTGGGGGTTCCCAGATATGCTCAGAATTAGTCCAAAATGACAAAAAATACACCGAACCCACAGACATTGCCAACATCCTAGCTGACAGGTTCAGCGCAAACTCCCCACCAAAAGGGCAAATATTTATCCCAGCAGAGTGCTGCCCCTGACATCTCAGATGCTCAGGTAAGAGCTGCCCTCTCCAAAGCAAAAAACACAGCATCAATGGGACCAGACGGTGTCCCGGGCTGCGTCCTACATGAACTCCAAGAAGAGCTAAACCCAAACATAAAACTACTGTTCAAACTCAGCCTTACTACAGGATATGTACCCAAAGAGTGGCGTACAGCAAGAGTGGTCCCTCTCCACAAAGGTGGTGCCTCGACGGATCCTGGAAACTATCACCCCATAAGACTGACTAGCTTGGTCTGCAAAGCTATGGAAAGGATCATCATGGACCTCATAAATAAAGATATTGGGGACCTACAGACACTGGATCCTACCCAGTCCAGCTTTGTTAAGGGCAGATCCTGCCTTTTAAACCTGGTTGATTTCTTTGAAACAGTCACCAAGGCCATTGACGAGGGGAAGGTGGTCCACACAGCCTACCTGGACCTCGCAAAAGCCTTCGATACAATACCCCACTCGGGCATTATAGATAAGCTCACCAGCTTAAATATAAACCCCTATGTCACTAGATGGGTTGCAAACTCGCTCAAGGACAGAACCCACATGGTTAGAATTGCTGGAGCCATGTCAGACTCCAAACCAGTTACAAGTGGCGTCCCCCAAGGCTCAGTCCTGGGACGTCTCTTGTTCGGTATATATTTCTTGGAGGTACAGGCCAAGATGGAAGGACTGTGGCTGACTAAGTTCGCAGATGACTGCAAACTGGGTGCCATAATAGACTCTCCAGCCGACACAAGCATCCCCCAAAAGGGCCTCATAGAAACAGACAACTGGTGCCAGAGCCCTGGCCTCAAGCTAAACGCCAAAAAGTGTATAGTCATCCCTTTTGGCAAAAACAAAGTGCCCACAAATCACCACATAGGTGGTAATCTATTAAGTACAGAAGAAGTAATTAGGGACCTGGGGACCCAAGTTGATAGCAATCTCTCATTTGACAACCACGTGGCCAAAGTGGTTAGAAAAACATTTTATATAGCCCACCTAATCATGAAGGGATTCACATCTAGATCAAGGGAGGTCATCGTGCCTCTTTACTCGTCCCTCATCAGGCCCATAATTGGGTACAATGCCCCTTTTGAGATGTACCTTACCAGACACCTGCAGCAACTGGAAAGACCCCAAAAGTACCTCACCAAGAGGATCATAGGGCTCAAACAGATGCCATATGCTGCCCGGTTAAAGAAATTCCAGCTCTACTCAGTGGCATACTGCCTGCTCAGAGGCGATCTGTGCCTGACGTATAAAGCCATGTCCAACCCAGAATTAATGGACATGCTGCACCTCAGAAAATCCAAATCCCATCGAGCTACGCTCGAGACTTGAACCTCAGCACTGAAATAAATAGGACATGCTGGAGGGACAGATTCATAACCCAGAGGCTCCCTTCACTCTGGAATAAAATCCCAGTCCAGGTTAGGCAGAGTCCCTCATTGACTCTCTTCAAGAAGAATCTTAATGAGTGGATGGGAGATCATAGGTTTACCCCGGGTATCACTTCTGTGTCACTGTTAGACAGAGGCACAGTATACTAACCTCAAAAAAGGGCATAGCAAAATTAATTTAAAATGGGTGGCGAAAGCCAAACACACTCTGGCTAGGCTTATAAATGCCGTAGGGCAGATAGCCTAGTATGAACCTATGAACCTATGAACCTAAGAAGTTGAATATTTAAGTTAAATCTTCAAAAATATATCTTTCTAGTGCCTGGGAAATGTTTACAGAATAAGAGTGCTGGAGTGTAGACCACAAATAATTTGAGAAAGACTGAACTAAATGAAAGATGGGTGGAGAAATGGAAGGGAATATTTTCTCTGGTGTGAGCTACAACAATTCAGCTGAGTTGATGAAGGACTGATTTTCTATTCTAATCATAATATTCATGTGCTGGTATGAACTCTTCTTTTCTTTTTCCTGCAACTGGAATAAGGAAATAATGCAACTTGTAGCCTATAGAAGATAAAAAACAAAAAAGAAATTTCAAGACATTTCAAGACAGATTAGAACAACGTGGATTAAAATTTTGAATGTAGGAAAAAATGACAGGGATTATGTTACTTGAGAGGGGTTCATTGATTCAAATGGAAGCATGCCTACCCTTAGAAGGAACTGAGTATCATTACTAAACATAGTCAGCAAACATGTATGCCGCTGCATTTATAATGGCTATAAGCAAATAATTGCTCCTTTAAATGAAGGGGATGTCCAGGAATGCACAAGACCAAATGTACAGGATAGGTCACCAGTCAAACCAATGCATTTAGTGTACAGTAAATGGCGACAGATCTAGCTACCTGGTAATGTAAGCATTGGCTCTAGATGATGGTCACTGGTGAAGTGGCACCCCAACCTCAAGTGGAAAAATGGGAAAAGGGGGGTTATGGATGGATAGATAAATGGATACATGTAAGCTACTGTGCATGTGCAGTTGTGGGAGCCTTGAATCTCTAGCTTTTCAGTAAACCATGATCTTATGAGTCCATTCCATTTCAGGTGGTCCTCCTGTACATGTTACACAGGAGCTTTGCTCTTGCACCACATTAATTAATACAAGTAGCATAAACTTAGTATAAGTGTGAGTGGTTCTACAGGTAGCATATGAGTCTTGGGTAATGAAAGAACTTGGTTCTATCTCACCAGGTATTTGGATTAATATCCAGTACTGACACTGCAGTACAGTATAAGAGGGGAACTGTATTCCTGTGTGTATTGACCATCAAATGAGATGTTCAAACCCTGGCTACATTGGCCTGAGATGGTGGTAGCACAGGTGGATATAAAAGATCCCACAGCAGTTAGTGAAAACATTAGGGGGAATTCCCCAAGTTTTCTGAACAAATTTCATCTTGTCAGTATGAATCCTACCTCAGGTGCCACCTGAGAAAAGGCTGCTGACCTAGTGGAACTAAACTGTTTCAAAGAAACTACAGGAAAATAAATATTCGTAGCTTCTTGTCTGTTCAGCAGAATGGGATTATAGGATTGTACTTCACTAAAAAAAGCAGCATTATCAAATAAAATAAACATGGCATGAATCCTTTCTAGCCTGTGAGATGACACCACAAGACACCATCTTCATTCCTATGTTATAATCTATACATACTGATGGTTCTTACATGTGAACTCAATACTAGGGAACACAGAGCAGTAGAAAAATGAATACCCGTGTAGAATTCCTAAAAAATGCTATTGCTATGTTGTGTTGCCATATTTGCAATGTGCTGTTTTTATGGCTTCTTTTAAAAAAGTACAGTGTACAAGAACAATACAATTCTGAAGAGGAAGTCTCTCATTCTGTACTACATATTTCTATAGCCATACATATCAATCACACATATAACCATACAGTTGAATCAAAAAAAGAAGTTACATTACCAGTTTAGTTTATTTAATGGCACAGTAAACTGTTACATAGCTGGCCTTTCTTCATCTGTTTAACCTTCCTTAATACCCCTTACTTTGCAGTTTATCTTTCCATGTACAGTTCAGCAGTAAGCTATGTGATCTCACTATTTGTCAAGCAACTTATTTTTATTTTGAATCTACTGCCTTTTTCTTACAACAATTTCCTCTTCTCCAACATGTGACCTTCCACTATGGCTGATTCTACTATACCAGGCTTAGTTCCTGTACATTATTAATGTCTTATCCCTCACCTCTTCTTTCTTTTAAGCAATAGATAACTCATTGCTGCAAGCCATTCCATACGTTGCAACTGTTACCTGATCTTTTCTGTCTCCTTTTTCTGGTCTTCCTTCATCAGCCTGAAATCTTTCCACAGATATAGATTTTAGAAATGCTCACAGTGTTCTAGATATGTCACCAGTACAAGGTGTGATGATAGAAGGTATTGTGAGCCATGCCAGGAGAAGTAGGGCAGTGGATGTGCAACATATGCCCAGCACAGCTAGCTGGAATTTAGTAAAGAATTATATGTCATTTGTATGTCAAACTGATTTTTACAGATGCTTATGCTGCAAATATGTTTGTAAAGCTGCTTATGTTAAAATGTATCAACAGTGTGCCCTGCTGGAAGGAAAAGAAATGTACATGTATTACTGTAACTGAATTAAATGTATATGTTTTAACAGAGGACTGGAAGTGAATGATAATGTGATATCCAAACAGTTGATGGTCTTCCCATAGCCACTCAATGTAAATTTCAAAAAAGAAGTACTGGAATTCATGAAGTCATATAGTTCATTTAATTCTCTTTCAGTGCCTGTCCACACCAAGAAGGGGTCATCAATTAATCTTCTATAAAAGGCTACTTTCCCAAACAAAATGTGGGGTTTTGGGTACACTTGCTCCCACTAAGACATGACTAGGTTCGCAAATACTGGGGCCAATCCTGAACCCATGGTTACTTCTGAGATTTGTTTAAAGTATTTGCCCTGGAACACAAAGAAGTTGTTTTCAAGTACAAACTCTAGTAATTTGCAAATGGTGTAGATCATATTATTTCCGAAATCCGAATACTTAGTGAGGTAATAGCTCACAAATTCAACACCCATCTCCTGCTGGATGCAAGTGTAGAAGGATACTACATCAAAGGATATGAGGACGTAGTCATCATTAATATCTTGAATTTCACTTAACAATTCAAGTAAGTGCCAAGAATATTTTAAATATAATTCTAACCTTTGAACAACCAGATTGAGGAGATGGTCCAAAAAAATGGAGATGGCTCCATTTTATAATGATCAGCTGCCACCACTGGCCTGAATGGACACTGTACCTTATCTTTATGCATCTTCATGCCATCTTCAGCTGATGAGTCATCAAAAATGTATAAACATAATTTTCTAAGTTATATTTGCACAAGTCAAACAAGATGGTGTCAATGTTTGTGAAACATTTATTGATGTCGTCCACTGTGATTTCCTCATAATTCCCTTCGCTTGCTAAAAGGTTGTCTATGGCTGCATTGTAATCCTTTGTGTTCATGACCAAAGCCATACCCCCTTTATCTGCTCTCATTACACTTATTTCTTTGCTTGTGGACAGTTCTTAGAGTTTGTTTGTTTTTTTTTTCCTAAGGACAAATTTCACACTTTCATTTTTTACCCAGTTTCTGTGTTAGTCCTCCTCAGATATATCATGGAAGACCTGAATGGTGTTGTGAAGAGAGGGATTATATCTGTAGGTGGTTCTCTTAATAAAAAAGTCTAGCTTCTTGCTGAATTGGGGGATGTTGTGTAGTAGATACTGCAAATTCAGTTTCCACCATATAACTTCAAATCAATTATGACTTTAGTGCTATCATTTTGATGCATTTATTGCTTCATAGAGTTTTACTGCATGAGTACATTACTTGGTTCATTAAGTATGTTTTAGATACAATGTTTCTTTAAATTTGCAAACTGTTCACAAGATTGTTTGATTGGTTGAAGTGGGGCATGTGATGTCATGACTCCATTTTTCAATGTTAGGTCTTAGTATGTATTTTTATCTCTGAAGAAATTCAAGGATATACTACTAAATGAATGAAAGCACTAATCTAGACAAGTGTTGGACTGGCTTCAGTGGAATTGTTTGTTGTTTTGTGGTTTCCTTTATTTATTCTATGCTGCTTTGGTTGGTTTTTACACTTTTTTTAGTGGTAAGCTGGTATGCTTGGAAGCTTGTCTCCCCAAGATGGAAAATTAGAACTATCCACCCACCAAATCCCTGAGGAACTGATTGTGCTTATACAAAGGCTTACAGCAGCAGTATCTGATGTTTGTGGACTACTGGAGTTTTTAATCCAAGAGCCATACACATGAATTGCCGGGAACATCTATCAATCCGGTGTTTTTCTTGGAGCCCAACGGAACAACTGTCATCCACACCCAGGTTCATCTTGCCATTTTAATGAAACAGCAGCAGTGAGCATACAAGGTACTGGCAATTTATGTGATGAAATATTTAAAAGAGTTGATAACCCTTTTTGTGACACTGGTGTAGGATTTAATAATTGCACAGATCCTGTTTCCTAAAAGCAGCACCTTAGGTGTTAGTGATTTTGAATGCTACAAAAAGGACATTTTTCAGCTAGAAAGTTTGGTGTTAAAGTACAAGTAATGACAATATGAATATTATATCTGGAAGAGTGCATTAGATCTGAACAAGTTCCTTTAGGTCTCAGAATCAACAAGTTTCCGAACGGTGTGAAACCAGCAGACTGTTCAGTGAGCTAGTCAAATTGTTTAATAGCTTTGGCATTTCATTAATGAAATTACTTGTCGAGAATTACAAATTAAAAGTGAGTCAACTTGAAGAAGACATCCACTGGTTGGATGATGTCATTAAAAACTGGTCTGTATTGCCTTATCGAAAAACTTAGTCAATGAATGCCTGTTCGCTGACCAATAAACAGCAAACTCTCATGTCTTTGAATGGCCACTTCAGCAAATGTTTTCCAAGGAGAAAGGATAGGGAATTTGCCCTTTTCCCCACTGTAGTGCAATTTTGGAGTTGGTATATTTAGTTAGGTGGCATGTGGGGGACACAGCCTTTGAAGGGTTTGAAATATTATCTCATTTTTGGTTGACCAAGCAATTTTTTCCCCTAGGAAAAAATTCACTGAAGTGGCAGTTCGAAGATGTGACAGTTCTTTGTTTATTCATCGGTGAACAGATGTTTACTGACTAGGTTTTTCAATAAGGTAATATAGACCCATTAACAACAATAGTTGCTTTTTGCAGTTAGGCAACTTGTACAACAGCATTTCAGCTAAATCCAATGGATTGGTGGCTACTATTATAAACAGGAAACAAGGAAAGCTCAAGAGGGATAAAGAAGCTTACCGATCAGATCTGGCATATTGTATAAAAAGTTACATGAATTATAAGGCTGGTACCAGATATTCAGTTGAGACAACATGGCTGGAGTTAGATTCTAATACGAAGGCAAGGGAACAACCGAACCCAGTGAATTGAGTTCCCACTGACCATCCCCTGTTCTTTGTTTCACCAGCTTCCTTTGTCTTAAACTCCCCCAACAATATAAGGACACCACAGGGGGAAGAAGCAGAGTAAGGGGAAAGGAAAAAAAAACAGGAAGAAAAAAATGAAGGACAAATGTAGGTTCTAAATCATAGCAACATGACTTTAAATGACCATCATTTATCAATATTGGTGAAAGGCTTTCATTCATTTCAACACAACCAGCCAATATGATTAAAGTCATGACTTGATTTGAAGTTATATGTGTGGACATTCAATTTGCAATATCTACTACACAACACCCCAAATTCAGCAAGAAGCCAGATGCTTTTACTAAGAGAATCACCTATAATTCCTCTCTTTACAACACCATTCAGGTCTTCCATGATATATGTGAAGAGGACCTAAGACAGAAACTGGGTTGAACACCTAGAGTGTACATTTGTCCTTAGAAGGAAAACATGCTCTAAGAGAACTGTCCACAAACAAAATAATGTGTGTAATGAGAGCAGATAAAGGGGATATGGTTGTGTTCATGAGCACAAAGGTTTGCAATGCAACCATAGACAATGTTCTAGCAGATGAAGGAAATTATGAGGAAATCACAGAGGATAACATCAATAAAAGTTTCACTGATATTGACACCATCTTGTTTGACTTGTTGTGCCAAGGTACCTTAGACAACGATGTTTATATGGTTTTGAGGACTGATCAGCCAAAGATGGAAAGATTTTTCGGAATCCCAAATACACATAAAGATAAGATACATCCTCCATTCAGGCCAGTGGTGCCGGCTGTTTATTAGAAAATGGAAACCATCTCCATTTTTGGAGCAACTCCTCAATCTGGTTGTTCAAAGGTCAGAATTCTGTTTAAAAGATTCTTGGCACTAACTCAAACTGTTAAGTGAAATTCAGGATATTAATGATGACTACATCCTTGCATCCTTTGATGTAGTATCCTGTACACTTGCATCTAGCAGGAGATGGTTGTCATATTTTTGAGATATTACCTAACTTAGTATTTGGATTTTGGAAATGATAAGATTTACACCATTTGCACATTATTAGTAGTTGTACTTGAAAACAACTTCTTTGTGTTCCAGGACAAATACTTTAAACAAATCTTGGGAGTAGCCATGGGTTCAAAAGTGGCCCCAGTATTTGCGAACCTGGTCATGGCTTGATGGCAGTAAGTGTACCTGAAATCCCACAATCCTTTTTTAGAAGATTCATTGATGACCTTTTCTTAGTGGGGACAGGCACTGAGAGAAAATTGAATTAACTATATGGATTTATGAATTCCAGCACTTCTTTTTTGGAATTTACATTGAGCAGTTATGGGAAGACCATCAACAACTTGGATATCATCTTACCATTAGAAGGAGGCACCAGTGAGTTTGCGAGCAATATCTTTACAAAAGACACTTTTGTAAACCAATATCTGCACAAAACAAGTTTACACTCCTACCACTTGAAGAAAGGGGTTGTAAAAGGACAAAATATAAGACCCAGCAGGCTTACCAGTGAGGAAGTAATCTTCAAAGAAGAGGTAATTTTTTAAAAAACACTGTTTATCCTAAAAAAGTTACGATTTGGATTTGTTAAATAGCATCATTGCAGAGGTTCACTAAGGCTGAATAAAGCTAGACCAATTTTGAGAATACTTTGCTCTGAAATTGATCCTGATAAGGAAACAGTGTCTACTAACACCAACAATTTCTTGACTAAATACAGTGGAGCTTTCCCACTACACTGGAAGATCATTTGGGGTAATATGGATTCATCAAAGATTCTGGGGGCAGGTCCATCTTTCATGTATAAAAGGAGTCAAGATGTAAAATTCTTGTGAGAAGGTCAGCAAAGAAGGCCATCGAGCACACAGACCTCTTTTGGTACCTACAACTATGGAAAATGTAAGCAGTGCCACTTCATATCAAACAGTTCAAATATACATGTTAAGGCACTGGATCTTCATCTGTGGGCTAGAGACAGGTAGAGCTGCAATTCACAGGGAGTGGTCTACCTGGCCACCTGTAATTGGGAGTGGCCTACCTGGCCACATGTGATTCCTGCTCTGTATTTTATGTAGGTAAAACGGTGTGGAAGCTAGCTAGGAGAGTGTATGAACACAGTTTAGCCATTAAGAAAAAATACAATGGCAACACTCTGGCTAAGCATTCCCTCACTTGTCCAAATTTCAGGAAAATTTTAATGCTTTTCAGTTCTTTGTACTGGATTCAGTGAGTATGGACAAATTTGTTGGGAACTATAATATCTTACTAGAATGCCATATGTCCAGTTGGCAGATAAGATTAAGGACAGATAAACCTCCTGGGCTTAACGATTTATTAATATAAAATGCTTTATGTTAGCACAAAAACTGTGAAATGATTTTGCATTTTTCAAAAGTCTTTTTTCTAACTAAACAATGCATAGAGCATTGAGTGGTGTAAGTTTCATGCATTTATTCCTTCATAGAGTTTCACTGCATGAGTACATTACTTGGTTCATTTAGTATGTTTTTAGATAAAATGTTTCCTTAAATTTACAAGCTGTTCACAAGATTGTTTGATTGGCTTAAGTGGGTCATGTGATATCATGACTCCATTTTTAAATGTTATGTCTGATTATGTATTTTTATCTCTGATGAAGTTCAAGGATTTATTAAGTGAATGAAAGGGCTTAGTTAGTCTAGACCAGTGTTGGATATCGTTTCTTTTATTAGCTTCAGTGGACTTGTTTGTTGTTTTGTAGTTTCATTTATTTATTCTACTCTACTTTAATTGTTTTTTATGCAATTTCCAGGGCTAGTAACAACAGATTGCTAACATTCAGTAGTAATTGTTTATATAAAACATGTATGTGTGTGAAATTACATGGGCAAGATATTCTTGAATATGTGTGTGGGTTTGCATGAACATAATCACAGCACCTGGGCTAGCACTATATCCTTGCATCTCGAACAGGTGTGAGATGTGCATGGTAGAGTAGTTAGTTCATAGCCATCGACCCTGACCAGGAAAACTGATTTTTTCAGGAGTTGTACTGCTAATTCCATGGTCCTGTCTAGAAGTTGAGGTGCTACCTGAATGTGAATGATGTTTGCTGGATGAGTTATCATGAAGATGACTACCAGGAATATGACCATGTGGTCTACCATGTCTGGGTTTTGACACCTCAACTATTGATAGAGCAGAGGAAGTAGTGCCACTATGGGAGCAGGATCTTGCATGGCCACATCAGCTATGTGTTTAGGACAGTATGCCTTGTGGTGTGTGTGTGTGTGTGTGTGTGTGTGTGTGTGTGTGTGTGTGTGTGTGTGTGTGTGTGTGTGTGTGTGTGTGTGTAGCATACCCCATGTATTACTCCAGTCATGCAACCCCAAGCATCTGAAATTTATTTAGAACCACAATTATAGCCTTTTACATGCAAATGCAGTAACATAACTACTTAAAGTAACACATATACAGGCATCTCATAAGAACATCCATTCATTTGTGAATTAGTATGTCTGAAATTAACACTTAAAAATGAAGTTTTCCTCTGGCATTCACAGTTAATAAGCAATGGTTTATGTTTTGTCCTTCTTTTTCTTATGAGTTTGAGACCAAGGTGGTACTATTCAATTTTTCTAAGGGTGTAAGTCCCAACAGCCCAATATGTCAAGATTCATACCATTTTAAATATAGTCAGCAATGATTATAACAAACACCATAAAGTATTTCAATGTTTATCATTGAAGCATATGTAAATAGGATGAGCATCAGACATGTCCAAATCTCACTGCCATATTTCATACCTTCATTGCTTTTGGATGTAATCATTGCCAATGTGTATGCCAAGCCATGTTCGTGCTTTCAATTGTACAAATGCAGTGAGCCAGGCTGTGTGTCTTTGCACAGAGGCTGTTACATATGAGATCTGAATGCTATTTCATGAGTGTCATTGACTGCACTAGTCTGGTTATCTTCGTGCACGTATGTTTAAACCTGCTGCGCTATTGGAATACAGAGGCGCTACTTTGAAACCATTACTTTAACAGATATTAGGCTGCTGGATGTAATGAACTAAGAGTTCCTATGTGGTGTGTCGAGGTAATTCTCATGTCTGTAGAATGATGCTTTGGCATAGTATCAATTGTTCAGTTACAGACATATGTGAACATATTATTTGATTCCTCTTTATGTTCCTATCATGTATTTAACTATGAACTGTAATTATCTCCAGGTACAACGTTTTCTGACACTAGCAGGACTAGGAAAAATATAGCATAGCATTTGAATAGTGCAACTGTAAAGCCTTTGCAAACATGTCCACAGCATTTTCACAATGCCTGTCACTCAGCAGCAATGCTAACTGATGGTAAATGACAGTTCATGTCTTAAGTCAAAATCCTGTGAGTCTTTGCCCTAGACCGCATTAGCCCAGTTAGCTTTATGCAAGTATGCTGAAGCCTGCTGCTCTGTAGAAAAAAAAGATTAGAAGTAATAAATGGTGATATGGTTTCTCTTCCATCTGTTAGGCTGTGGCTATAACATACAGTCTAGGGGATGTTACAATTGCTATGACTGTGATGAAGATTGCTGACTATATACTCCATTTCTCTTGTTAGTATCCCTTACAATATGTAATTTAAACTTACTAAAGTATGATGTCCTACTTGGTAAGCTGATATAATCCTCCGATCTGTATACCACTCTTTTATACTGTCAAAAGTTTAAATCCAGAACTATGTCATATAATTATGTACTGTACTGTTTATCCATATTAATAGTAATTTTGTATCTGTGTTATACATATGTTATTAACTCACCACTGTCTTCTTTATGTCCTCATCATGGTTCATCTCTCCTACCTCCTTCTTGATCTGGATTTAAACCACTTTATTATACACAACAATGTTTATTTCTGTATCTTATCTTTTGCCTTTGTATATACAAAGCCTGACAGAATAATAGTAATAATGACAAAAAGTAACAGAACACAAAGATGTGCAGAACTGTCCCAATCTCTTTGTACATCTCTAACCCTGTCTCCGAATCTCTCCCTCTTCCTACCCCTTGTGTGTTATCACTCTTCCTCTCCAGCATTTGTGCTATGCCTAACATGGAGCAGTAGCGTTACAGAGCTGATGGCAAAATCTTTTGAGTTTTTTGCTTCAGCCACAATAGTCTGATGCCTTTTGTGCTACTGTTCTTAGGCATACTTCTTCTTCTGCTTTCAGCTGTTCCCATTAGGGGTTGCCACAGCAGATCATCTGTTTCCATTTCTTCCTGTCCTCTACATATTCAACCACTTGCATATCCTCTCTTACCACATCCATAAACCTTATCTTAGGCCTTCCTCTTTTCCTCTTAACTGGCAGCTCCATCTTTAGCATCCTTTTCCCAGTATACCCAGCATTGCTCCTCAACATATGTCCAAACCAATGCAATCTCGCCTCTCTGGCTTTGTCTCCAAACCATCCAACCTGAGCTGACCCTCTAATATCATATTTTAGAATTGTCATGACTGCAATAAAGACCAATTCTTCCATTCTCCTTTGCTTCAGTCTGCTGTCAAATTTTAAACTTGTGAAGTAGGACTTCATGTGTGGTGTCCTGAAATAATGCTCAGGACTTTAAATTGCTTTTTGCATATTGTGAAAGTTCAAATCCAGGGGTATGTGAAAGTGTTATTGAATTTGTTTTAGATGACTGTTCTGTGTGTAACTGTTGGCTGTATCCTTGATTAACACAGCATTATCCTGCTGCTCTGTTAACCTGCTTGCCTTCTGTTGTGAACGCTTTCTTGTACAGGTCATGATAATTATGACAGACATAATAGTAACACAACACAAATGCACAGGAATGGCCCATAAGCACATTTCTTCCTCTTACAGTATCATTGTCTTCCAATATGTCTTCTGCAGTTTTTGTCCTCAGCTTTTTTCAGAGCTTGCACACCAGTACTGACTTCAATTAAATTGTGTTTCACATTATATGACAAAAGCTGAAGATTTTAATTTCGACTGTGCTAGCATGGTTCACATCATGCAAATGTGCTTTGTCCCAATGAACTATACAAATACAGACTGATAGTAGCATTGTGACTCAGTTACTGTAACAAATCTATTAGGCTGCTGGATATAATATATATATCTTATGAGATGTTACAATTGTCATCACTGTGATGAAGCCTGATGCCTACATTTTCAACTGCTTCAGTCTGTTGTCACATTCCCTTCAAAAGTGTGTTTTTTTAAGTTAAGAAAGTATGCCTTCCTATGTAGTGAGCTGAGATAATCCTTTATTCTGAAGACTTTTATTTTATACTGTCAACAGTTTGAATCCAGAAGTATGTCATACGTCATACAACTATGTAACATTTTCCATATTAATAGTATGTGTATAACTGAGTATTACATATGTTATTAACCCAACACTGTCCTCCTTATATCCTCATTATGTTACCACTGTCCTATATCCCTTCTTGATCCAAACCATAGTACATAAAACATTAACATAATACATGTCTGTTCTGGATCAGATTCTTAAAGGTTTGTATGGCTATACTCCATATTTTTTGCAGAGGTTGCCACTGGGATACATAAAATACTGCTGATTCCATTTCTAAGTTAAACACATCAATGTATGATTATGCATGTGCTAATATTTTGCCTCAGTCATGCAAATGAGCTTGTCAGCATTACACTTCATGAAAATAATTTTTTAGAAAAATATATATGACTGGATTGTACAACTTCTTTATGTGTTAATGGTGTGCTGTACACAACGTATAAGGCTTTCAGTGCAATGTTGACTAAACACATCATTCTGTAAAGTTATGTCTGCATTCCAACACATAAACTTGGGAATGATGAATAATGAAGTGGAACCTTTTCACATATACTTTATCAGTGGCTTTCAACAGTGCACTGTGATACTTTTGACTTATCTGGTTGTACTTATGCACATTGTCCAGCCATGAGACAATAAAAGTGTAAATCGCGTAACAAATAATTTTTGCTTGCAAAATGTCATCCTGAGCTGAACAATCATGAATGTTTGGCTGTTAATAAGCTGTTTCACAATTGTGATTGACATCAAACCACCATGCTCAGAAATAGGAATATGTCATTCACAGTAATGCAATGTACTCAAATGACAGGATAGCTAAATTATCTGAGCATTATGCCATTAGTTGGGATCAGCATATTGCTGTTACTTCTGTATGTCCAGACACAGGCCTTTTCACTCAAAACTGTGACACACAGTAGCTCTCTGCAAAGCAATGAAGCAATAATCCTTACAAATGTGCATTTGCACACATTTAAAGTCAGACATCTGCTGCGGCACTTGCTATTCATACTTTGTTCTCTAGACTGTGTAAATGAGTAGGTAGTTTGAATCCAACAGTGATTAATTTGTGTGTGTGTGCCTCTAATATCAGGTAAGTGTAGTTTCAACAAATGATGCACTGTGTCTAGTCCCACTCAGGATAAACATGTACATGGGAAGAGGGATCCCTACACATTTGACACAAACATCTTACCTGCATCACACTGATGTGGTCATCCTGTCAAAAATGCACTCTCTCACTTTAGAAGTCAGTGTAAATAGGTAGGTGGTTCAAATCCAGCATTGCTTATATACTGTGACTGTGTGTTCTGTCATGTACAATTGCCTCCATCACAACACCCTTTATGTAAACTTCCTCTTAAGAGGCATCTTTTCATCTATAAATTTCTAGCATCCCCAAGCACAAGTCATTTTTGGAAGCACACTGAATAAGTAATGCTTTCAAAAATGCATTGTCTCACAGATGTAATATGAATTATCCTGTGGCATTGACTGCTGATACTATGTTCTATAGACTGCATAAATAGGTAGGTGACTGACTACTATGTGTGTTTCTCTCTCATGCTATGTAGAAAAGGCTTCAAAGACATATATGATGTGTAGTTGTATAGTGTTATCAGGCTGTTCCAACACTATCTTTCTCTTTTAGCAGAAATATCACAGTATTACAGATTGTTGGTGCCCTCCCTTCAAATGTGCATTGCCATACTTAGAAAAACAACATCGCTTGTAAATTATGCAATGTTCTCTAGTTTGCAATCATAGTTAGGTAGCCAGTTCTACTTCAGTCATTACTTCTTACACTCAGTTGTTTGACTATCGCAATGAATGTACATCCAGGTAACAATGTTGTCATCCACCTATCTGCTGTTTACATGGAAAGATGGAAATTCCTCTTACAAGAATTTCTGTCCATTTTGCACAGATAAATGCTTTGATTAACATGATGATCCCATTTGATTAAATTTGCCATTTGTAATATAATGTAAGGCTTCTCCTCTGGCATAAGGAATTGAGAAAATGTTCTGTATGTTCTTGCCTTATTAAGCCCTGTGTTTGAATCTCTGATTATCTACATATTGAGCATGATTGGGATTGTATTTTCACACTGATGGCTGCATTATGCATTACCTGTGTTTGGTTACACCAAGCATCATGCAATACTCTGTGACAAAGAGACTTATCCCAACATTCTTTTAGCCAAATTACAGGCACCCATATGCCTCACAGCAATAACATGATGCAATGCCTTCAAATACCCAAATACCTCAGAACTGTAGTAAGACTTCTCCTGTGTCATGTTCATTCTTCACAATATCATGCAGCTTCTTTGGTCACATTGGTAGCTGTTCAAAACCTGCAGAGACTGACTATGATCATTATGTATCAGCATACTGCTATGCATAAATGACATCCACCGTAGCTGTAATGTGTACAGTTTCAGTGGGAAAGGCAACCCCATCCCTTTACCTCAAACAAATGGTTTGCAACACAATCATATGTTGTAATGACTTCACATAGGTGGAGTCTCATGGCTGTGTAAAGACTTCCATTGTGGTAAGTGTGATTTGTACACAGTTTGCTAGCCTCTGGACTTATATAGTTGGCTGTTCAATTTATTTATTTATTTATTTATTTTACATTTGTTGACCAGGATAATCCAACTGGATACATGTCCATTTTCAGCGGACGCCCAGGGAGAAAAGCTCCAACATTAAAAACATTACATTGAAATTAAGGATGAACATTTTTGTCAGTCATAGCTCAAACATATGGTTACAGACAATCAGATAGAAGCAGCTAGGTATTCCTTACAATACTGTTTTGTATACTATAGTATGGTAGGATTTAATCTGGATTCTGGCAGGGGCATAACCAGTGTGTCATGAATTACTGTTTGAGATTTTTCTTGAATTGGTTTAATGATGGTTCTAGTGTTAGGTCAACTGGAAGTGAATTCCAAATTTTTCCAACAGAGTTAGAAAACAAGGAGTCACCAGCTGAGTTGTTAGTTTTGAGTGTTTGAATTAGTAGTTTGTTAGAAGATCGCAGTGGCCTCGTGTTCCTGTGGGTATAAATAATGCTTTTAAGTGCAGGGGTATTATCTGGTTGGTTGAGAATTTTGTGGGCTACTACAAGTTGATTGTACTGAAGTGAGCTAGTCAATTCTAGCCATCCTAGAGGTTTAAGGTTTTGATAGTGGTGAGTTCTGCAAGTAGAACCAGTGGCAAATCTAGCAATGTGATTATAACAGCTTGAGAGTTTGCAGAGTTCAGATTTGTTCAAGTTAGTGAAAATGGAGGAGGCATAGAAAAGAGTGGACAGAAGATGAGTGCACTCAATGGCAGTCCTTGCTAGTGGGGTAAGGAAAGGTTTATTTTTATATAGGGAGCCTAGTTTTTTATTAATGGTTTTAATGGTTTGATTGATATGCACATCAAATTTAAGGTTATTTGTCAATAGTTACCCCTAAGAGTTTAGTATGGTTATCTGGGGAAATAACAGTTCCATTATTAGTGGAAATCGTAAAGGAAAGTGGTGTCAACCTGTGAGTGGGGGAAAAAAGTAGTAGTTTGTTTTTTTAGGGTTCAAGAGCAAATGGTGGCATGAGAGCCAGTTCTCAACTGTGTTAAATGTTTTCTAGGATAGCGTATGCAGGTCAGATGGGGTGGAGGCTGAGCAGATCAACGTGGAATCATCTGCGTATTGTATGCATGTAGCATCTGGAATGGCAGAGTAAAGGTCATTAATAAAGATTAAAAAGAGAAGAGATCCTAAGATAGAGCCCTGGGGAACTCAAAGGGTGATGGGTAGTAGAGTAGATAAATGTCCCTGCCATAGGACAACCTGTTGTCTGCCATTCAGATAGGATTGAAACCATTGAATGGCGTGGTTATTCAAGGAAATGGATTTCAGAGTGACAGTGAGTAGTTGGTGGTTGACCATATCAAAGACTTTGGATAGGTCGAGGAAGAGGGCTGAGAATAGTTTGTTGTTATTACGGTTATGATTTATGACATTGGAGACAGAGAGGAGTGCAGAAGAGGTACTATGGTATGGTCTAAAGCCATGATGAGAGTTAGCCAGCAGATTGCTGTGTATGAGATAGTGCAAGAGTTGCTTATGAATACATTTCTCCATTATTTTGGCCAGTGGTGAAAGTATGGCAATGGGTCTATAATCTGATAGTTCTGTGGAATTGCCACCTTTGTGGGGTGGTATGACATGGGAAGTTTTCCAAATGGAGGGGATGGAGGCTTCAGTTATGTTTCTTTTGATCAAGATTGAGACTGGATAAGCTATGACATCTGTGGCTTTTTTGTAGGTACTCTGCAGGTAGAAGATCTGCAGAGAGGGTGGTCGGTTTTAGTTTTTTTAAACAGGGATCGGATACGTGAGGTAGAGACTGGTTGGAAATGTAAGGGGAGATGGGTAGTGGGTGAGGTTATGATAGAATTAGTGCTTGTGGGAGTTTGCTGGCTAGCAAGGGTCTGGATAGTCTCAGTAAAAAAGCTGTTAAAGGTGTTCAATTCCAAGGTTCAATTCCAGCAAAGAACAACATTATGTGAGTGTAGTAACATTACACAACCACATAACCAAATTATTTTACCCATTTGTATGTTGGACAAACAACTTTAAGTACATTTTGTGATTTCATTTCAGTGAAACAGTTGTTCTGTGAATGTTGTGTGTGAGTGCTCCTGTGGCACATGCAAGAAATAATGACTTGTACAGCATATCTACCCAGACAGAGTGTGCTTTGATTTTGTGTGTGTGTGTCTGTGAGTGCGTGTGTGTGCGTGTGTGTGTGTGTGTGTGTGTGTGTGTGTGTGTGTGTGTGTGTGTGTGTGTGTGTGTGTGTGTGTGTGTGTGTGTCTGTGTGTGCGCACGTGTGTGTGTGTCCACAAAACAATGTGGATGGATGGAAAAAGCTTCCTTGGCCAAGCAACATTGATATTGGACTGCACAGTTATGTGAACATTAACACATATACCTCCTTTTCATCATTCTGGTAAATTAATATTGTACAAATTAACATAAAAAATCCTTTCTTACTTCACACATTGATTTCAGTTATTTGTGACAAGCTCCATTGCTATCTCCTGTGGCAGATGCAGTCAACACACAGCTCTATAGAGTGCATAGCATGATAGACAGGAGTTTGAATCTGGTATCATCTACCTGTCAGATGATTGTGTCAGACAAGAGTGGCTTAGGCAAACAAAGTAGTTATGGGACAGTCAAAGGGAAACATTTTTTTAGGAATCATGCTCCAAGTTAAGGGATCCATACCTCTTCCAAAAGGAAACTTATATAAGCCCTTCAAGGGTGTTCTTCATAAAACAACCAATATGCCTCTTTCTGTGGTGTAAATGGTTGATATGCAGCTCTTGGATATCCATCCTGATGTGTTTGTGTCTGGAAAGATGCAAATGCTGAGTATGTCATTGATTGCTCACAGGCATTGCTTATTTTCCAAATAATAATGCTCTGTATTGTATGCCTTCATCCAAATATTTATGGATTACTGTAATTCTATTTGTCACACTGTAGACCTTTATAGGACATGAGGGCTTACATAACATTTCTTACTGTATGGCATGATGCAAGATCATCATAAAGTGTGATTGGGCCTGTGTTATGAGTCTTTCTTGTATATCTGCATTGTTTACTTGCTGTTATGGTAGTGTTTGTTGTAATTCTTTGCGAGCATGCCCAGTATAATGATGTAGTAGATGCATGCCTTTTGCCAATGAAGACATCAAACTAATGAATGCTATTATATTTACCATTTGCATGAATATGAAACATTTGTCTAATACATGTTTAGAAGTATTCTATCCCCTTTCTATGGATGCAACTGACAACGTATAGCACAGGCATGTCCCTTTCTGATGTGCATGATAAAACAGATGTAGGGTCCCTTTCTTCTTGTTTATACACAATGAAGTGGAGAATACAACAGTAACGCCAATTACCACAAATAAATGTCCTGTATATACATTGATATGCAATAACTGCAGTATATGCAAATATCCCCTAATGTGTCTAATGTCCTTGGTGTTATCTCAACTCAGCATTTTAATAACAATTTATATCACATTTACTCCCCTTTGTAACAATGTTCCTTTGTGTGCTTCTTGCAACCTTTGTTAGCATGTCAATTTTTATTTATTTGCATGTGTCAATCATTTTGAACAGGATTAATTATTATTACATCAGCATGAAAGCATTTATGTTTAAAATACACTTTGTGAAATTAGCCCATTTTCCCTGTTTAAACTCCACTGTTACTTACTTCTACACTAATCCCATTGTAATATATGTGCAGTGTCCCATTTAAACTTCCCCTGCATCTTAATTCTGTCAGTAACCTTACCCTTGCTTTGTATTAGGTGTCCACGTATGATCTCTTACTAGGTTTCCCTTCAGGCAGACCCTTTTGTTTATATCGTCTGCTCAAGTTTCTGTACACCTTTTCATGGCCACTAACACATCTGCTAGCCACAAAATGGTGGTGATAAGCATGTAGGCTTCCTTAGCAGCACGCATATTCAGTGAGCACTGCTGCTCATTGTGCTAATATGATGTAATTGTGTAGGCCTAGTCTAATGTGGAGTGTACATGCATGTTAATGAATCCCAAAGATATATGAATTAGAAGTGTTATAAATAGAAAATATAAACCAGCTGCATGGGTGGAAGACATCATAAGGACCAGTGAAGTAAATCGTGATCAGACATTTGCTATGGGAGCCTGCTTCAGTGTGCATAGTGCTGATCAAAGGACAGCTGGAATCTCTTACAGTAGCCCTATAGTGGAGAAGCACTGAAAGATAACACCATATTTGTTAACTTTAAGTGAAACAGACTGAAAACCCATCTCGAAAGAGAGACAGAGGGTGTGTGATGGACCTCCTGTGGATTTTTTTGGGTGCTGTAGATATACAGCCAGCAACCCCCTATTTTCTGAATATAGATCTGGGAGAACTTATGGTGCAAATGAACATTTTAACTGCAATAGTAAAGTGCAGTTTATGTAGCTTCTTGTGCCTCTGGTTCTGCCCTTTAATCAGGGAGGACAAGTAGAAAGCTCTAACAGAGAATCCAGAAACATATTTAGTCAGTCACAAAAAAGGAGACATACAATGCACAGTATAAACATTTTATGGAATGTCTGACTTTTAAGATATTTTTATTTCATCTGCTTGGACAAGTTAAGTTGTTAAAGAGTTATGAGGACATGGAACTGTTGTTTGACAGAGGGGATTGGCACTTAATGATGGTTGCTCACAACCCTCACCCCTGGTTTGAATGAGTTTATGTCCATGAAATCAGAAGCAAAGTGTAAAAGGTTAAACTGAAGTGTTTCATTTGCAGCCTAGAAAGTATTTTAGTATTGTATCACTGTTCTGTAGTTTATATGTGGACCATAAAAGCTTAACCTTTGCTGTAGAAGACACATACATCTGGGTTATAGATAGCGGTAGGAACTGCAAGGCAGCCAGGGATCTAGTGTGCAGCTGCACAAGACACTGGAGCAAATGCAATTTTTAATGTAAGTATGATATGGCGTTTGCACAAAGATATCTGGTTTTTTTTGGGGGGGGGGGACAGCACACCATTATTTAAAATGATCAACTATAAGCTCACTATATCTTGAGGAAAATAACATTTCACCATTCACTGCAACTATGTTTCTCACATTAGTGTAGACTGTGCACACCTGACCAACGGGTAACCGTCAACCACTGTCAATCAATACGCGTGTTCTACTTCCCAGCTACAAGAATCTATTTTTTTTTTAATTAGGGAATGGGCTTACTATACAAATTCAGTTACAATTATGAATAACTTTCTTTTTCCTCTAATATTTTTAGAAAACTCACTTTTACAAATAGTTAGATTCAGTGAAATGAGTTTTCAGTAATTTGAGTTTTCAGCGATTTGGTCAGGGTAAATTCAAATTCGGTGAATGAGCTTTCAATGAAACAAAGTAGACCCATATATATATATATATATATATATATATATATATATGAAAAAAACAACTGTTTACACCAATGACGAGAGACAAGACAGTGAAGCAATATTTGAGCGCTTTTGTCCGTTTAATGTGTCAGGATTTATAAACATATAGATATATATACATATACATATATATATATATATATATATATATATATATATGTATAAGTTTACACCTATTTCATCATTTGGTTATGAATTAACAATTTCATATAACAGAGAAAGAAGCAACACCTCTTTAGTAATGCCAATAGTATTTATTATTAACACGAGGTCTGTAAAAAAATTCTGTTATGAACAACTAGAATGTTATTCTAGTGAATGAGAATTTAGCTAAATGTGAAGGAATAGAATCAAGGTTGTATGCAAAAAAAGAATAACATATCAAGGAGATACTAAATACTTATTAACAAGGCAGTAAAACAAGTTTAAATTTTAATAGTAACATAAAGAAAGGAATGGTTAAATGGTGTAATTGCAGGTTCATTTAGGAAAAAAAACTTAAATAGATTTATCAGCATTTAGACAGGACACTTGCAGTTGAGGAATATTTTCTTAATGTAAATTATTTTGCTGTATATCTTGCATATAAATGCAACCAAAGCAACGATTTAGGCCTCAGATGGATGACATAAAATAATTTAGGAGATATGATGTTAAAAAGACTAAAGCAACTGAAAGAAACACTGAATGTCTCTGACTATGGTATAAAATTAAAGCAAAGTTTCACAAATATTAAAGATACAATAGCTGATGTCATGGCATTTTAATGAGGGATGTAATTGACATGACCAAACAGCAAGCGACATGCCAAACAACACTTCAAAAAATTGTACCTAGTTATTGGTAATGAGGGTTTTTGTCTCATTTCCATTTTATGGTTGCTAGATCCAATTGCAGACTTATGATCATGTTCTTAGTCAATCAGCTTGCTGGAATCTTTAGGGCAGGATCTCAATATGTAATCACAAGTCCTTCGTACAATTTTTAGTCAGGTATCTCAGACCAGCTGCTGGATACAGATCCAACAGACCATTAGCTAGGGATATGTCATCTACCAATCTGCTCAAACTGAACACAGCAGTACTGCGTTTCAAGGAAGATGAAGGGCTGTATTCATACTGGCAAGTATTACATACTCATTAGGACGAAATCATAACTTGCCAAATCTGAAATAACTAAACAGGAATATTCAAATTACTATATAATAAAACTCTAAAGTTGGAAGAAGAAAGAAGAACAAAACCCTATGACTGGAGTAAAAATGAAAATAAAACCAAAAACACCAGTAAAAATGGATGGACTCAATGTATGCCAATATACAATACTTTAATCCATGAATAAGTGCTTTCATCATAAAGTGACTTCAGATCATTTTTCTACTGGTGTTTATTATTTTAATTTCAGAGTCTAGTATTAATAATGCATGTATACCCAAAGAACAAAAATATAGGCAATATATATGGCCTGAATGAATTCAGCATATAAAAGTAGAATAGTACTTCTGAAGAAAGCTAGCTTGATGGCATACAGAGTTAAATCCATGGCTAAACTGCAGGTGACCCAAGCCTGACTAGCAGCTTGGCTGTATGCAGGAGCATACTGAGTGGTATGAACTGCCAGCTCACCCTTCCTGGAGAGATGAAGACAGAGAGGGTGACAGTGTTTGCTTGCCACATGGCTGATACCTAACAGTAGCACAAAGTGCCTACCAGCTAAAGTTCCAAGCCTGGCAGTGCTTGCACTACCATAGTTTATTCACATTAAGTAGATGAGGGAAAACTGCTGCATGGAATTTTGCTTCCTATTGGGAGGTAACAATTGTGTGTACTGAGGAGCCACTGAGGAGAGAATGGGTGCTACCATAGGGAAGGCCACTCCTCAGGACCAGCAAGGTGGCCCACTTCCTACTGCTCAACCCCCGATGCAGAATGGAAGTTTGATGAGGATTCTCATCACACCTAGCCTGGAAATGACCAGTTTAATTTTTTCAGAATGAACAGGCCAATTTGACAAAGGCAGAAGAACTAACAGGCAAGATCTTGGGAAGAGCAAGAAAAAATGTTTCTGAAAGTGGTGGTGGGGGGGGGCCTTCCCTGTGTAACTTGCTATACCTGATATATTTAAGAAACATTGGTGAATAATGTCACAGATATCTTTAATTTGCGTTCAATTTTTATCAGCTACAGATATGAACTTTTTTGAAGTTGTATATTATGCATATGTATACCATTTAATTATAGTAGAGAGACATCAGAGTTTACAAGAATATTTATATGTCATTACATGCATTTTATTATTTTTTCTTATTTGTGACAACTTTGTTTTCTTTCTTTTTTATTTTTTGAGAAGCAAATTAGCTATAATTGGTAGAACAAAGTTGTAAATGGAAACATAGAAGTATTATTTAATCATTCATATATTTCTAAGGAAAATGCATAGTTTTCCTGTTCTAAAACAGACAGCAGCATATATACAAAGTTATTGTTAAGAAAGGATATAATGCTGTATCCTCAGAAAAAAAGGCATAATATGTAAGTAAGGGTACTATAAAGAATGAATACAAAAGAGATGGTACTTACAGGTCACAGGCATGCAAAACTAAGGCTGTGGACATAAATGTAACTATGATGAATATAGCAGAGAACATATTTTACAACAAAAGGATATTTTGAATATCAAAACAAATGTGTGAAGGGAGCAAAGCAGTCCAGCGGTAAACCATGCAATGGTAAATAATGGTAAATAATGGTAATAGCGTTTAACGTATCACAAATTTATTTTCGTAAAGCACGTTTTCATCTCACCAACACGGGAAACTTCTTCAGAAAATGAGTATTAAAACATACAAGACAAGTTTACACTTGAGTTTTAAGAAATTCAAAAAGGTTCCGCCCATAAGCAATTCCATGCTGCTAACCAATCAAAAATTCTCACAAAGTTAAAGGTACTATCAGCTGTGGATGCTTAGTCAGACTTGTCTAAGCAATTCAGATAAAATTCAAATAAATGAATAATACAAGAAAATCCAACATCAATCGTCATAAAACAGTACGTAAAATAGTACATAAAATATAGAATAAAATATAAAATGTAAAATAAATAAAACAAAATAAAAAAAAACAGTTAAATTATATAAAAAACAGTCAACTAGTTGGTTAATAGTTTTTACTTGAGCCATCACTATTAATTTTTATGTATAACTTTTATGTTTATTATATACTGATAAATCACATGATGACTTTCAATACAAGTCCTGTGATCATTGCATACACCAGAGCCCAGTCATTTTAGTGAACGGTGAAATATTTATTTTACATTTTATATTTTATTCTATATTTTATGTACTATTTTACGTACTGTTTTATGACGATCAATGTTGGATTTTCTTGTATTATTCATTTATTTGAATTTTATCTGAATTGCTAAGACAAGTCCGACTAAGCATCCACAGCTGATAGTACCTTTAACTTTGTGAGAATTTTTGATTGGTTAGCAGCATGGAATTGCTTATGGGCGGAACCTTTCTGAATTTCTTAAAACTCAAGTGAAAACTTGTCTTGTATGTTTTAATACTCATTTTCTGAAGACGTTTCCCGTGTTGGTGAGACGAAAACGTGCTTTACGAAAATAAATTTGTTTTACGTTAAAAGCTATTACTATTATTTACCATTATTTACCATTGCATGGTTTACCGCTGGACTGCTTTGCTCCCTTCGCACATTTGTTTTGAAATTCATGGAGTCTCAATTGATTTTCCTCGTTCACTAGATATTTTGAATATCCACAGACAAGTTATGGTGGGAAAGAGGATGGTAGGAAGCTCCACACAGAGATATCATGATGGTGATGATGGGTTGCACAAGTCAGTAATATTTAAAAATAACAGTGCATAAGTAAGAATCATATATAAAAGGTGGATTTAGTTTGTCTGAATGAGAACCTCTGTTAATACATTTCTGTTATACTTTTTCTCCAATTGGAAGATATCAGCCTTATTTTACTTCATCAAATAACAACTGAATGAGTTTCCTTCTGACAAAGTTCATCTCCTAAATCCTGACCTCTTTGACTGCTGTTTTCTATAACAAATTACTGTGGGTGTAATTCCTAAGTGTGGACTTAGTGATTCCTTTATTTGGAGACTTTGTCCTTTGGTTGTGTTTATGCAGTTGCAAAGTTGGCTTACATAAGTTTAAGAGGTAGGGCACTTGCCCTGATGTGTTGTCTCCCCTAAAAATGGTTTATTGTATCAATTTATTAATTTTTTTTCATTGGGTTAATTAATTTGATTTTAGTGAGTTAAGTCATCAGCTGTTTGTCACTAGAGGATACACAGGTGCAAACAGATCACTATCATTTCAAAGAGTGTACTTTCATTAATCTGGGGAGCAAGTCTTTTCAATGGTGATTCATTGTTCTGTAAAAGCATACCAAGCCATTTAAATGGGCTTGACTCATGAAAATCAAAAGGCATTTTATCTCACTTTTGTAATTCTTAAATTGGAAAGAGAATACATATCCCAGATTAACACATGTGAATTACTAGTAAAACCCAGTTGAACTAAATTGGATCCAGGATGCTTTCTGCTTGTTTTAGGGCATTTGTTTGCATAGGTGTGATTAGGTAATGTGGGAAACAAATACCAGTAATAATTTATTCTGTTTCAGTTGCCAACTGCAAGTTATTTGCTACAAAGTAAATTCTAGAATACTTAATAGTTTGCATTAGACAATTAATTGATTCAAAAGTATTCCTGACATTTTAATAAAGTACAACTGCAACCCAAACTGACATATTATTTCTCATCATATCTTGATCTTTTCTGTAGTAGTAATATTCATGCATAACTCAAAGTGCTTATTATTATTTTCTACTTTTTATATCCCAGACTCGCTCATGGCGGCTGCCATTTTGCCTAATTTCATTTTACAGTTATTGTTTTTGCTTCCCAAATGTAATGGGGTGAAAACGCTTCCACTGTTGCAACATCTCACTGCCAGTCTGCACTTAGACTTCTTATAGTTTGTACTTTTTTGACTATCTCTGGCAAGAGTTATCAGTTTGTCTTTTTTAAGGATAGCCTTTGATTTCTGTTACTTGCTATCTTTTACATGGCATTTTAAAATGGCATTAAATTTAAGACTTGAAATATTAGTTTGCTTACTGCTGTTCAATCTCAGAATTGCAGTTCCAAGCCATATTTTCTACCCAATGTGTGTGAAGTTGACCATTTGCGCCTGACAACATGCATATAAAAATACTTGTCACATTAATGTATCTTTTTCAGTTAGCAATAAGACCCAATAGCTAGAGTCAGTGATCTGCCTAATTGTTTTATTTTGAGGTCGTGAAGGTCTAAAATGCAACTACCCCTCACAGGCCACAGTAATATGACAAATATCCCAAGTAATCATGATTTCAAAAAAAAAAAAAAAGACTGGTTTGTACAAAAACAGCTTCAGACAAGAATAAGTGAAAGTGCTTCTTAAGTTAAGCTGGTCCTTTTAGTTTGCGTTGTTGCTTAAGTTACATTTTGATTTTCTGTAAATGTGTAAACCCTGGGTTGGATAAAAGGAAAAGAAAATCATTTTCTTGAAGCAGAACACTTAACATTTGGGTAGAGTAGATCTTAAATTTAGACATGATATGTACTTTATGCTGACTGCTTAGGAAACGCTGTACATCCTCAGTACCTAATGTTCTAGTATTTGAACTTTCAATAAAAGAATTGGCTAGCAACTTAATGCGATTTCCAGTCTATCTTGAATCTTCAAATCTGCTTTTTATAACAGAGTTCAAGTATTCATTCAGTAGGGCTTTTGATAACAAATATGTGCATCCTGCAAAAAAGACACACATAAAAATAACTCTAAAGCTTTCCTGTTTATACACATGACTACAGATAGTATTAATCTACCCTTAATGTTGCAGTTTAGAGACACCGCTGTCCACGACAATGACAAACATGACAAAATAGTATAGTTTCTATTTATTTTCAGGAACTCCATTACAAGTTATTCCATTCAAACTAATACCATTCAAATTAATACCATTCTTTAGAATCAAAGTCATAGATAAAGTTAATGTTAAATCTTGGAAACAACAGTCTAGTTCAGTTCTCTTGGTCTATACTTGAAACAATTGAGTCTTTACTCCCAACTAAATGTAAGACAGTTGTCTACATTAGGAAATGTAAGAATATGTTGTTTAGTGTTTTGTAGACTTGTTATGGCCTCTGATATCTTATTTCCTGTATATTTTTATTGGTGAGTAGAGCTGACTTTAATATCTCAGGGACCCCCAGCAAGATTAGTGAGGATATGGATGGCCCAGTAAAATTAATAGCACAATGGGGCTCTCTGTCCACCCTGACAGTGGAACAGTGTACCTATCTTTGCTCATCTTCAAATATATTTATTTTCAAGGCACTCAGTAATGTAACTAAATATTTAATGGAAAACATGTGGTGCCATTTCCTGGAGATGTGCTGTGAAAACACCCACTCTTACTAACTGCCTCATATTCAGAGTGCAGGGAGTTTTATAAAGTACATTTAGCATTCAAATAGCCATCTATTTTCAGATAACCTACTTTATCCTTTACAGGATCCCAGAGATGCCAGAGCCTATTCTAGCAGCCAGTAGGTAAAAGACATTGAAACCCATTCTTGACAGGATGTAAATGTATCACAGAATACACACTCATTCATTCACAAGCTATGGACATATCTACCAGCAATTTTGAAAACACCAATTCACCTATGGCATGTCTTTATGAGGTAAGAGGAAGCCAAAACACCCAGAGAAAACCCATGTAAACATGTGGAGGACACATGGACTCTATATGGAAAGTACCCTAGCTGAGAATCCACAGAAAACGTACCCTAACCATGAATTAAACCAGGCAACCTCCTGCTATAAGCTAGCAATGATGATAATTGTGGCACTGCACTGCCTAGTATGTTAAACATTTTATATAAAAAAATATCTCACATAACTTGCCATGCCTGGATACTCTTCAGAAGTGTGTGCCAAAAACAATGGTAGAAGTTGCAGATGCCAAACACTTACTGTATACCTGGCTGTCTAACAAAGTATTCCTTTTAGTGGTACAAAATGCTTCATCAGATCAGTGTATGAATCTTAAAGGTAAGACTATAGTGATTGTAGATATTATAGTTCATCAAGATGCATACAAATAACAACACACAAATTACTGTATGCTCTTTGCTTTTTGTCACCAGCGTTACATCATCATTAGTAGTAAAACATTTGTAGCGTATAGCACACTATGATTAAATAATATCCTGGTTATGAGCAACTGCAGTGAGAACCACGACCGTAACACTTCCAGAGGTGCTGCTATGGTCTCTTATCAGGGAAAGGAAAGGACATTCATTCTTAATTGTCCCTGAATAGCTTTCCTTATGCATCCATGAACCTTAATAGACATCAGTCTATCAGTAACTCATTTAAATTAAGACAGTACTTAAAAACTGTCTGTTCTTCTTTACTTGCCGTCTATGTGACAGCACTCAGTAAGTGCTTTACTTGTTTTCAAAGTTGGTAAAACTCTTCAGCTTTACTAGAAAGAGTTAGGATCAGGTCTCACTGATCATAACCCATTATTATGTGTTCTCAACATGGATGACAAGATTCACCTCTCAAGCTTCACTCACAAGGTGAATTTTTTGGATTCAATGTCTCAAACACATAATAACATAATTATGATTGGAAACCCTATCATAATCCTCTATATTACTCATCACCTCCACCCAAACAAGAAAGTTTACCAAACAGACTTTTTGCTCATGAACTAAGTTTAAGTTCCTTGTTACTAACAATCAAGGTGATGCATGAATTTTTAAAAGGCAGGCTTAATTCAGTTTTTCAGTTTTCTATTATAGCTCATAGCTAGATTGCTCTATTTGCAGGTTAAAAGTAAAGTAAATGCAGAAAACATAAGACAAGGGGGATCCAGAGAAGTAAATATTGTGGGAAGAAATAGCCAGGGAATTGTTATGGCTAGGCTTGTATAGGCTCTAGGGCCGAAAGCCTAGTGCCAGCCTATAAACCTATAAAGTGCTTTCAGTATTTGCATATTGTTATTCTTTTAGCCACCAGAAGGCTGTCTTTGCACCACTTACACTCTTTTCTTCACGTTATATAACTACAGTTTGTGTCCTGCTTTGTATAGTTTTGTGTCTTGCTTTGTTTAGCTTAGCAAAATCTATTGTTTTTAACACCTTTATATACAGCACACAGATTAGAGTTTCATCCATTTTTGTATATATAAGTGTTCAACAACAGTATTTTGATAGAGGACAGTTATGCCATATGCAGCTTGTCACTTTGTACCTGGTGTCCCTCACCATTCTATATTCTGACATAAACTCTTTAAAGCATCTGCAAGGACAGTGTTTTGTACCCCCCCCCCCCATAAAAAGTATAGAATTCTCTTCCATCTAAAATTTGGCAATCTCCTTTCAGTAAGCACTCAGCAGGACATCACACCTAAATACTGTAAAGCACCGTTGCTGGAACAATGCTTATTTTATTACACTTCCAGCATCAGCCAGACCTTAAAAAAGTCTTCACATAAATGATGCATCTTTTCTGGGAACTGTAGGTTGGATGACCTCAGTAGTTACTCAATGGCCCTCCTTATCCAATACAAATCTGACCCAGGTTCCCCTGTTTTGAAGCAAAGGTGAGAGATTATGTAAAGACCTTCAGTAGTATCATGGACCAGCCTTCCTCTCTTCCTCATGCACTTCCTTAAACCGTCATCTCCTGACTTGGATGCCAAGGGTCACAACTTTCATTTTGCATATGGTGTTCAGACTAACAGGAACTTGCCTGTGGTGGTAATAATAAATCAGTATAGCAGGATGCCAGCATATTATTAGAGAGAGAAAGTGACCAAGGGCTGCTGCACCATGTTTCTTTCTCCTTCTACTGCCTCTTAAAACTGTTCATCAAATTCTTATCACTGGCTGCTTTCAATGTGTTCAAATTTAAACTCTATTCATTTCAGATAATGTTGCCACTTTGTTATTCGCAGAAGAAACACATGTGTGAGTGAGTGTGTTTATGTGTATGTGCATGTGTGTGTGTGTGTGTGTGTGTGTGTGTGTGTGTGTGTGTGTGTGTGTGTGTGTGTGTGTGTGTGTGTGTGTGTGTTTGTGTGTGTGTGTGTGTGTGTGTGTCTCTTTGTTACAGGGGAATGTTTCCAAACAAGCAAAATCTATTTCTACTGTTATTATCAGAAATGTAATTGTAAGATACTTCTTATAGGTAACTTTATATGGCCATATTCATTATTTTTTCTTTGTTTCTTATTCCTTCCTTTTTTATTTAAGGTTTTCAGAAATAATAGTGTTGTATTTTGAAATGTGACAACTTAATCCAGGTGACTACTGTTTTAGTGCTTTTGTTCTTCATTCTGATTATCAAAATGAAGTTCATAAATAATAAAGAATGACAGCACTGAAATAGTAGTCGCCTAGTTTAAGTGGTTGGTTTTCATAGTGTTTCTTAGTCCATTTTCTGTTTTTTTTTCTTTTTGTTATGAAGGTGGTGGTGAATGTGCATTAAATGTACTGTGGGTATTTTGTAGCTTCCTTAGTCAGACATTCCAAAGTAGAGGTTAACAATGAACAATATACTTGTTATACAGCTAAAATATTCGGCTATAGCCCAAGTACAATACTTGCTATAGTGTGGAATGTTTATGTGTAATTACAGACCATGAAAACTTTCAGCCTATATGTAACAGCTAACAAAAAAAAACAGGTAAAAACAGGTAACCCAAAATAATTTTTATTTTTTTACAAAATTGTATAATCCATTACACTCTTATTACTAGGGCAGGGATGGCATAGTGGGTAAAGTCTTAACCCCACATATACAATGTACAGTGCTTGATTCTACTCTTTGTTTGTTAGTTGGGCTTGTAATAATCTGCAGACTGAGAGCCTGTTATGAACCTCTCTGAGCAAACTGCAGGTTTCAGAGATTTGGAGAGAGGACATCAGAAATGTTTGTATTATTCAATACCCTTCCCTCAGCTCTACCAACAACCTAAAACAAAGTATGTAGAATGCCATCAAATGTCAGGCCTCAAATGGATATGTTCCTGTGTTCTCACCTCCTTAGCGGAATTCATTCACTTCTGACAGGCTAGCTCCTTCCACTTCTCTAATTACCAGACTTAACCTCCTGCAGATCTACAGCTGATATCACCCAAGTCACAAATCACATACATCAGTAACCACCCCCCCCCAAGAAGGTTAATTAGTAATTATACCTCTTAGGTTCCTCCACAGCCAGGTCAACACACACATACACACACATGCACACACACATGCATGCAAATGCAGTTAGGAATCCATCTTTCTGTTTTATGAAAGTGGCACCAGAACACCTTTGATGCTTGAACTCTTCAGCTTCTCTCCCATGAATGTTACATAAGCAAATCTTCAGTTCTTCATAACCAGCATAAATAAAAAAAAAAATGCCTAGCACAATGCAGACTTCTGTAACTATCCATGCTCATTGTACCCAATTATTCCTAGACAGCATTCAGCCATGTTCTGAATAATAGTATCATACTCTGTCAGGTCTGCGGGTGATTAATATTATATCTATAGCAGTGGGAGCTGTTTGAAAACAGAGACTGTAGCCATTTAACTAAACAACCTTTCATGTGCTGTGTAAACAATATGAATTGATTACCCCCTGCAATGGTGTACTGCCATCATACCGCACACAGTTGACCCTAAGTATGCAAATGACTTCTTCTACATTAAATTTCTCATTCGACCTTAAATCTTAAGAGCTCTTATCCCTATTCAATCTTCCTTTACTTTTTTATCTGGTAAAAATATCTTTCTTAGCCACAGTTTTCTTGGCTTTCCTGAAGGCTAAGATGGACATATGCCTAATGTACAATTTTGCAATAATTCTTTTCAGCCTTTGTAAAATGTATATCCAAATTAACACTTCTTACTTTTTTTCATGTTTCTCAGTTATTTAAAATCATAGACAATCACTGGGATTCATTGCCAGTTGTGTAGGTTTCTTACTAAGCCTACACGATTTAAGAGCGTTAGCACGATGGGCAGCAGTGCTAATTGAATATGCATGCTGCTCATTATAATATTCTGTCTCAAACAGCCACTTTGATATAAAATGGAAGGAGAGGCCACTCCCACTGTTAATGTAGGCATCATACTGTGGTGGACGACACTCATACTTTACAGTATAAGGCCGCACAATGCTAACAGTCACTGACTGGGGATGCTGAACTCCTGAGCATTTCACTACAGAAAATTCATGATATTGTAGAGAATGAATGTCCCATGGTAGAACTGTAACTACAGTTGTAAGATATGTCTGTATGTAAAGGCAATAAGTACACTTGAGACAGCAATTTACCTGTTTTGTATCCATCTGGATTGGGTTTTGTGTGTCATATGATGTTTTATTATTAGATTCTATTGGCTGTTGATTTTTATATGAATGAAATGTTTTGCAGTAGTTTTAAGGATCTGAAGAAGCACCATAAAAGGCATGAAAGTGCTTATCTGTTCATTTTTATGTTGTCTGATTTTATTGCCTTATATTAGTGTGTGAAGTTTTAGCCTTGCTCTGTGTCCTGCCTTGCCTGATTAGCTGCTTTTTATAGGTTCATAGGTTCATACTAGGCTATCTGCCCTAGGGCATTTATAAGCCTAGCCAGAGTGTGTTTGGCTTTTGCCACCCATTTTAAATTAATTTTGCTATGCCCTTTTTCGAGGTTAGTAATTTGTTTGTTTGTTTAAATAACACAGCTGAAGGACAGTAACAACTTATTAAAGCAGAAGGGGTGAACAGAGAGAGACAGAGGCAGATGGAGAGAGGATAGTAACAATATGTTTTGTGGGACATGTGGAAACATCTGTATGGTGTGTTTTAACTCATTATTCAGCTATCTTGCTCTGTACAATAAAGTGCTTCCTACAGGGAGAAATAAGGCATCGAAGAGCACAACCAACATGAAGACATAAGCAGGATAAAGTTGGCCTACCACGTGTCCCTGCACTCTTTTTGCAAATGATGTACTGCTGTACTAGTCAAATAATATGTTAATGAAATGTTTTTAAATGGAGAGAATTACAGATATTTGTACTTAACTATATAATAGGAATATGAAATTTCATATAATAAAAATTTTATCTACAGTTGTAATCGAACCCATGATGCTATACAAAAACATAAGTCTACAAACAGGGGAATTATCGCAACACACCACGTAGGAACTTCTAGTTTCTTACATCCAGCAGCCTAAATACTGTTACAGTAACTGTTTCCCAGTACTGTCTTTAGCAGACTTAATCACATTTGTGTGAAAGTAACCAGACCACTGATTCTGAAATTTAAATCTTCAACTATTGCCATAGGAAGGTTAACAGCATTCACCATCACTCAGCACTGGTGCCAACCTCTGCACAAATGCTGAGAACATAAAGTGAATACTTTTCTATAACCCATTTCTGGCCACGTGTGTTGTGTGAATCTATGTTTTGACCAGATTAAACATGTGAAAAGGGGATTGACAGCACAGTATGAACAACCCCCATAGTGCCTTTTTAGGCAAGGCTCAAATTCTAAACCTACCACCCTAGAAAACAAAAATGGGAAGAAATTAAGGGTAATGCTGCTCAATGCCAGAAGTCTAAATCTCAAAATGCACGCACTCGAGGCCCTTCTCAGTATGGAGAACATCGATGTCTGTGCTGTGACTGAAACCTGGTTCAAGGCTCCTGAGAGCACCCCGGCACTATCAGGTTTTACCTCATATCATGCATTCCGGCCCCAAAACCCAGACCACACCACAAAAGGAGGGGGTGTATCCATATTCATCAAGGATACCCACACCTCCAGGTTGGTGGCAATGCACGAAGCATCGGAAACCATCTAGGTGCAATTAACCATAGGCAAAACTGCTCTACAATTTGTAGCATGCTACAGGCCACCCTCTCAAACTCAGGAACCCCACACAGCCTTCCTGAAGACACTGGAGGGTATAAATGTATCTCCAAACACCATTATATTGGGTGACTTCAACTACCCGAATATAGACTGGGAACATTACTCAAACCCAAACTGTCTAGTCCAAAGGTTCCTGGAGTTCATAAATTCAAATGCCATGGAACAACTAGTCACCGTTCCCACAAGAGGAGAAAATATACTAGATCTCATCATCACAAACATGGGGACAAAATGCTCCACACCGGAAGTATATCCTCATTGGTGAGATCAGATCATAAACTAATCTCACTGGATATCCACATCCCGCCCCCACCCCAAACAAAAAAGACCACAGTGAAGAACTTCTCTAAAGCAAACTTCACACTACTCAAGACTGGTGTGGTATCCTTCAAGGCCCTCGAGCCAGTGGAAACCACAACCCAAGCTGGAAGCCCTTACAAATGCCTTCTTTGAACACCTCCAGGACTGCATGGATCAGGCAATCCCTAATAAAACCAAGACTCTTTCCACCAAGGGCAAACGTCCAGTCTGGTGGACCCCAGCCATAAACAAAATTTACAATAAGAGGAGAAAGCTGTTACATGATAGAGCAAAATCCATAAAAGAGAAGACACCTTTGATCATTATTAGTAAAAAAATACGAGCACTCATAAAATCATCCAAGGCCAACTTTGAGAGAAAAATTGCCATAGATTCAAAAGACAATCATAAGGCCTTCTTCAGCTATGTTAGAAACCTGGGTGGAAACTCCCAGATATGCTCAGAATTAGTCTAAAATGATACAAAAATCACTGAACCCACAGACATTGCCAACATACTGGCAGACAGGTTCAGTGCAAACTTCACCCCCCCCCCCCAAAAGGAGAGATAACTATCCCAGCGGAGTGCAGCCTCCCAGACATCTCCAATGCGCAGGTGAAAGCTGCTCTCTGAAGCTAAAAACACAGCATCAATGGGACCGGATGGTGTCCCCGGCTGTGTGCTACACAAACTCAATGAGGAACTAAACCGCACATAAGGCAGCTGTTTAATCTTAGCCTTACCACAGGATATGTGCCCAAGGAGTGGCGACGGCAACTGTGGTCCCACTCCACAAAGGCGGTGCCTCTACGGACCCTGGTAATTACGCCCCATAAGCTTAACAAGCCTGGTCTGCAAATCTATGGAGAGGATCATAATGGAACTCATAAACAAAGACATAGGGGACTTGCAGACATTGGACCCGACCCAGTTTGGCTTTGTCAAGGGCAGATCATGCCTTTTGAACTTGGTCGACTTCTTCGAAACAGTCACCAAGGCCATTGATGAGGGAAAGGCAGTCCATACAGCCTACCTTGACCTTGCAAAAGCTTTTGACACAATACCCCACTCGGGTATTATAGAGAAACTTACCAGCTTAAATGTAAACCCATATGTCACAAGTTGGGCTGCAAACTGGCTAAAGGACAGAACCCACAGGGTTAGAGTAGCTGGCGCCATGTCAGACTCCAAGCCGGTCACAAGTGGTGTCCCACAGGACTCAGTCCTTGGCCTCCTGTTGTTCGGCATCTACTTCTCAGAAGTACAGGCTAACATAGGAGGACTATGGCTGACAAAGTTTGCAGATGACTGCAAACTGGGAGCCATAGTGGAAAGTACATCGGACACAGATATCCTTCAGAGGGGTCTCACGGAAACTGATAGCTGGTGCCAGAGCCATGGCCTGAAGTTAAATGCCAAAAAATGTATAGTCATACCCTTCGGGAAAAACAAGGTAACCCCAAGCTACCATATAAGTGGCAATCCACTAAGCACAGAAGAGGTTATCAGAGACCTGGGGACCCAGGTTGACAGTGGCCTTTCTTTTGACACTCACATTGCTAAAGTGGTTAGAAAAACCTTCTACATTGCCCACCTGATCATGAAGGAATTCACATCCAGATCAAGTGAGGTTATTGTTCCCCTGTACTCTTCACTTATCAGACCAATGATCGAGTACAATGCCCCATTCGGGATGTATCTCACCCGACACCTGCAGCAATTGGAGAGACCCCAAAAGTTCCTCACCAAAAGGATAAAGGGACTCCAAAATCAGTCATATGCTGCCAGACTGAAGAAACTCCAGCTCTATTCAGTCGCATACCGTCTGCTCAGAGGTGACCTGTGCCTGACATACAAGGCCATGTCCAACCCGGAATTAATGGGCATGCTCCACCTCAAAAATCCAAATCTACCAGATCCACTAGAGCAAGCGACTTAAACCTTAGCACGGATATAAATAGGACATGCTGGAGGGATAGATTTGTCACCCAGAGACTGCCTATGTTGTGGAATAAAATCCCGGTCCATGTGAGGCAGAGCACCTCGCTGGCTCTGTTCAAGAGAAATCTTGACCGGTGGATGGGAGATCGTAGGTTTACCCCGGGAATCATCTCTGTATCACTGCTGGACAGAGGCACAACAAACTAATGGGCACAGTATTTTTTAACATAAGGGGTGGCGTAAGCCACAAAAACTCTGGGCTAGGCTTATAAATGCCTTAGGGCAGATAGCCTAGTATAAACCTATGAACCTATGAACCTATGAACATGGGAGTAGCAAGCAAAGAGCAGGACACAGAGGAAAGGTTACAGGAACTTGCAGAAAAGTGGTGGGAGACCACCATAGTTATCCATTTCTAAAGAAAAGAAATGTAGTATTGTATACACAGTTTCATGACTTTGGAGAGTCACCAAACCAGGGATGGGTGACAACAACAGAATAATGCTGCATGCCAATTGGACCAAATCAAGTGTGTTAAGATGACACATAGGTGAAGTGGAGAGCTATGTATGGGGCATAATTTTTTTTGTTAGACAGGTGCCCATTTGTGGAGTGAGAGGAATGTTGGGGAAGGTGTTTAGGATTGAGAGTGTCAGGTATGTAGGGTAGGTTAGGAAGTATGCACAGACATACAGGACATACAAGACAGACAGGGATGGTGATGGAGACAAAAGGTTGGGGGACAACATGATTGGGGACAGGCAGGGGACATCATATGTGAATTTATGCCCATCTTGAGACAGTGACAATCTAGTTCTCATGCTCAGAACTGTCATCACTGTCTCCATTATCAGCTGCCTGGTTCAGTGCCAGATATGGCATATCTTTTGTAATCCGACACAGGACCTTTTCAGCTCCACTAAGAAGTGCACCAGGGCCCTGCTCCATTACCTCCTTCTTCTCCAGCCCTGTCAGCTCCAGATGGGGGACAAAATAGCCACTTCCACTAGTACTGCTCCCAAAGGGTACCACTGCATGAGCAGCTGGGGGAGAGCTACCTGACACAAGTGGCACAGGTAGGGCAGGGGTTGTGGAAACAATGGTGGCAGGTTGCGAGCATAAGATGCTGGCTGTCTGTCCTGCCATCTGTGGTAGTATGGCAGGCTGAGCCACAGTGGTTGATCTCTCTCTCTCTCTCTCTCTATCTATATATATATATATATATATATATATATATATATATATATATATATATATATATACACACACACACACACACACATAGATCTATGTTGTAACATCGAAACATACATGAGCGAACTCACTTTTGCGAAAGTGCATTTTATTAAAAATGCACTTTTGCAGAAGAAAAAAACCAAAAAACCTACACAAATAAAACACTACTCACTTTTTTTCAGGAGGGCAAGCCCCCCTGCATCCCCAATGTGGGGGGATGTGCCCACCACCTAGTTTAATATTCTCACTCTGAGATTGCACTACAGTGGGGAAAAGGGAATATTCCCTTATCCCTGCTGTACCACAATCTAAGCAACACTTTGCTTAGTTGTACAATCAATACTACATGTTGATGTACAACTAAATCTACATGCAAACTGCGTGTTGTTTTTTTTTTTACATTTTCAATAAAATACACTTTCGCTAAAGTGAATGCGCTCAAGTACATTTTGATTAAATGCACTTTCGATATTCAGACTAGGACCCATCTATATATATATATATATATATATATATATATATATATATATATATATATATATATTTTTTTTTTTTTCCTTTATTGATATTTGATTACTGGGAAATTCCAACTGGCTAGGAGCCCATTTTCAGCAGAGGCCCAGAAAGAAATTTTAGCCAGTTTATAGAGCAATTAAAAGGTAAGTTAGTATAATACAAACAGGAATTACAATATGAAGCGAAGGAAAAGCAGGCTTATGGTATATTTAGAGAGAAAGCCAGGGAGAGAAATTGATAAAAGCAAGGAAGTGAGTGAAGAAGGGAGATTAAGAAGGCGTAAGGTATGAGTAGCTGTTTGTCCATATTTAGGGAGCTAGTTTTTTGCCGAAAAGTCTCTCAGAATGGTTTTGAATGACACAAGGGTGAGTATTCACCTGACGGATAGAGATAAGGAGTTCCAGGTCTTAGCAGTATGGTACAAACACAGACAATGCCTAATATATTTGCTAGGTTTGTGGACAGACAGGAGCTTTTGGTCATTGGATCTTAATGACAAGCTAGGAACATCATTGTGTAGAATGTTATTTGGTGCTGAACAAGAAGATGGCTTCTGGATAATTATAGATAAGAAGCTGTGTATATGATACTTGATGGGGTAGTTCTAACCAGTTTAGGCTTTTTGGTGCTATACAGTGGTGGGTTCTGAAAGGAGTATTCGCTACAAAATTAGCAACATTGTTACTGCACTGTGCAAGTTTTGATTTTTGTAATGCATGAAGGTTAGCAAGGAGTGGAACACCATAAAGACGTGTGGGAAGTAGATAGACAGTGGCAAGTGTAGCTTTATTTGCATCATTGATAAAGTTTTGGGCTCTATAAAGCATCCCTAGTTTTTGATGAGTTTTTCTTATGCAATTTTATATATGCAGGTTGAATTTACGATTATCATCCACTATCATCCCTAATAATCTGCTGTGAGAACTAACTTCAATGCTTCCATTATCAAGAGAGAGAACATTAAATTTTTTTTTCCATGAGAGAGGGTTTTGGGGGGGGAGCAGTGTTTTTTAAGGCTGAGCATGAATTGTAAGTTAAAAAGCATGTTTCAGTTGCTGTTAAAGCTTCTTAAGTAATGTTTTGGAGGTGTGCCATATTGTCAGATGTGCAAATGAGTGTGGAGTCATCTGTGTACTGTATTAGGGATGCCTGTTGTGTAGATGTGTGGAGGGTGCTCGTGAGAATGTTAAAGAGGAGACCAAGGTTAGAGCCTTGTGGCATAATGGTGATGAGTGGGAGGTATGGAGAGAGGGTGGAGTGCTATTGTGCTGACTGAAACATATTGGACCGGTAAGTTTTGAACAATAGAAGGGTAGGCTGAGAGATACCCAATGAGGATATCTGAAGTAGAAGTTTGCTGTGACAAACTGTGTCAAAGACTTTAGACAAGTCTAGATATAAGGAGACTAGTTTGCCATTATATCTAGCTTTATTGACAGTATCTATATAGTTAGAAGTGCAGTATTAATACTGTAGGAAGGATGAAAGCCATGTTGTGTGTAGGATAGGGATAGATCTTCCTGCAGGAGATAGTTTAGCAATTGTTTTTTAATACATTTTTAAGTATTTTTGGAGGGGAAGATGAGATTGCTATAAGTCTAAAGTCAGTAATGCCTGTTGAATTTCCTCCTTTGTGCAGAGGGATAGTGTGTGACTTTCACCAGAGAGGGAATGTGAGATTTCTGAACTGACCAGTTTATAAGGATTGAGACAGGGTAAGCAATGCTGCCAGCTGCTATTTTAAGATATTCACTTGGAAGGTCATCAGCTGAAGCAGAGTATAGTTTGAGTTTGTTTAAGAGTAGTTTTATACAGAATGTGGCATAGATTTGAAGGTGAAAGTGTATGTGGTGATACAGGGCTACTGGACAGGGCTAGGATTAGATGTTGTGGAAACCTTGGTGAGAGATGCTATATTGCTGTTTTGAGTAATGAGTTATTGGGAGAAGGGTTAGGGAGGAATTTTGGCCAGGATGTAAGATTCCTTTAATGGCTGTCCAGAATGTTTTAGGGTTGTGTTTACTATAATTCTAAAAATGATTATAATACAGTTTTTTTGTCGTCATTAATTTGATTTTTAGTATGATTTCAAACATTCTGAAGTTTTCAAGATATATTGGTGTTTATATTTTTGCCATTCTTTTCATCTTTTTCCTTTATCCTGCATTAACATTCTACTCTTTTTATATTGCATTATTTCTTTTTCATCTCATCCTTCTAGAAGTTACAAGGCAATTTAGGATATGCAGGAAAGTTGTACTGTATTCATTTACAGCATCATCTAAGGGGATGATTTTTCGGAAGTTCCTGTTACTAGATGATAGGTTAGTAATGAACACTTATGGGTTAAACTTGGAAAGGTCGCATGTTATTTTATAAACATGCAGTTTAAGTGGATGTGTGAAACGTCTGGTTGTATAGATTGGGAGTTGATTGCTGAGACAATCAGACATTGTACCTGAGGTGGAGTATTTGCTAGGGTCCAATACTAAGATCCAGTCTAACAGGGAATTTGATGTCTTGCTATAGTACATGAGGCTATTAATTAGTTGGTTGAAACCAAATAAATTCACACAAGATACAAGAAAGTTAAAGTCGATGTCCAACCAATTGACATTAACATCACCTAGTATTATTATTACACGAGGAATTGTTATGGATATCCAGTGTAGGATATCTTCCATTATAGCTGTATTGTTGCCAGGAGGGATGTAAAGAACAGAAATCCACATTTCTTTATAATACTACCAATGCGCTGGCTAAACACTGCCAGCAGTTCCCCCAGCATGTTTTTAAATTTAGAGTGATTCAAATGGTACATAAGAATAAAAGAGAGGGTGATTTAATGGGTACTCTGGAATTATATGAGTTAAGATGGATATTAAGCTTTAGATCCCATATAGAACCTGGCCTAAATTCAGCACTCAGTATTCGACCGGCTCTATTAGGGAATGGATGAAAAAATTTCTACCTAGCTCCATCTTGTTCTTAATCATGTTTAAAGCTTACATACATAGTGGTCCCGTTTGATACACTGATTCACTTTGTTCTGGTCATCGATTTTATTTTGTTTAATATTTTATGGTATCGATGGATATGAAGTATATAGTACTTATAAGTATTTGATTTAATTTAAATTATCCATTCAATAGCGATGGACCGACATTTGATTAATTTTCTTATATATTGTTTAAATTAAGAGTTATTTAGTTAGGTGTTATGTAGTGCATCAATATTTACATTAGATTAGTGTTTAGACTAACTAAATTAGTGCTTTAGGGTTTGTGTTATGCTATTCATCATGTGCATATCTTGTATATTCAGTACATAATTCTTCATATATTTACTAGCGTTTTGTACCCAGACACGCTAAGGTATGGTAATATGTAAGAATTGATGTTTCTATACATGATGTATGATTTATTGTTATTACTCAAACCAAACACTGTAGGCTTGAATATGAGATTTGTCTAAGTCTTTATATATATAAAGGTAAGACATGGAATCACAGATGATGTTTAAATTAAATATTATAGGTTTTAATAATAGATTTGTTTATGGTTTTAAATTGATTTTTCATTCTCTGCTTATAGTTTAAATACACTATAATAAGTTACGTATATTTTAGAGACTGTATATATGCTCAAGAAGTTGCAGCTATATTGAGATGCTGTTTCCCTTTTAAAACAATTCAATAGATTGTCTTAATTGACGCTCTTAATTAAATGATTGGTGAATGACTCTGTATATAAGGGCAAAAGTTTTAAATTTGAATGTAACCTGATGAAGCGCGCCATGGTGGTGCGTGAAAGCGCTTGTTCTTTTTGTTAAAATAAATTATCGTTTTTACATCGTGGTGGTTCCTTGCAGTTTTTCTACTTATTTACAGCATCATCTAAGGGGATGATTTTTCAGAAGTTCCTGTTACTAGATGATAGGTTAGTAATGAACACTTATGGGTTAAACTTGGAAAGGTTGCATGTTATTTTATAAACATGCAGTTTAAGTGGATGTGTGAAACGTCTGGTTGTATAGATTGGGAGTTGATTGCTGAGACAATCAGACATTGTACCTGAGGTGGAGTATTTGCTAGGGTCCAATACTAAGATCCAGTCTAACAGGGAATTTGATGTCTTGCTATAGTACATGAGGCTATTAATTAGTTGGTTGAAACCAAATAAGTTCACACAAGATACAAGAGAGTTAAAGTCGATGTCCAACCAATTGACATTAACATCACCTAGTATTATTATTACACGAGGAATTGTTATGGATATCCAGTGTAGGATATCTTCCATTATAGCTGTATTGTTGCCAGGAGGGATGTAAAGAACAGAAATCCACATTTCTTTATAATTGTTTAATTTTAGGAAAGTTGTAAGAAGCTCTGCTGAATTGATTTATTATAAGGGGAAATGTGGAAGTTGCAGGTAAATATTAAGGTAATACCACTACCTTGGCCAGGAGGTGTGATTACCATTGTTATACTATTTACTTTACTTGCACATACACACAAATATATATATATATATATATATATATATATATATATACACACACATATGAGTGTGTGTGTGCATACATGCATATATACATATGTCCGCACACACACACACACACACACACACACACACACACACACACACACACACACACACACACACACACATGTATTTATTTATTTATTTGTTTGTTTGTTTGCATTTGTTTACTGGGATGGTCAGTGGAGTCCCGGGGAAAAAAGCTCCACATATAAGACATTTCACATATAATACAGAATTTACATTAAGATTAATAAAGACATTCAGTACATATTTTCAGCAGCTTATACAATTGGTGAAAAAAACAGTACACAAATAATCATTCTCAAGTCAAAGATATTATGCAAGCAATACAGAGTATATACATGAGAACATTCCATATGAGTAGTTTTCAGCTAACAAAATTTATATAGGACACTTCATGCAGTGGGTGCAAAGCAGATATAGGAATTAATTAGAGACTAGATACTTAAACTTTTCACACATTTATGAGGTGTAATAGCTGAACGATAGGCTATATGAGTCCTGTTGAAGGAATCAGCAAAGTCTATGGATATTGTTGCAGATATAAGTGGTGGTATGATATTAAAGTAAGCTGTGAGAGTACCTGACTGCCTTGCCTGGTTCAATGGTAAGTCTATAAGGGTTAGGAAGAGAAGGAAGTAGACAGGAGGGATCAATGGTAGGACAATGAGGGTTAGTAGAAAAGGGAAATGGACAGGATGGAGAGGCGAGAGACAGGTGGATGAAAAGGGATGATCAAGGAAAAAGAGTGGGCGTGAGAATAGTTGTGGTGATGGTTGAAATTATATGAGATGTGGTGTTAGCACATGTGCACAGCCAAGATGAGGAGAGGTGTTATTTCAGAGATGTCTTGAAGAGGGTTACTGAGTGGGTGGATCTAAGTGATGGGGGAGAGAGTTCCAAGGTTTTGCAATAATAAAGGAGTAAAGCAGCTGGCCAGTGAAACTTTGGGTTTTTCTACATTTACGAGCAGTTGGTTGTTGGACTGGAGTGGTCTGTTAGGATGGCATAAAATAAGTATAGCAGGGCACATGGATGGATTATAAATGAGTTTGTGAGCTGTAGTTAGTTGGATAAAGGTGAGATAGTTGGGGAGTTCAAGTCATTTTAGGTTGCATAATGATAAGCATTGGTGGGATGAGTAGGAGACATTAGTTACAAACTTAGAAATGTTGTTGTAGCATGAGTCTAGTTTGGACTTTAGAGAGGACTGAATGTTGGTGAGGAGGGGACACTGTATAAAAGAGAGGGTAATAGAAAAGAATAGGCAAGGTAAAGTCGGGCTGATGCACTGAGTAGATGTTTGTGTCAGTAGAGAGTGCCAAGTTTTTGATGTGTCTTTTTGACATTGGACTGGATGTGCAGGTCGAATATGAGGTTTTCATCTATGATGACACCTAGGAGTTTTGTGCTAGGTACAATGTCAAAGGTGGTACCATTTAGGGATTTAATGGTGAAGTTCTCCTTTTCTAGAGGTGTGGACTTTTTGGGCCAAAGATTATTAGTTTGGTTTTGTTGGGGTTCAGGGCAAGATGATTATTAGACATCCAAATTTCAGTGGAGGTAAAAGTGTTTTGGGTGAGTTGGCATAGTTTGAGGAGTTGTTTGCAGTGCAGATGATAGTGGAGTCATCTGTGTACTGGATGACTGAGCCTTGAAAGAGAGTGGTGTGGAAGTTATTGATAAATATGTTAAACAGAAGTGGCCTTGAGGAACATTAGTGGTGGTATTTAAGAAAGGGGAGTAAGAGTTCTGTCATTTACTTGATTGTTACCTGTTAGTGAGGTAATTAGTGAACCAGTTTAGAGTTTGAGATGAGGTACCTATGTTAGAGAGTTTTGTTAGAAGGAGAGAGTGGGATATAGTATCGAAAGCTTTAAAAAGATCAAGAAATAGTGAAGATACGATTTTACCAGCATCACAGATTTGGTTTACAGTGCCCATGAAGGATATGAGGGCATTGGTGGTACTATGTCTTGGCCTAAATCCATTTTGGGTGGGGGAGAGGATGTGGTTGTGATTCAGAGGGTGAAGAAGTTGAGAATGAATACATTTTTCCAGAATCGTAGAGATGGCTGATAGTATAGCAATGGGGCAGAAGTTGGTGGTGTCTACATTGGGGCCCCCTTGTGTAGAGGGTGGATATAAGCTTTTGTTCAGATGATGGGCATATAGGATTCTTGGATAGATCTGTTGAGAAGTATGCTGATAGGGTAAGTGACTGAGTTAGCTGAGATTTGCAGGTATTTGGCGTGTATATTGTCAGGGGCATTTGTGCATGGTTTGAGTTTTAGAAGCAATTTTTTAATAGTCGAGGTGGGTATAGGTGACAGAGTAAAGTTGGTAATAGGGGGTATATTGGTTTTAGCTGTGGAGGGGTCTGTGGTGGACAAGTTGGTCTTGGGAAAGGTAGTGGTTAGATTGGCTATAGTATCTATGAAACAAGTGTTGAAGGTTGCAGCAGTTTTGATGGGTGTTTTATTTGGGTCTGGGCAAGGATTATTACTAGATCCTGGGTTTAATAAAGAACTGAGAGAGCTCCAGAATATTTTTGGGTTTTGCTAGTGTTGATTTTGTAATGTAAGGTAGTGTTCTTTTTTGTTTTGTAGTACTAGGTGCTTAACCTGGTTTCGGAGCTGTTTGTATTGGGCAAAGTCCGATGAGTTTTTGTTTTTTTGCCAGATTTCCCATGATTTGTCCCTGCATTTCATGAGATCCTTAGTGGATCTTGTCAGCCAACTGGCATGGTTGGTCTTTACTCTCTTTTGTCTAAGGGGAGTGAGATTGTTTAGTATGCTTTGGAAGGCTGAGTTGAAGAACTCAACTGCCTCCTCAAGAGGAAGTGATCTTAGTGCATCCCAAATGATGCTAAGCAACCTTTGGTTAAAGCTAGATGGACAGGAACTGGAATTCATCTCTGGTAACTCTGTATTGATGTTTATTAATTGCTGTGGTACATTTGTGTTCTACAAAGGCCAGTAAGTGGTCACTTATACTATTGGATATTGTACCAGCAGACGTGATCTTATTTGGGTCGGACACTAAAATCCAGTCTAGGATTGAGACATTAGTATTAATTTTATTAGACCTGGTTATGGTGTTAACTAGCTGGATGAACTTCAAAATACTGAAAACTCAAAATCCTGAAAACACACAGGATACCAACACTTACTATATTCTAGCACAAGTACATACAGAAACATATTACCCTTAAACTATATGCAAGGGGGCAAGCCCCATTGCACGCCCCCCATGTGGAGGGCTGTGGCTCCCTCACCCCCTGCTACTTAAATATATGAACTCCAAGATTGCACTTCACCACACTAAGTGCAATCTCAGAGTTGATATATTTAAGTAGCAGGGGGTGTGGGGGATGCAGCCCCCACATGGGGAGTACCGGGGTGCTTGTCCCCTGCTTATACTTGGAGAACAGTAATATAGTTTGTGTTTTATTTGTTTCTGTATGTACTTGTGCTGGAATATAGTAAGTGTTGGTATCCTGTGTGTTTTCAGGATTTTGAGTTTCCAGTATTTTGAGTTTTCAGTATTTTGAACTTTCAGGATTTTGGTCACAGGATTTTGGGCTTTCAGGATTCTGTAGCGCTACTCTATATATATACGGGTCCCCTTCACATTTCATAAAGTCGAAGACCATATGGCCGAGACCATATGATCGACTTTCGAAATGTCGACCATGCAGAACAGGCATCTCTGTACAGTGCAGAAGGGAAAGATTTCCATCTACTGCACTGTTTTGCAATCTCAGAGTTGGTATATTTAAGTTCCTGGGGGTGTGGGGGAGAAGGGGGCTTGCCCCCCCCTGCTAGCAATGTGAAGGTAAATGAGTGTTGTGTTTTTCTTTTTTTTTTACATGATTGACATTTCAAAAGTTAATCATATGGTCTTGGCCATACGGTCTTCGGCTTTATGAAATGTCGACCATGTAAAGTAGACCCCTAGATATATATATATATATATATATATATATATATATATATATATATATATATATATATTTACACACACACACACATATATATATATATATATTATATATATATATATATATTATATATATATATATATATATATATATATATATATATATGTATATATATATATATATATATATATATATATATATATATATGTATATATATATATATATATATATATATGAAAGCATACTGAATAACTGTTTTGGCTTGCTAGATAATTAATGCCAAATCATACATAGGTTATGGCTTAGTATACTTACACAACTAAGGGATGTTTGTTGCCCTAAATTTAGTCTCCCGTCAGCATAGGAGACCCTGCTTGTGCTTTTTAAGATCACTGTAGTGGTATTGACATGGTTCCCCAGTGCATGGAATGCCAGTTGCACTGGAGACAGCTTTGATCAAGCTATTTCAAGACTTAGCCTTATACAGAGACCTGGTATAATCACTCTGCAGCAGTCTACAGCTGTTGCACTTCATGAGGAGTGCCAATAAAATCCTGGATGCTGCAACACCCCACCTTTGTTTTCTAAATTAAGCACCATTGTCTCCACTATTGGCTCTGCCCCGCTCCATTCGCTATGCTCACTTCGCTCCCCTACCCTACCCCCATTCCCACCCATATCAATTACATTTATAGTTATGCACCACACCCTCTATCAGTTCCCTCCCACCCAATTAGAGTTTCACACCACACATATCATTTACAAACCAACACCCTTCACCACACCCTTACTATCACTAATTATTAGTATATTAAACCCACTTACTTTAAGTTACTAGCCTTGTTACTAGGTTACTAACACTCTTCACCAGACATGATGAACTATAAACAACAGTCCCACTTAATAAAAGTACTACTCTACCTACGTACTATCATCACCTTTCTCCTGCTCTCCTACCTCTCCTCTTACCACACTCAACTACATATCAGTACCCCCCCCCACAATGGCAAACCGAATCTCTATCCACTCCCCTGAAACTTTGTAACTTCCCTATCACACCACTAGACCTCACCTCCTCTAGATCAGTCTCTTACTCCCACTACAAACTGTCAGTCAGAACTAACCCTCACTCCTCATTAAAACATACTAAATTATTATACAAACTAACTAAACTGTATCTTCACCTAATCCACATTCACTGTGGTGACAAACCTTCTCTCTCCTCTTCATTAACATAAATGCAAGAAGTATACTCAACAAAACCCAGGACCTTCACACACTTCTTGCAATATATAAACCAAAAATAGCAGTGCTAACTTAAATGTGGCTTAAACCAGAACACCATAATAATGGGATTATAGCCCCTGGTTATAACATATTACGCAGAGATAGAGTAGAGAAAAAGGGAGGTGGCATAGCGCTATTGTTTCAAAATCATCTCGCCATTGAACAAATTGATTATAACACCCAAGAAATCAAAGATGTTAAACTTATCCTTGCCAAATTAAAACTAAACTCAAAGAAACATATCATTATTGCAGGTGGCTACATTCCACCAGGCAATAACACTACTATAATGGAAAACCTGCTAAACTGGATCTCAGACTCCATGCCACAAGAAACTGTACTATTAGGTGACTTTAATATTGACTGGTTGAACTGCTCCAACTACCCACATTAACCTCCAGAGATTTACCCAAATTATATCCACCGCAACCAGAACAGACAAAACCTCAAAACACGAATCCATCTTAGACCGGATTCTGTTATCTGACCCCACTCTAGCATGGCACTCTGGCTGTCTACCTGACAGTCTAAGTGATCATCAACCAACCTACCTAATTCAGAACAGACCCCATTACATAAGCCAACCCAACCTCAGAGTAACACGTACAAAAAGACCTTTAAAACAACTGACTTCATCAATTCATTACAAAGCTGTAATTGGACGCCCCTAAAACTACTATCTGTAGATGATGCCATACATTACTTTAACTCCACTTTCCTGCAAATCCTAAACTGTCACGCCCCCTCCAGAACTATAAGACTAAAAGCTAACTATGCTCCATGGCTAACTAAAGATACTAAGACTACAATGAAAGAGAGGGATCTGGCCTGGAGTCAATATCAAAAGAACAAAACCAGTAATCTGAAGCAAACCTACCAAGAACTTCGAAACAAAGCCAAAAAACAAATCAAACTAGACAAAAGTAACTACTACAAAAACATGCAGGAAAAATATGCCAACAACCCTAAGAAATTTTGGGCTGCAATAAATGGCATAATCCACCCAGGTAAAGCCACCACCCCAACCCTAGTACTACCAAACAACCATGACAACATTCCCAGACAATTTAACAAGTTCTTTACCAAAACAGTCCAAACCCTTACCAATGCTCTCAATACCACTAGCAGCCTTCTACCAGGTGCTAGCAAAACCCACCCTACTACTCAAAACAATACCACCAACTTTTCTCTACACTCTGTACCTACTAAAATTATTTCAAAGCTCCTTAAGAAACTCAGACCAACCACACTATCTGCTGACACCCTACCAGCCAAATTCCTTCAGATAGCAGCAGACGCCATAGTCTATCCCGTGTCCATCCTCATAAACAGGTCACTTGCAGAATTCAAAGTCCCCACCCTGTGGAAAACATCACACATTATTCCACTGCACAAAGGAGGCAACTCCTTAGAACTCACCAACTACCGCCCAATCGCAATACTCTCACATCTATCCAAGATATTAGAGAAAGTTGTACATTCCCAACTACTTCGGTACCTCTTACAAAACAACTTAATCTCCAAAACTCAGCATGGCTTTAGACCATCCCACAGCACCACCACAGCATTACTATCATTTACAGATATAGTTAACCACAATAGAAACAAGGGACTATTTGTATCTTCCATTTTCTTAGACTTATCTAAAGCCTTTGACATGGTAGACCATAACATTCTTCTCCAAACTTTGTCTACAGTAAGCCTCAGCCCCTCCACTATATCATGGTTTACTAGCTACTTATCTGGTTGACAGCAAGCAGTCCTATGGCATGACCAGCTGTCCCCCCTGCTACCAGTATCCATAGGTGTCCCTCAAGGATCTATCCTTGGCCCACTGTTGTTCTCACTATTCACCAACCAAATCAATTCCTCCTCACTTACATCATCAGTAGTACAATACACAGATGGCACCACCCTTATACGTGCCACCCTACCTTAAAGGAACTGCAAATCCTCACCCAAAACACTTTTACTCTAGCTGAAACATGGTTCACAAACATCAAACGTATTCTTAACCCCAAAAAAACTAAATTAATTCTTTTTGGCCCAGGTCATGCCCCCCCCCAACAACACTTTCACCATTCACTCCAAAGATAACATTCAAATCACTCCAACCGCACACACTAAACTCTTAGGTGTAGAAATAAACAATAACCTCAAATTTGACATCCATATAGCACAAGCCATTAAGAAAGTTAATAAAAAACTAGGACTTCTCTATAGGAACAAACACTTTATAACTAAACAAACCAAAGCTACTATTGCAAGAACACATCTCTTATCCATCCTTCTGTATGCCTCTCCCATTCTTACTAATCTCCGCCAGAGTGATCTGAACAAAATGGAATCTTGTTATAACAAAATAGCCAAGTTTGCTACTGAAACCTCATACAAATCCCATCACTGCCTCGCCCTTAACCAGCTCAATTTGCTCAAGCTACCTCAACTACTTCTGTTTAATCAACTCACAATAGCACATAATCTCTTCTACCTTCCAGAAAAAAAAACCCTACACTTCAAAATATACCAGAGCCTTATGATCTAGTTCTCAGAACCTAATAAGCGTTATCAGACACAAAAATGATGCTGGCAAATCTCTCTTTGCCTGCACTATTGCCAAAATGCGGAACTCACTACCTAGCCAAATAACCTTCACTACCTCCACTATACAATTTAAGAAACTCCTGAGAACCCACTTCTCAAACAATTGGCTTTATTTATTCTACTCCAGAGGTTAATTTGCACCAATACCATGTTCAAGGATTCTGCTAAAGATCCCCTAATTCCTTTTACAGTAAAGCTTAATAATCACTGTTTATTTCTGTAACAAAATATTGAGAGTACTCATAATTTAGAATGACAAAAAAAAAACATTTTTCTTGTGTTTATATTTTATATTCTGTATAAACCCTATTACTAGAATGCTGTATGCTGACTTTACTAAAGGAATTGTTAATCTATAAATAACTTATGTTTCTATGGAACCTATATCTCTGTATGATATTCTTGTGTAATTTCTTTATGACATGCTATTGGAACTTTTCTCTCCGGATCTCCGCTGAAAATGGATGTGTGTCCAGTCAGACTTCCCAGTTAACAAATGTAAAATAAAATAAATAAAAATAAATAAATAATTAGAGATATACTAATTTCAGAATGAATGGAGATATACTTCAGAGAGGCCTTTATGTGTGCGACTTTGAGTAGTCCTGGTTATGCACTGTTATATAAAAGGCTGTAATTCTGTTTGCAAAAGTACTAATTGCATGACCTGAGCAGTACAGGTTGGGGTATGTTACATACACACATCACAAGACATACAGTCTTAAACACATAGTTAGGCTATGTCAGTGATGTGAACTATGAGCATCCACTCATCCTCACTTCTCAGACTCCTCTGAACTAGAGGACTCTGCTGAGCTGAACCTGGGATTGGATTTATTTCCAGGTGGAGCCTCCTGTGACATGAATCTGTCCCTCCAGCATGTCCTATTTATTTCAGTGCTGAGGTTTTTTAAGTCCAGCGGCGTGGCTCGATGGGATTGGATTTTCTGAGTGCAACATGTCCATTAAATTAATTCCGGACACATGGCTTTATATATCAGGGCATAGATCGCCTCTGAGCAGGGGCACCTTATTTTTTTTATCTTATCCTTGTGTATCCCTGTGATGTATATTGAGGTGGTTTGCTCCTTGAAAAAAAAAAAGGCACTATGGGGGTAGCAAGAGCCCCAATATCTGAAAAGCCCAGGGTGACAGGTGCACAGTGCCCAGCCCTCTAAGCATCGCGTGGCTTGTCATGCATGTCATCCAGGGCTGACAGGCATGATCCCCTTTGAATGACACCTTTTTAGTGCTGACTTAGTGAGCAAGTGCCAGGTAACTTAAAACTAAAAGGCTTAGAATGAGTTATAAAAAATATAAATAATAAAATAAATTGAGTTTTAAGAAAGCAAAAAAAAAAAAAAAAAAGAAAGAAAACAAAAAAAAACAAAAACAAAATTTTTTTTTTTTTTTTTTTTTTTTTTAGGAGAAAGAGAAAAGAGAAGAAGAAAGAGAGCTGATTGGCCTTCTCTTTCTCAAAATGTTCTCTGTGCTGGGTAGAATGATGTAATGATTAGGCTGGGGGAGGAGGTCCAGATCAAAATTACACACTAGGGCGAGCAACTGCAAAGCCACCAACTATAAAAACACTGTTATAATAAAAAAAAAAAAAAGAACAAAAAAAAAAAAACAGCATTCTTAATGTTATATATTATAGGCTCAGTGTGAAATGCTCAGCTCAGTGTGAAATGCAATGATGGCAAACCTTTTGGCCTTTTGTCAAAAATTCAGAAAATGCCTAACTTGACTCTGCTGTTGTCACTGCCCCCCCCAAAAAAAAAAAATATATATATATATATATATATATATATATATATATATATATATATATATATGTATATATATATATATATATATAAACCAGCATAGCTCTCAATATATCAGGGATAAATCTCAACAAAATCAGGGATAAATCTCAACAAAATCAGGGACAAATTTAAAAATAAGAGACATGGACAGTTTTAAACTGCTAGAACTATTAATTTGAGACACTGACAGAAAAAAATGAACATGAATTAATATACATTTTCTAAAGTAAAATAAGTCTATCAATCTAATTATTGTCATTATTAAGTCTAAAACCTCACCAGTTTTAGAAGGGATTAAGAGGGACAGTTGAGAGGAATGTAAAACAGCACACACTTAGAAATGCAGACTACCTGTCCTTTGCAGAAGTGTAACCACAAAGAGAAAACAATGTTAGCACTGCCCTTTGCAGACTGTATTGAGACAGTATACCGAAATAGTCAGAGATTAATAACTTCCTTACATCTGCAGCAGTGTTGTTGAACTGGCTCCTGGCACAAAACAATTCAATGCACTTCACACGAGCAATGAATGCAAAGGCAGTTTGTTTGGTAACTCTGGTGTTGGTGAACTCTGGCATATCAACCAAAACATTGTGGTGTGTCACCTTTGACACACGTGCCATAGGTTTGGCATCACTGGGCTACGTGCTGAGTCACAATTATGACCAGCATAAGTATACAAGTGCATTTTAAATTAATTATCATCATTGTCATATTTAGGAACTTGTGCACACGTTAGCTTGATGTTATATGTGAATCATTACTGATCTATGCTAAGTAGAAAAGTTTAGTTATGAAAGTATTACTGATACATTCATTGCAATAAATATGCTTATCATTCACATTTCTCTTTAGATTTACATTCCTAAATAAAATGTTAGAAATGAGATTCTGACACCCTTTCTAAAAGTGTATTTTAGCTGGATTTGGAACATTAATTACCTGAAGTCACTGCACTTAAATGGTGTGCCATGGGCATAGGTATGTGTCAGGTGGAATTTTTCCACTCAGTACTGTTCAGAGTGCTGTCAGTCACACAACACCACCAGTCTTGTTTGTGCTTTATTAGGTAAATTAAATAAATGTTTCACTTTTTTCATTAAGCAGTGAACTGTGTTTGCACACACTGACAAGCAGAGTGCAAATGCAAAAGACATTAGAAAAAATATATGACAGAGAAAAAAAGCTGACAGTATAATGAATTCAATCACTGAGTATATCAAGCAAAGACCAGTGCAAGATGTACATTAGAGTGACACATTCATCCTTCTCACATGTCCTTGCAACTTCAGAAATGTACTTAGTGGAATACATTATCAGACTTGCATTTAATGACAAATAATGTGAAAGTGGACAGACATCAGCTCACATGCTCTTAGCAACAATGAGAAGACTTGAATTTTACACAAGGCAGTGATAAAATAAACGTGTGTAAATATGTTTTCATACCCCCTCTGTAAAATTAATAATTAACTGTATATGAACCCTGTATCGCCTGTCTTATTTGTCTCAATTCATTTCAATTACATATTTTGCCACAGAGATAGTTATCTGAGATGTGGAATGTATTCATTAAGTACGATCAAGACTACTGACATCTATGCACCATTGCCAGGCATATTTCTACTAGATAAGGCAGCCTACACTAACGTTCTCATTTTTTTCCTTCAGTAGTGAACACTTCTTCCACTTTGTGAATAGCACCCAAATGCAGATTAGAATTTTAAAAAAGCTAGTATATTGAGAATAATTGAAACATGATGTGTAAAAAGGATTTGAACAATGCATCACCTGTCTTATTTCTATCAATTTACCTTATTTCCTCATTATGCCACAAGTGGGACATCTGTCCTGTATATTTTCTGCAGTCATTACTATCCAGGGTGCTGATGCCTGTACACCAAGCTTATTTGCACTACTGAGAGTAAGACAAATACCATTTTTCACTTTTTGCATTAAGCCATAAAAGTCAATTGCATGATTTCAAGCAGTATGCAAATACAGTTATTTAGCCTGGAAAGGTAAAGAAAGAAAAAAAAAGGAAAGCAGCAATATGATAAAATATATAAAGATGCACTGAACAACTTAGAAAACAACAGAGAAGAATTGTTGAATAAACAAAAGTATTTTCTACAAGGAACATAAGAAGAAGTTTCCCCTTATTTAAGTAAGATAGTAAAGGACAATAATAGTATAATGAAAGAAATTCAAGATAAATAGGGTACTATAAAGAAAAGCTAGCGACAAATTATTGTAATTATTTTAAGATTTATAGAAGAGATGTTTGGTGAAAAAATATGATATAAAGAAATTTGAAGTAAAAAAATTCAGTATATGAATTAGAAAAAGCATTTAATCAGTTAAATGTAGGATCAACATCAGGCCCAGATGGTATTGGGTTTGAAATGTATAAAAATCTAGAAAAGTGACAGAGAAATATTTAAAATGTGTATTTAATGAATTATTCAATGAAGGATTAAAATATAAGGAACTGTGTTGTGGAGCATTAAAAATTATATGGAAAAAAGGCATATAAAAATAGAGACTGATAGTTCTAAATAATACAGACTATAAGATATTTATGAAAATAATACAAAAGAGATTTGAAAATAAGATACAATACATAATGGAGAAAGATGTGTAAGGTATAAAAGAAAAAAGATGGCAAGAATTATTAATTATAGTGACAGAAATTATAGATGATATAAATAAAAAGAAAGACAATATAAAACTTATGGTAGATGACATTAATAAGGCATTTGATTCAATACAGTATGAAATATTGTGGAAAATAATGGGCATGTGCAATATTAATAATAAACTTAAGCAAGTGTGTAGAACTACTTATAAGAATAATAATGTAAGGGCTTTAATTAATGGATGCACAAAAAAGAAATAGATATGAATAATGGCATAAGACAAAGATGGCCTTTTCATAGTATTTTATTTACTTTGGTTATGATCACAGTAATCAGAGAGATGAACCAGAAAATGAAGAACACATAATATAAAATTCAAACAGAAGTTGAAATTCCAGTTATGATGTCTTATGTAGATGATATTATCATAACAACTAAAATAAATGATGAATAAGAGAGGTTGTGTTTTATTAGTTGAAAGTTTAAAGGAAAGATATATGATACTAAATAAATAAAAAAGTAAAGGATTGAGTAATACAGTACAAATAGCAGGTATACAATTTTCCATGAAGGAAATATCTGTTTTAGGGATACATTTTGATAAAGAATATTATAAGAAGGGATGGGACTCAATAATAAAGGAATTAAAACAATTTGTATATTATGGAAAATGTACATATTAGCATATAAGAAAAAGGTGTATTTGATTAATTCAGTTATATTAGGAAATATAGCATATTTGTCCAGTGTTATCATGATTCCTACAGGATATGAACAAAAAATTATTAGAAATTATTTTTTTCATGATTCCTACAGGATATAAAAAATTGGTAGAAATAAATTTTCCTTGGTATGGGGATCAAGAGGGGTGTTTTATGCATGAACAATGAAGAAGGAAGATTATGTATGATTAATCCAATGCTATATTCTGCTTCATTAAATTTATATAAGGTATTGAAATGGTTAAATGAAAAAAAATGATACATGAGTGTCACATAAATTGAAGTATAAGGAATTTTGGGAAAACATAAGAAATAAAAGAATATTTAAATGAATAAATAGAGAATTATAAACAGAAGATAAAAATGTGGAAAAGAAAAAATTATGAAGTTGAAGAAGATGGAAAGGTATGGTACAATAATATTATGAAGAAATATTATTGCATTACTCCTTGGAAAAATGCCTCAGAAATAAAGATTAACACAATTAAAGAAAAAAATAAGTAGTATAGATATAATGTTGAATGTCAAGATTTTTTTGTGGAGAATGGAGTTAAATAAATTACCAGTTAAGGTAAACATGCCTTATAAAAGGAAAGATGAAAGAATATGTTTGTACTGTGGAGAAGAAGAAACAAAATAACACTTTTTTAAATGTGAGAGAGATGGCAATCTTTGATGAATAAAGTTTGAAAATTAATTAAAATGATTGTATAAATATGAATATAAATATAGGACCTCGACTCTTTTTGATAGGTGCCATGGGATCTTTTTCATCCACCTGAGCTACCACTAACTCAAGCAGATGGGGTCTCAGTTTAACATCTCATCCAAATGATGGCACACTCAAGAGTATGGCACCCCACATATGTTGCACTGCAATGTTAGCATTCAATGTACCTGGTGTGGGAATTGAACCAAAGGTGAGTGTGGTATCTGTTGTGCCACTGACACTGTTAACTCTCATGGTCAAGGGTGATGCTGTTGAACTGACTATTCTACTGTGCATGGCTTATACCTATCCAAAATGACAGGATGTAGTGATAGCACAGTGTTTGATTGTGTTCATGCAGACACATGCACAGACACACACTGACACACAGACACACACACACACACACACACACACACACACACACACACACATCTAAGCTAATTATACAGTAATGGTGAGCGCTGTAGATCTCTTGATACTGTCTCTGACCACTGTATATTTAATAAATGCATGCGTTTCTTACCATATTTGAATAACACTTACAGAAATCCTGGCTATGCTTAGGATCTACACCAAGTTAATCAAGCACACCCACACCTCCATCTACACAGGACAACACTCCACAATTGCAGAAGTATTCTGTAAAACCATTCCTTTTGTAAGATGTACATGTTTAATAACAAGTACAGTTGTAACTTAAAACTCTCTTTAATCATGTCACCTACACATCACTATATCCTCTCACTCATACTTCAATTTCCTTTATGTTTCTACACTGCCCTTCCTAATAACAGAAAACTTGTCTTCCATCATGCTTATTCAATATTAGCTTAAAATAGTGAGCATGTGAGCTGAAACTCTTCTAACTGTAAAGGAAATCTAACTTTATAGTTGTTCAAACTGAATTTGAAACTATACACCAAAACTAACTTTATATCATAACAGCTCTTACAAACTTACTCTCTGGCACGATATGATAACAATTCTTTGTACATAGCTGTATGCTCCAGCCAGTGTTTTTTCCTTTGTATACTCGTATATCCATTTTGTTTGTACAACATACATATTAATTTCAAAACTGCATACTGAATGTTATGCTACTATAACTTGCCCGAGATTTGGGATGCATGGCTAGGCTCAAAAAGGTTCCAATGGTCATTACCCTATTACACACATATGAACCTAAAATCTGTTGTTTTTGTACTTCATTATAACTTTATATAAAAATTGTAACTTTGCTGGAGCTTTTCTCCTTGGGCCTCTGTTGAAAATGAGTTATTCCGTTACACTTTCCTAGTCAATAAAAATAAAAAATAAAAAAAACAAATAAATAAATAATAATAATTCTCAGACTATTGTTTCTAATTTAGGATTGGTTAACAATTCAAACATATTTTCAGTCATTTCTAGTTTAAGGTTACTTAACTATAAGAAATGAAAACAAAAATAAGGGGGGGATGACAACCAGGGAGGGAGATATATGTGTTGAGACATTTACCACGGCTGTGGGTTAGATAATTAAAAAAGAAGCCACATTAAGAAATAGTACTTATCAAGGGTTACAGATTAGGGCCTGGTCACAAATAACTAATAATTAATAACAACATTACTTCCAAAGACCTTACAGTGAGCTTCTTCAAGAAGATATGATTTAAATGATTTTTGAAGGTCTAAGTTTCTCAGTTAGGGAAAAGAGCTTCACTTTGCTTGGGATGCAGAACTAAAAAGGTACGACCATTACAGTGAATTTTGTTATGGTGGTGTGTGCAGATATGAGAGGCATTACTGGGCAGGGACCAGAAATTGTAAATCAAGTGCCTGCATATGATTCTATCTGCCATATAAGGGAAGTATTATAGATTTAGAAATTTGAATAGTGGATATGTTGAAAGATCTAATTCATATTTTAAGTGGTCTGATATTAAGTAGTTCATAAAATGAAAGGTATTTATTTTTGTTTTCTGCAAAATGTCAGCACTGTCAATGTATGAAAATCAGTTAATAAATGAAAACGTATTGAGATTTTAAACAAAATATAAAAGCATACGGTTACCTCGTATAGAAAAAAAAAATCATTTTAATTCCAGTATATCTCAAACCTAGACTAGTACTTTAAAATATACACCCTAAAGGAAGCAAGATACATACATGTCTTCTGCCTCTAGTAAGAAGAAATTGTTGAAAATGGTTCATGTATGTTGTAGATCAATACGTGTGTATATATACCTTTAAGAAGATATCCAAGGGCTTGCACAAGTATATAAATACTGAGCATGTGCGAGTCTGACTGCCATTTTGTAGTTAGCTGTTGAGATGTAAGCATGTATGTATGTAAGGTCTGTCTGTTAACTAGTTCATTCGTATTTAATGATGCTGCTATCCATCCTGATGTGTCTGTATGTATTAAAGCATCTGAACGAAACCCCAAGCCTTCTTGTTATATGTGTTAGAGACAAACGAGTGACATGCTGTTAGAAGTGGTATGTCTAACTGGCACATCCAAGGGGCATGAAGTTAGAATTGACTTGTCTAAAATGACTTAAGGCACTTATTTAGATGCTGGTGGAATATACAGGAGTGGATCATTCCTAAATGAGCAGAATTCACAAAACAGGTCAGAAATAAATTTCAGGTATTAAAACTTGCTCAACGCTATTTCTTTTTTGTAAATTATTAAACGAGGCATACAGAATGCTCTAAATAATATTCACATAAACTAATATGTATGATATTGATAAAAATTATTTGAATTACTAAGGAAAATGTTTGAAATAAAGTCCGAATTGCATAAAATGAATAAATAAGGGGAGATTACCACATTTTTCACAAAGCATGTGTATTTTTCTTATTAAGCAAAGATATTTGAGTTATCAGAAGTGTATAAAGTGTTTGCATGTTTGTGCAGTATTACAGTAAAGCTATTTCACAAAGTACAGCCATTACAAGGCACATTTCACAGAGAACAGCCATTACAAAGCATATTTCCCAAAGTAAAGTATTTCAAAGAGTTTGTTGTACATTTGAATGTTGTTACAAAGGGCATGTCAAGTGAATTTGAAGTTCAATCCCCACAAATGCAACAAGTTACTTATGTTGGTCGTTTATTTATGAGTACAGGCCTACATCCAGATCCTTCAGAACAAACAGCCATTCTTGAGATACCAGCTCCAGACAATGTTCAGGCCTTGCAACATTTTCTTGGCATGGTCAACTACTAGGCAAGTTAATTCCAGACTTGAGCCAACTTTCAACACCACTCAGAGAGCTGACACGAAAAGATGTATCCTGGTCTTGGTTACAGCAACACCAAAGAGAAGAGAATTACAAGTACACCATCTCTCAGATACTATGATGTTCACAAACCAGTTACACTTTCCTGTGATGCTTTGAAATTTGGATTTGGTGCAGTCATTCTACAAGAGGATCAACCTGTTGCCTACATATCAAGAACTCTTACCTAAACTGAGATGCAGTATGCCCAGACTGAGAAAGAGCTTTTGGCAATTGTGTTTGCATGTTCAAAGTTCCATGATTACGTTTATGGTAGACCTATTCAGATCGAAACAGACCACCAACCATTACTCATTATCTTAAGAAAGCCAATGCATTCAGCTCCAGCCAGACTGCAACGTATGATGTTGAGATTGCAAGAGTACAATTTCAGTCTTGTCTACCAGAAAGGCAAACTTCTTTATCTTGCAGATACATTATCTAGATCACCCAGAAACACCACAGAAAAGCACGAGAATGAGTCTTGATTTTGAAGTCATGGAAGGGAGAATTTTTTCTTCCACATGTCTTGATGAGCTGAGAGATCACACAGCCACAGATCCAGTTTTAGAAAGGCTGAACCACTTTATCAATCCAGGATGACTGTCAAAGCAATCTAGTTTACCTCAAGAAGTGCAAACTTATTTTCCATACAGAGATGAGATTTTGTCTGACAAAGGTATCATAATGAAAGGTCCTAAATGAATTGTTCCAAAGTTCTTGCAACCAGAGTACATTACTAAAGAAGAAGGCAAGTCTCCAGCACACAAGGACCACTTTATTCCAAAATCCAGGTACAGCAGTCAAGAGCTTTCGTCTTCAGTAAAGACTTCATCAGAACTGTTCAAAATAGTAATTAACACCATTAAATAGCTCATGACATCAAGCCATATGATTAATCCAACCAATAAAAACCATGAACCAGTTAAGTTAATAATTCCTTAAAAAATATATACAAATGTTTTAAATAGCTAGTATACTTCAAAAATTAATTCAAAAGATATACATCTTATTGAACATACAGAAATGTATAAAAATATTAATATCATATTAATATCATAGTATGTGCCACAAACCCCTGGCACTCCCGTTCCACTTCAAGACTTTTAAGCTTGAGCAATGGAGAAATAGAACAACAGTCATTGAGCCCCAGGAATTGTAATGCATTTACCTTAAAATCCATATTAACTCTTTCCTACTTAAATGCTCATCTATCAAAAAATCTCTTGGCTTCCTTACAACATAATCCAGCACTAGAAATTTAAAATTGTGCCCTACTTTCTCACTAATATATTGATATAATGCATTAGCTAGTTTTGCCTTGGCTACATCATTAATATGCTCATATATTCTTTCTTTAATTCTACGCAAGGTTTTTCCAATATAAAACACATTACAAATATATGCCTATTTGAATGTAAATCTAAATAAGGGTGTTGTGCCTAAAGGATTGCACCTTTGGTGGTTCCCTAATGGAGAGGTGAAGGGGTCAGAATTCCATTAGGATTTAATTAATATATTTAATAAAGCTGGCTCAGACATTCTGCATCTTAATAGACAAGATTTCTAGGGATTTGGACATTCTCAATAATGGTCTCTTGAAAGATTCATTATTTGACCATTATTCTACAAACTACAATAATATTTTTGGGAAAATAGACAGTTTTTGTTCTTCGATACAATAGCGTAAGGCTAAAAAAATTTTGAAAGATACAATGGCCTTTGCTAAGGGATATCCTTATCCTGATCCCCCTTCTCCAATTCGCCAACAGTCTATGGGGTGGGAACAACTTCTTGATGAGCAGGACGAGTCTTTTTATTCCCGTGAGAACATCAATGAGTCAGAAGGTGTGGATAACGGAGCTCAAATAATCTGAATTTCAAGTGTTTAGGAGCTCGCCCTAAGTCAGTGGGCAATAACAGTAAAAGGGAAAATAATAATTATTCCAGTAATCAGACTTAGTCAAAAAATGGCAAGGGCAAGAAAGACCTGAGAAGTAAGAACTATTAGGGTTGCTGGTAAGTGGAACAGACAACAATGCCATTATTGACCAAGAAAAAAAGCAAATAGTTTGGAGAACTTTAATGGACCTCTTAGACTAAATAATGCATCTTTGTGTTGATTTAATTTTGATGCTGTTCCAATTGAAAGTTCTGGAATTTTTGATATATTTTGATATATTTGGTGATAATTTTGCATGTGGGACTGTTGAACTGGCCGACGAGGTCCACAACAGTGGAGCCTTGAATTATATTGTTGAAAATACTACTTTTGAGTTTGGTTTGGTGAAGCCTTGGTTAGTCCTTCTATTGAGCTTGTGTACCCTTTGAGTGCTTCTTTTTCTGATGTCCCTAATGAAGTTAATAGTTCTGTTCCTATATTGATCAAGAATTCTAACAACGATTTTATAATCTATAATTATTCTTATGAAAGTTTTTTGCCGGAACATGCTGATGTTTTAAGTAAAGGCCTAAGTTTTGTGCCCAGTAGGAATATTTATACAGCTGAAATGTTGATTGACCTCAAATTGTTCATTCAAAAATTAAATATGTCATTATGGTTTAGTAGAGATACAAATACTTATGAATTAAATGTGGCGAGGCCAAAAAAATCCAATATCTTTAATCCCCCCTTAAACAACTGGCTTAGTGTGTTTGAAAAATGGTGTGAGAATGACATACATAGACTTTGCGCTGGGAATTTTGTCAGTGGAAGTGGTTTTAATAATGCTAATGGCAATAATAATGATAATACAAGCACTACCACTAATTTAAAATCTAAAGCAGCTAAACTTACTGCTAGTGAGGAGGATTTATTTATGGGGTTATGTAAAAATAAGAAAATTAGAGTCATGAAGCCTGACAAAGGAGGCGGGATTGTCATAATGGATACTGTGGATTATAATAACAGAATGTATAGTTTATTGCTTATTGACACTTATGGTCAAGTTTCATGGAATGAATTAAATATAGCCTATTCTAAAATGAATATAAGGCTGCATGATATGTTAATGCAGGGCCAGATTACCTCAAGTGTGTATAATTATTTAAGCAATGACAATCCTGTGGTAGCAGGGATATTTGGAATCCCTAAAATCCACAAGGATATCCAAAATCCACCTTTGAGGCCAATTGTTGATGCTTGCAGAAGTAAGACTTTTTATATTACGAAATATGTTGGTAGCAAGTTAAAACCTTCTGTATGCAGGATCAAGTGTATGGGGATTCACGGGATTTTTTTAGCTAGACTTACTAGGGTAAAATTTTCCTGTGATTCCCTACTGGTATTGATTGATGTGCAGAATTTATATTCTGTCATCCCTCACAGTGAAGGACTAGATTGGTTGGAAACCATGCTTTTTAATGTGGAGATATTGGACTCTAATGATGTTAATACAGTAGTAGCTCTCATGGAAATTGTGTTAATTAACAATTTTCTATATTTTGATGGGCAACTATTTAAACAGTTGACTATTGTAGCAATGGGGGTGGCATATGCCCCTAGTTTTGTAAATTTGATTATGGCATATTGGGAGCAATATTTTGTCTTTAATAGTCCCTTAACTCATTGCTGGGACTTTTATATCAGACTTTTGGATGACATTTTTTTTTTATTTGGGTTGACTCAGAGGTTAGACTGGGTGAATTTTTGGTTTATAGAAATTCTAGTACGTCTTTTTTTATGTTCACTCATTCGTCCAGTAAAGACAGTCTTCCTTACATAGATGTTCAGCTTACCAAAGATTATGCCAACAATTGTTATACCTCTACTAGCCACAGGAAAAGTACCTTCTCCAACTCCATTATGATAGTTGTCATCCTACCTTTCAGAAGAGGCCTGTGATCAAGAGCCAACTTGTGAGGTTGGCCCACATGATAAAGGATGACAGTATGTTCCATCAGGAGACTGATATTCTATTGGGCATGTTCTCCAAAATGGGCTATCTGGGAGAACGTCTTGATAAAGTAAAGGAGGAAGTGGGTAATAAAAGGCAGATGGGTTTTTTTAAACCATTACTTTCAAATCCTTGTTCTTGGTTCATAGGTAGGTACTAGGCTATCGGCCCAAGGGCCTACGTAAGCCTAGCCAACAAGGTTCCCTGGCTTACGCCACCCAAGAAAGTTATTTTCCTGTGCCACTGTCGAGCAGAGACAGAGAAGTGATCCCCGGGGTGTATTTCCTATTTCCCACCCACTCATCAAGATTTTTCTTGAAGAGTGCTAAAGAAGAAGTTTGGTTGACATAGATGGGTAGCCTGTTCCAGAGTATGGGAAGTCTCTGGGACAGGAATCTATCCCTCCAGCATGTCCTGTTTATTGTGGTGACAAGGTTTAGGTCCCTAGAACATGTAGCTTGGAGGGATTGGGATTTCTTTAGGTGTAGCATGTCCAACAGCTCTGGGTTTGACATAGCTTTATATGTTAGGCAGAGATCACCTCGGAGTAGGTGATATGCTATGGAGTAAAGCTGGAATTTTTTGAGGTGGTCAGTATAGGCATTTGTTTGAGGCCAGTAATCCTCTTTGTGAGGTACTTCTGTGGCCTTTCCAGCAGATGTCTTGTGCGGTACATTCCAAAAGGGACATTGTACTCTATATTGAGTCTAATGAGTGTCGAGTAGAGGAGAACAATGACCTCTTTTTTTCCTGGATAAGAACCCTTTTATGATGAGGTGTGCCACATAGAAGGACTTGCTGACTACTGTGGCGATGTGACTATCAAAGGAAAGACTACTGTCCACCTGGGTCTCAAGGTCTCTTATCACACATTCAGTGTTAATACCCCCAGGAGATGGTTGTTCCCAATGGGTAGAGAGTTGAGGAAGTTGAGGGTGTGGTTAGTGGTAATTCTGATCGTTCTTTGATAGTTACCTTACCCCCATGTTTATGAGGTGTTGGATGTAGTTAAAAAAACACTGGATGATTCTGTCCAGTATTGACAGCATTAAAATGAGCTTGGTTGAACATTGCAAGGTGGTGTTCTGAAAAGGGAGATGTTTTAAGAATCTATTAGAAATGATGTATGAAGAGGGGCGGGGTGATATGAGATCTAGTGGTATGTTTAAGTGTAATCACTGTTCCCAGTGTCAGCATATACTTCTTTGTGATTCTTTTCACATTCGAAATAGGAAATTTACCATCAAAAGGCACTTTAATTGTGACTCTAAGGGGGTGATTTATTGTGCTTTATGTCAACAGGGTAATGCGTTTTACATTGGAAAAAACCTTGGGCCGGATTCATGAAGGCTTGCACGGAGTCTAAGAGTAGAGTAAGACTCCATGCAGCCAACATGTCTGCCGAGCGATCCAGGAACAGCCAGCAGGGGTGTGCAAGAGAGTTCCTAAAACAACTCTTACACGGACAGGGTTAGGTTATGCAAATTACCTCATTTGCTGCCGAAAGCTATGCAAATGAGGTAAATTTGCAATCCAGGAAACCCTAACCTGTCTGAGTAAGAGTAGTGTTATTTGCAGAAATGTACTCAGTTGTCAACTGAAATAAAGGATGCATCCAGTTGAGGAAGCATGCCAATGGCTAAATATATGGCCATTGGCATTTTTTCCCATTGCAAAATTTTAAAAAAAATATTTTTTTTTTACCTCGATCTCCGATGTTTAAGCGTAGCGCAGCGCCTCACAAACGTGCTGCGCTCTAAAGATCAGAAAACCAACAAATAAAAGGCACAAATAGGGAATTTATTCAAAATATTAATCTGCCATGCAAGTGAATGGCAGGCTGAAGACAACATGGCTACTAAGTAGAGGTTGCTAAGGGGGGAAGCTCAATCTGAGAGATGTAACTAAGCATTAGTAGGCAATCCTATGCAAATGAGGATAAGGATAGTGAATCCCAATATTCCCTGCTATGTGATCCATGTCCCTAGAGTGTAAGAGTAGGAAAAGGGAAGTAACAGAGTAGGAGATAGGTGACATCATGAGGGGGTATGTATGAAAAAGATTGTAAGCTTATTGGAGCTGAGTGGCATGTGGTTGCTGTGAGTTACTCAGGACTAAAAGAGGTGTGTCTACAGCTGTCTAAACTGAAATCAAGAAACTGAAGGTGTATGCCGTGGCTATCGCTAAAGTTTCTTGCAAAGGTGCTTACACTATGTGCGCACATGTGTGCGTGCACGCATGTAAACCCGTTTAAGCCTGTGTGCACCCGTGTAAGCCTGTGTAAGGCCATCTAAGCTAGTATACACGAATGTGCACCTGCCTAAGCCTGTGTAAGCCTGTGTGTGTGTGTGTGTGTGTGTGTGTGTGTGTGTGAGCGTGTTTGCGCTTGTTTGCATGGCGCTGCCCCCTGTAGAAACAGAAATGGGGAAAGGAAGGAAAGGAAGTAATAGGAAGTTAACCAATGAGAGCTAGCAGTGCTGCCAGGTGAAATCAGTCAGAATCAGCCAATTACACATGCAGTACACTAGCGCAGCCCAGCCCAGCACCTAAAACTCTGCAAACAACTTCCTCCCATGTTTTTCTCAGAAACACTGCAACACTGCAGTCAACAAAGAGAAGTGAAAACTTAAAAAGCTTAAACTGAGACATAAAAATGTTACAGGCTGCCATTGCTGTTATAAGGTAACATGTGCAAGATGCTGAGGGTGGTGCCATTGCGAATGCTGCTGAGCAACCCACAGTGAGAAAACGGAGAAGAGTGTACAGACCCAGGGTAACCTACCAGGGGCTACATGAGCTGGAGATAGTGGAGCGCTATATAGTGGACAGAGAGCACCTGCAGCAAATTGTTGAGCTGTGCAGGCCATGCCTCACACACAGAACCAACAGAGGGGAACCCATCCCAGTGGAAACCAAGGTATGTGTTGGCCTAAGAATACTAGCAACAGGTACCTTCCAGAGACCAACTGGTGATATGATGGGGATGTCACAGGAATCAGCATCAAGGGTACTGCACCAGTTCCTGAATGCCATGTCAGCACATGTCAGTGATCATGTATATTTCCCCAATTCCCATGAGGTATTGGCCAGCAATATGCATCTCTTCCAGCAAATAGCGGAATACCCTGAGGTAGTGAGTGCAATTGACTGCATGCACATACACATCAAAGCACCAGCTGGTGAGCAGGGTAGGGCCTACATCAACTGCAATGGCTTCCACTCCATCAACTGCCAGGTCATGTTTGATGCCCAGGGCATAATACTGAATGTGTGTGCTGGCTGCCCTGGAAGCTACCACGATTCCCATATCTGGCATCTGTTGCAGCTGTACCAGACATTTGCAAATGGGGACATCCCTGACAGTCATCTAGTGGGGGATGCTGGATACGCACTGGAGCCATGGCTGATGACACCTATCAGAAATGCACACACACCTGAACAAGAACTCCGTAATGAGGCACACGCACAAACATGAAATGTAATCGAGTGTGTGTTTGGGATGCTCAAGTCACGGTTCCGGTGCCTGGACACATCTGGTGAAGCCTTGCAGTACTCACCAACTACATGTACCTAAATTGTCATGGTATGTGCCATGCTACACAATCTGATCCTGTGAAAACAGCTGCAGCCGGAACAGGAAGGGGCAGGGCCAAACAGCCCCCCACCATTGCCAAGGCCTGCTCAGGCACAGCGTTACTTGGAGGAGGAACACCCTGAGCCTGCCCCAGTAGCCAGAAGGAGGCGTGCCCAGTATGCCTTGTCCTTGGCAAAGAGGTAACACATAGCACATACACTGGCTCAGTAGGAGCCCTGGAAATTATACCTCTCACTGACTCACACATAAAATAAAAGGGATGCCCAACTTGACACTACCTGTTTCCGAATATGTATAGGGAGTGTAGTATGTGCATCCGACATAGGCAGCCCTGCAGCACCACCTGAGGCATGATTGTCATGTTTTACACAATATAAAGCAGTGCTATGCAGCTTTCACCAATATGTGGTATATGTAAACAAAATTGCTTCTGCAATGTTGGCCAAGGTCAACCAAAGCTGAGCAAAGTCAGTTAAACATGCTCATATCTGCTTTACTGTACCTTATGCAGTCTGGTCTGGCCAGCATGAAAATAAAAGCAGTGACAAGGCTTGAACCCAGGATACTGTGTACTATAGTCACAGTACTGAACCATTAAGCCATGATAGCATTACAGTGGTGCAGACACAGCAGGACAATTGTACCCTAATGCAAACACAAAGCAATGCTGTATCATGCCCCTAATGAGGCAAATGGGTAACCTCACCCACATGCCTATGCAGACAGAGAACATCAGGCCAGGCGTTGTGATGTGGCTTGTGTAGGCTATGAAGTCGCAAGCTAATATATGTGGCAATGGACACTAAGACCTGTAGTATACTAGTATGCCTCAAGCCAGTATGATAGGCAACAGTACAGACTTTGTTGAAACAAATGAAGCAAATGTCAGGCAGGAAGATACTGAAAGGTCATGCTGGGCATTCTCACACACTTTGGCTAAATACGGATGTGATGATAAGGGATCTATGGACAAACGTGTATAGTCATCTCTACTTCCAGAAACACATTCACAAAGTGGTCTGAAAATCCTGCTATGTGTACACACAAACTGCCAAGATCTGTGCATGTAGGTCAAAGGAGGTTGACACTACACAGCAATCATCAGACCTGTCAGAGACTACCACAACACACTTGCGAGGAATCTGACTAGGCACGTTCATCAACTAGAAAGAACAATGAAGAACCTTAACAAGAGGATTACTGGCTTCAAATAGTTTCCCCATGCAACAAGAATGAATGTAACCCAAGCTGTACTCAGTGGCATACTGTCTACGCAGCAGATCTCTGCCCAACAGACAAGTCCATGTCATGGTTACACTCAGATCTGTTCTGAGTTACAGCTCAATGGCACTAAATGGATAGAGCCAACTGATATTAGCAACATCCTGGCAGATAGGATCAGTGTTAACTTTACTCCCCTCTCACCCATGAAAGAGCACATGTCTATAATGGAAGACTGCAAAGTTGCTGTCATCATGGCTGCACAGGTAAAAAACACTATCCGAAGCCAGTATCACAGCAGCAGCCATGGGACTAGATAACTTCCCAGGCTGTGTAGTATCTACTTCCCTGAAGTAAACATTAACATGGAGGTTCTGTGGCTACTGACGTTTCCAGAGGACTGCAAACTAGAAGCCATCATTGTAAACACTAAAGATGTGGACATCCTACCAAAGGGCCTCACTGAGACAGATGTCTGTTGTCCAAGCCATGGGCTGTAGCTCAATGCCAAAAGGTGCATTATCATCACCTTTGTTAAAATCTCTGTAGCCAAGAACTACAACATAGGTAGTAGTATACCTCACACTTTAAGTGTGACAAGAGACCCTGGGCCATGGGTGGACAGTGGATACAACTGTGATAAGCACATTCCCACAGTAGTCAGGAAACCCTCTTATGTGGCACACCTCATCACAAAAGAGGACATTGTTCCCCTCTACTCACCACTCACTAGAACTATAAAAGAGTACAACACCACTGTTGTGATGTACCTCACAAGACAACTACAACAACTGGAAAGCCAGCAGCAATTCCTCACAAAGAGCATTATTGGCCTGAAATACATGCCATACACAGACCATCGCAAAATGCTCCATCTGTACTCCCTTGCATATCGCCTACTCATAGTTGTTCACTGCGTAACATCCAAAGCTATGTCAAACATGCAGCTGTTGGATATGATCCACGTAAAACACTCACAGTCACCCTGACCTTTGGACCCAAGACCATGAGTGAAATACAAAAGGAAGTGGTGTAGCCATTTACCTTATGGATATCCACACCTCCAGGTTACTGCCACAGCATGAGGCCTTGGAGACCATGCAAGTGCAACTAACATTGGGCAAAGCTGCCCATCAGATTGTAGCCTGCTACAGATCATGTACCTTGTCTCAGGAACCTCACTCAGTATTCTAGAGAACAATGGCAAATATAAAGGTCCTACCAAACACCATTATATGAGGAGATTACAACTACCCAAACAATGAGTGGGTGAATTACTCGTATACAATGTCCTTTGCCCAATGTGTCCTACAGTTAAGAAACTCTAACACCCTGGAACAGCTGGTCAGCATGCCCACTAGAGGTGACAACATACTGGACATGATCATCACCAACATGGGGTACCAGTGTTCCACAACAGAGATAAACCCCTCGCTGGTAATATCAGATCATTAAGTAATCACACTGGACATCCACATCCCGCCACCACACCCAGTCAATGAAACCACTGTGAAGACATTTTCAAAAGCAAACAGCACACTTCCCAAGACCAAAGTGGAAAGTCCCAAAGCCCTCTTGCTATAGGATAATGGTATACAATCTGCCAAATCATTTACAAGTGCATCCTATGAGCATCTACAGGGATGCATGGATCAAGACATCACAAATAAAAGCAAGATTCACTCCTCCAAAAATAAGAAAACAATCTGGTGGCCATTGCCCATAAATAAGCTAGACAACAGAAGGAGGAAATGAACACATGATAGAGCCAACTTCACTAAAGGAAAGGCATCACTGATCATTATTAGGATGAAACAATGATCACTCATAAAATAATCCAAGCACAGTTTCTAAAGACAAACTGCCAAGGAATGTAAGAATAACAACCACAAAGCCTTCTGTAGCTATATCAGACATGTAAGTGTCAACTTCCAAATATGCTGTCAGCTACTGAAAAAAGTAATGACATACACCAAACCAACTTTCATTGCCCACACCCAGGGGGACAAGTGCAGTGTAAACTCCCCCCATCACCCCCAAAAGGGCCTGTGTCTATCACAGAAGGATGCAGAGACACAGACATCATGGACATGCATGTAAAGACAGCCCTCACCAAAGCTAAGAACATAGCATCAATGTGACTGTAAGTTGTCCCAGGCTGCGTCTTACACTAGGCCCACAAGGAACTACACCCTCACCTACATTCACTGTCTAGACTCAAGCATATCACAGGCTATGTACCCAAAGAATGGCATACACTAACAGTCATCCAGCTCCACAAAGGGTGTGCCAAAACAGAACCTGGAAACCATTGCCCAACATGCGTACTCAGCCTGGTCTACAGAGCTATTGAGCAAATTATCATGGAAACCATACACTGAGACATTGGAGATCTCCAGAGACTGGACTCTACACAACTTTGCCTTGTTAAAGGCATAGCCTGGCTCCCAAACCTAGTTGACTTATTTAAAACAGTTACCATGAACATAGATGGAGGTGAAAGTAGTCCACACAGCCCACCTGTACCTCACTAAGGGCTTACCACACCATTCCCCACTCCGTCATCATGGACAAGTGTACCAGCATGAACATGAACAGCTATGTCACAGGATGGGTGGCCAAGTGGCTCACATATCAAACACACATGTTCATAGTTGCGGGTACCATGTCCAACTCTAAGCCAGTCACACATGGCATCACACAGGTCTTGGTCCTGGGACCCCACCTCTTCAGTCGATACTGCTCAGAGGTACAGGTAAGCATGGCAGGTGTAAGGCTGAACAGATTTGCAGATGACTGGAAACTGTGGTCCATAATTGAGTGTACAGCTGACACAGACATCCTCCAGAAGTGTCTTACAGAGACAGATACCTGGTGTCAAAACAATGCCCTCAAGCTGAATGGCAAAGAATGCATAGTCACCCACTTTGGGTAATACAAAGTGCACACAACTTACCACATAGGTGGTAATCCAGCATGTACGGAGAAAGTAATTATGGCCCTGGGAACACAGGTAGATAGTAAACTCACCTTTGATGATCACATGACCAAAGTGTTTAGACATTCGTTCAATGTAGGCCAACTAATGTCACCTAATGTAACACACTTCATATAGTCTGATGATGTCACCATCCTACAAATATACCTGTGGAAAAGAAAACCCCCAATAATATGTATAGCATGTTGTGTTAATGCGTACTTCTCTAGTATTGTTAAGTAGGGGTTTGAAACTTGCACTTGGCAACTGTTTGTGTGTGTTCCCCTTGGGAAGGAACAACCTTTCAGGAGAGTAGTGAAACACCTCAAAAGTGGTAATGTAACCTTTGTCAAGTCTGATGATGTCAGCATCCTACAAGTATACCTGTGTAAAATAACGCTCCCACTAATCTGTATAGCGCGTTGTGTTAATGTCTACTTCTCTAATATCATTAAGTAGTTAAGTAGGGGTTTGAATCCTGCACCAGGCAACTGTGTGTATGTGTGGTTGTGTGTGTTCCCCTTGGGAAAGAACAACCTTTTAGGAGAGTAGTGAAACACCTCAAAAGTGGTAATGTAACCTTTGTCAAGTCTGATGATGTCAGCATTCTACAAGTATACCTGTGTAAAATAAAACTCCCGTTAATCTGTATAGCGTGTCATGTTAATGCATACTTCTCTAGTATCATTAAGTAGTTAGGTAAGGGTTTGAATCCTGCACTACGCAACTCTGTGTTTGTTTGTGTATTCACCTCGGGAAAGAGCAACCTTTTAGGAGAGTAGTGAAACACCTCAAAAGTGGTAATGTAACCTTTGTCAAGTCTGATGATGTCAGCATCCTACAAGTATACCTGTGTAAAATAAAACGTTCACTAATCTATATAGCGTGTCGTGTTAATGCATGCTCCTGTAGTATCATTAAGTAATTAGGTAGGGGTTTGGATCCTGCACCAGGCAACTGTGTGTTCCCATAGTACCATTCAGTAGTTAGGTAGGGGTTTGGATCCTGCACCAGGCAACTGTGTGTGTTCCCGTTTGGAAAAAAACTTTTAGGAGAGTAGTGAAACACCTTAAAAGTGGTAATGTAACCTTTGTCAAGTCTGATGATGTCAGCATCCTACAAATATACCTGTGGAAAAGAATACTCCCAGTAATCTGTATAGCGCATTGTGTTAATGCGTACTTCTTTAGTATCATGAAGTAGTTAGGTAGGGGTTGAATCCGGCACCAGGCAACTGTGTGTGTCCTTTGAGAAGGAACAACCTTTTAGGAGAGTAGTGAAACACCTCAAAAGTGGTAATGTAACACCATCCTACAAATATACCTGAGGAAAAGAGAACTGATAGTAATGTGCATAGCGCGTCGTGTTAATGCGTACTCCTGTAGTATCATGATGTAGTTAGATAGGGGATTGAATCCTGCACTTGGTGAGTGTGTGACACTGTTGATCAATGTGTTGGGTTACAGTATCAGAAGGCAAACAGTCATATCACACATGTTAGCATGCAGAAAGTTTGTTGCTGAAGACCATGCAGTGCGAGTGTAGACAGCCCGTGTTAATAACAGTATACATGGCTTTGATGCATGTGTGCTGTTGTTCAGTGATTGGATTCACAGCCACTCGTTACATGGGTTTGCAAGGTGCTTAATAGGGAGCATTGACTAACATGAATGGTGTTATGTGTTGAAGAGTGTTGCACAACCCAATGATAGGCCTCTACCCCTCAGGTATATTATGTGTGCTGTGTGGATGACATGTGGGATACTGAAGTGTGACCTTACAGCGGGTGTCTAGATACACTATGTGTAGCATGTTAAGGTGTACTGCATATGACAAAGTTGTGTATTTTGTGTACATGTGCATCAACTATGCCTATCCAATGTCCAGTACGGTGTTGCCACAATTGTGTGTGCTGCTCTGTGTATTGCATGTGATTGAGGCAGCTACTGTCATTACTGAGATGTGCATAGTCTCACAGTAAACATGCACAGCATGCATTATGCGTAGGTGTGTTACATGTACATGGCCTACATCTCACCTATGAAATGCACATTTCATTAGCAATATTAAAATTATAACACACTCACCAGCATCGACCGACTGCCTTGCTGTCACACCAGAGGGACCTACAAGAATATGAGACAGTTTGTCAGTGGCCACAACTGTGCCATTGTTACTGTGAGTTTGCTAAACTACAGTAGTACAACAGTCGACAGGCACAGGCGTGCAGATTATATTCCAAATATCAGTATCGCACAACAATATGCAGCACAACTGCTAAACACACAGTACACATGTCACATATGCATAATCTACCAATACAGATAACAGTAGTCTACAGATAGGTCATTTTACCTGCATGCTCCATGTCAACATGCTGGGTGGCTCCGGCCTCCATGATGACACATGTCACTTGCTGTTCCTGTGGTTGGCCAGGAGCCACCACACTTAGGGGCAGCTCCTCCACTCTAGTGAGGGGGGATGAATGGCAACCTCACCACCTGTGGCAAGCTGTTGTTGATGGATATCAGACGCACACTGCCGGACATGTCTAATTAAATCACTGCAGTGAAGGTGTACCTGCTCATATGTCTGGTTATGCATGCCTATGTCATTTACCCGATGAATGAGATCTTGCCACAGTGCAGTCCACTCATGCTGGTTCTGGCTGGTTCTAGAGAACAGCAGGGTGTAGTGCTGCACCAGGCTGTTGTGTATTTCCACCTCCTCTGCAGCTGTATAACATGGGTTTCTTTGGAGGGACATACCCCTGGAAGACAATTAAACAAGATGTGTGAGCAAGTCAAGTGGCACACTTAACATCCTAAAGTACAGATATCAGTTACCTGCCATATTTCGCATCCAATTGGTTGTCAGAGGATAGACATGTTCAGTACCACATATTAGTGCTCAGGCCACAACTGGCTGACAGTGCCTGCCATGCTCTATATATCAAACCATGTTCTGCACAGCAGCAAAGAGAAGCCAGTATGTAAGACTATACACCAGTACATGGCACACTGTATGTGACACAATGCACCACCTAGCCACAGGAGGTATATGTCAAGCTAATGCATAAAGAAAGATGTCATCCATTGCTATGAATGTAAAGTACAGTTACAGTATTACCAGTATACCACAGTAGTCTTTGATGCCAAACCCCTGCCTAACATATGTACACAGTTGTTCATATAGGTGGCATACTGCTGTACTCACGTATACCCTGTAACACAGATATGATTGAGGGCATGGTACAGGCATAATTACAAACACATCAGACATACATACAACACACAAATGTATGCCAACCCAGATGAGCTTTACCTGTGTACCATACAGTACTGTGTGTCACTACTTACAAAACCGTATGCCTGAGGTATGTAATCTGTGAGGACTACAGGGAACACACAAAACAGTGTTTCCAAGCAATGTGAACATACATCATACTGTACTGTTTAGGCCTACAGCTTCAGGTAGTATTACAGTTCATATGGGAGTTGGATTCACCAGCAGAACCACTCACTAAGCGTACATGTATTGCTTTAGCCTACAATGGGACACCACAGTCGACAACAAGGGACTATGTCACTCCATATGCCATACTACTTTTTCTGCCTAGCAATAGCATACACATCTTTTGCTGGGATCACAGCTAGGACACAAACTACCATGACAGAAACAATCGCACACTAAGCTATCACACCTTTACAGACCTTGCACACATTCACCATCACACTCAGTCAACCTCACATAGCAATTATTGCACTAAGTACATGTGTGTGTGCATCGTGTCATGGGTAGGTAATACGCTATTGGCCCTAGGGCCTACAGCAGCCTAGCCATATGCTACCCTGGCCTTTGACACACATGTAATTTAATTTCACTTGCCCCTGTCAACCAGAGCCACAGAGGTGATTCCCGGGGTGTATTTCCTATCTCCCAAACAATCATCAGGAGTATTTATGACAGCTGCTAATGAGGAGTTTTGTTTGCTATTGATAGGTGGTTTGCTCCAGAGTATGTCATGTCTCTGAGTTAGGATGCTATCCCTCCAGCATGTGCTGTTTAGTGAGCTGACAAGGTTTAGGGCCCTAGAGCATGTATCTGGGTGGGATTGTAATATGTTTACGTGGAGGATGTCCAACAGCTATGGGGTTGACATAGCTCTGTATGTTAGGCAGAGGTCACCTCTGGGTAGGTGGTATGCAACACAGTGTAGCTGTAGTTTTGTGAGTTGGTCTGCATAGGGCATCTGTTTGAGGCCAGTATTACTCTTTGTGAGGTATGTCTGTGGCCTTTCCTGTTGCTGTAGTTGGCATTGTACTTTCTAATGGGTTTTAAGTGTGATGAGTAGAGAGGAACACTGACCTATATTTCCCTAGATGACACACCTTTTGTGATGACGTGTACCACGTAGCCAGAGTACATGACTAGTGTGGCACTGATTATCAAAGGGGAGTCTACTGTCCACCTGTGTCCCATGTTCCCTTATCACACCTTCGGTGTTAGGTAGACTACCACCTATGTGGTAGTTAATGGGTACAGTGTTCTGGCAAGAAGGGATGGTACTACAGTGTCAACACTGAGCTTCAGTCCATACCTTGGTCGCCAGGCACCTGTCACAGTAAGTATGCCCCATGTCTCTCTCCCTCTCTCTCTCTCTCTCTCTATATATATATATATATATATATAGATATCTATATCTATCTATATATATATATATATATATATATATATATATATATATATATATATATACATACACATACATACAGACATACATATAAACATCCATTGCTGTACATATAGATGTACATATAGGCACATATACAGTCCACTATTCATGGTGGGAATATCAATTATGCGACAGTTGTGAGATATACAGTTATGTAATAATATTGCACAGTGTTGTGCAGACTGCATTGAAGGTGTCCTCAGCCCATTTAGCTTTAGCAGGCCTCACTGGCTGCAACACTGCAAAACTGACAGAGCATACCCACAACGTCTAACCACCACATGTCATATACCAGCACTGCATGCTGTTTTCTTTGCTGCACACTACAACCTGCATAGAAATATGCACATAACAACCTTCAACAATGTATATATATATATATATATATATATATATATATATATATATATATATATATATATATATATACATATACACCCTTCACAAACAGTTGCAGTATGTCCCTTGCCCTATGCACATGTACAGATACGTATAGATACGTACTGCTGCCACATATGGATGATTCACAGTACGTAGAGTACTCTTCATAAACATCTACTACATGCCAGCAAATACATATGTGTTACATACCTTTCCTTTGTATTGCTCTGTTCCATCTGTTTTTAAAGGAAATTATTTTTTTTTATTTTTTTTTTCTCTGTCTGTTGATGTTGCTCTTTCTTTTTCTGTGTCTCTCTGTTTCTGTCTCTTTGTCTGTCTTTGTCTGTGTCTCTGCCTCTGTCTCTGTCTCTCTCTCTCACTCTCTCTCTCTCTCTCTCTCTCTCTTGCTGCAATGAGATTATTGCATGCGTGGACAGCAAGTACAGCCTGCTTTTCCAGGTATCTGCACATGTGCATGTGATGGCCTCTGCACCAGTTGGTGCCCACCATTTACTAATTGCATGCAGCCTGCTGTGTGGTAATTGCAGTACTCACTGTCATAGCGGCCCACTGCTATAAAATGCTAGGTTAGGTAGGCATAGCCCTTTCAGCTTTCCAAAGTGGGGCCCATGCTTGTTTGTTGTGGACACCGTTGTGTCAGTCAGAAGGTTGGTATACTTCTTATATCTGAAGCTAGGGTTGTAGCCAGTGATTTGCATGTTGTACTCAAACCTGATTGTTGTTGCTTCTAGTACACACTTGTCAGTGTAGAATTGTACTCACCTCTCCAAATGCTTACACAAGATACATGGGAGTATGTAGTTTCTTTTCTAATTAGACAATTAACTGCCATACAAAAGTAGTTATTGCAATGTATTCCTCTGGCACATGAACTGTTTGTGAACTACTATACTGTAAATATTAATTACCTCACTTCTGAACAGTTTGTTGTTTATTTGTGTTGACATTAGCACAGGCTGCTCAAGACAACTGGACACATTTCAGTACTGAGTATACCTACCTACATCCTTGGTAGAGCCTGAATACACAGGTATATTGTTCTTTTGGGTAGGGGTGCAGAAGTACAGAGAGCATTATATATTATTGAGTGATGTTTATCTTGCTGAACATACAGGGTTGCTGTGTACCTGTTAGTCTATCAAGGCAAGTAGTCTGTCTGCCGTAGCTCACACCTGTGGGCATATCCAGATGGTAGCCAGAGGTTAGCCTATTATTCTTTGTCTGTGCACCCCACCGATCTTTTCAGCACTGGAACAATGGCATTGTCACAGTTGGTTGCTACCACTACATGGCTACATCCTTTGCTATTTCTGTGTTGTACTCCTACATAAGGGTATGCTTGTGGGACTCCTTCCAAAGCTATTTGCAGAGTGTGTAACAGCAGAAAAGCTGATATGTCTGTGTGTTTCTGCCTCTGCCAGGCCTCTGCTACACTCAGATATATATTTGAACAGCCTCAGGGAAAGGTACATATAAGTGAGGTACACCTGCAATATATTACAGACATTAAGTTGAGACTGTGAGAGAATCAGAGCATATGTATTAATACACCTTTTCTGACGTGCATGTAGTGTGTACTCTTACTTATTGACATTATTCATTAAGTGTAATTCCCCACTTTTCGGTCTAACGTCAGTACTTTTCAGAGGGATTCTGAGGGACACAGCTAACATTTGTTTACGAATCAGGGACATCCCTGAAAAGCAGTCACAGTTGGGAAGTATGGTCTCTGCCCTATTCAAATATGCCGGTGTTTATCCTGCTCTGATACTGTGTGGGGTTTGTAAAGTGCTACTGTAACCTTATTTCCTGCTAGAATGGCTGGTTCTCTTTTCACAGTCATGTCATGCTATTCCACAACAACTGCTGGTAAAGATCCACAGAACAAGATTTGTGTTATGGCATTCCTATTTTCCATTTACATTCACTCATTGTAATGCATGATATATTTATTACAGCAACAACTTGTATGTCTACTGTGGCTTAGTGGTACTTCATGCAGTGTAGTGTGTTCAAGGTCTGGGGTTCGAGACTGACAGAGGTGTTTTATTTTGCTGCTCAGCAGAACAAGGGCCCTGCCATGCAGAGTGACTAAGGCACTTTTAAGCAGTTGTAAGCGGGTTTGCGCGGGTTTGCGCAATGCTTAGCAATACTTAGCTAAGCGCACACATGCGCACACTCACTCAAACCCACTAACTACTGCTTAAAAGTACTTACTCCCGCTAACCCCGCGCTAATTTCTTTGAAAGAAAAGAAAAGAAAATGAGGAGATAGAAAAGTGGTGAAAAAGGGGGCACAAAGAGGGAAAGACAGTAGGGAAACCAGCTCGGGATGTGCAGGATGGGTGTAGGGAAGGTCCATAGCTGCCCATTTCTTTACCAGCAACAGCTGTGCATATGTTAGAAATTTGGAGTGACATTTGAAACCTTCCACCCCTGAGAGAGGGGTGAGGACAACAAAGTATGTTGTACTGCCAATTATAATTATCAGTTTACATGTCCAGCGGACATGTGTGCAAAATGGGCAGCTATGTATGGGGCATAATTTTTTTGTGGGAACAGATTGCCTTTTTTTTTATTATTTTTTCAGGTGAGAGTGGAATGTGAGGTAGAGGAAGTAGGTATATTTGGTGAGGTAGGTTGGGGAGGTAAACAGACAAGACAAACAAGACGCATACAGGGGCGGAATATGACACATGGGGTGGGTGAACACAATTGACGGGGATGGATGTTTGGAAATCGCAAGCCCATGAGCCCACAGATGGTAACAGTGGAACTGAGATCCCCGCCCATGGGCAGTCACCATTGCACCTTCACAGCCCCGAGGGTGGTTGTGCTGGGGGCTACGTAGGAGGGGCAGGCTCACCCATGAGTCACGCCACTCTCACCTCGAGCTGGCGTAGGGGATCAGCAACTGAATGCTGGATCTCCCTATGCACCACAGCCCGGACCCTTCAGAGGGTGACAGGTGGCCCTTCTCCGCCCACGCTTGCACAGGGGGACAAGCCCCATCCTCTGCAGCACTTCCACTCGAAGGTGACACAGTACCAACGGTGGAGGGGAGCCCGGGCTGGGCACCGTACCTGCTGGTGCCAGGTGCAATCGCCAGCTGAGGAGGGACAGGTGGGTCCACTGGGACCGGCCTTCCCATACATTCTGTGTTTAGGTGTGTTTAATTACAACATAGACAACAGCATTCCAAATTAGTTGTAACAGCATGCAGTATTATTCCCATTAACCCAACACACCAGGGTTCCAACAGTTGAACAGCAAGCATAACACATGCATATATTGAACGACAGTGGACATTCCAACAGCATGCAGGGATGATTGGTGGCAACAGGCCACCAAGATTGGGGATGTTTGAACAGGGTACATGCATCAAAGTAAATGCAGATATTTATAGAGCAATAGGACATATGTCCCAACAAATGTTTTGAGATTAGACATACCCATTGAGGTGTAGAATTGCATTGTTTATGCACATTCAGTAGGGTGTAAAAGATACCTCCATTAACATCTTATAAGTACTTTTAGTCTACACTACATTCCTACTGACTGCAGGTGTATATACCCTACATGTATTATTACACTAAGCAACATGCATTAGGTTGTGTAATGGGTTTGGCTAGTTCATTATATACCCAACCTTTATCTGATATACTAACCATCCAAGATGCAGATGTTACTGCTACATAGTTATATATTTTATTTATATTTATATATCTACATATCTGGATGTGTTCAAGTGACATTTTCAGTTAAATTTCTACAGAACCCAACATTTCATGTAGCACACTCACATTTCTGGGGAACACATTAACAAGCTACTCGTGTGCCAGATTTACCTATGCATGCCAGACATTAACCAACTGTTGAGGACTGTATATATGCTTCACAGCTACTGGCACTTCCATCATCCACTTTATATGGAACTGCCCAACTGTGGGTTGACAGCACTTAATACAGCAGTACTATTTATATAATGCAAGGGGACAACAACATTTCAAAGTAAGTGACACAGACACACTCCAAGTATTATACCTTTATTAATTACATTACCCACTTTTCTACAGGCTCTCTCATGTATTTGATATTACAGTGCATACAGAAGACTTATTCCAGACATATTATACCATTATTAATAGGTTACAACACTCTTTTTCAGGCTCGCTCACTTATTTTATATAACAGTACATGCATAGATATTATTCCAGACTTATTTTACCTTTATTAATGGGTTACTACACTCTTTTTCTAGCTCTCTGACTTATTTTATATAACAGTGCATGCAGAGAAATTATTCAGGGCATTTTATGGCTTTATTATTGGGCTACAACACTTTTTTTCAGGCTCTCTCACCTATTTTATATAACAGTATATGCATAATAATTACTAACCTGCCTGGTGGCGCAGCCTTAGCAGCCTATCTGCATAGGCTTGCTGATTCACATGCAGGAGTCTTGACTCATGATGGTGGACAAGGAGCCAAACCATGTATTTTGACTCCTCGATGCCCCAGTGTTGCGCTCGAAAGCGAATACCATCTCCAGCACCAGCCATTCTGACTGCAGATGGGAGCTACAATCAGTTATGGCAAGTATTCCTACCTATGGAGCTTAAATATGTCGCATTTCTCACACTTATTTGTGATTAGCCGTTTTTGAAAATTCTCGGCTAACAGCAAACCTGCTTAGCAATGATTAATCTTCCATTTATAAGTATATGTATGTTAACAGTGCACATTTATGCTAAGCTGTCATGGCTTAGTGGTTCAGTACTTTGATTATTGTGCACAGTGTCCCAGGTTCAAACCTTGTCATTGCTTTTTATTTTACTACTGTCCAGACAGGCTAGGGGGTATGGCTGTGTTTAGGCAACTTTGCTCGATGTTGCTCCACGTTGCCCTGTGGTGCGCTGGTTAGCTCGGTGTGCAGCTCCACGCAAACCTATTGCGCTAGGTAAAGCGCTGCGTAGCTATGGGCAATTATATTGCGCTAGGTAAAGCGCTGCTTAGCTATGGGCAATTATATTGTGCTAGGTAAAGCGCTGCTTAGCTATGGGCAATTATATTGCACTAGGTAAAGCGCTGCTTAGCTATGGGCAATTATATTGTGCTAGGTAAAGCGCTGCTTAGATATGGGCAATTATATTGCGCTAGGTAAAATGCTGCTTAGCTATGGGCAATTATATGTCAATATCCTTAATGCTGCTCACCTTCTTATATTTATATATATACATTTTGTTCACTAATACATAGGCCATTTCAATGCTTTTTACTAAAATTTCATTCATATATGTCAGGAATTATTTTATATACTAATTTAAAACATAAAATAGACAGGGGAGTGGTGGGACTAGAACCGGGAATGCCTCCTCTTTGTGTGAATGCTCTACCACCATGCTATTGCTATTTGGCTTGATTTGCATAAACATTTCGTATTATGCTCTTTGATGTCGAAATTGCTAACTGCAGCTAAGCAATGGGCACACCCATGCAAAGACGCACAAATACGGGCAGCTATATCAGGAATTAGAAAAAAAAAATTAGTTTACATTTTACATTTACAAAGGGGTTTAGTATGTGGGAATGTGTACTGTTTGCTATGTGTACATTTCAGCGGACTCGCTCATTGCATTTGTCTTTTTCACTTTATATGGTTGCAGGGGCGTGGATAGTCCGACACACCCCCTGCAGTCTTACACACTCCGTGTAAGCCTTCCAGTTGAGTCAGCGCCCTCATGCATATGCATGACATGCTGACGTCGTAGTCTTAAACGGCAGTCTCCGAGTAAGACTCTGTTAGTCTTACTTGGAGGATTACTGAATCCCAGCCCTTGTGTAGAAACAAAGAAATACAGCCTGCATATCATTGCTGGAGCCTTCCTGTGTCCTGACAGAGTGCTCTTCAAACTATCTGGAGATATACAGAGCTAAGTATATTTTTCTGGCACTTCAGAGTTGTGTACTGTTAATTGTTGCTTGACTAATTTTGTATCATTGCTTGCTGACTTCAAAGTTGTGCACTGTTATTTTTGCTTCACTGTATAGTTTTTCAGATCTCTGCTGAAGGTGTTGGTTTTCCCCTACCCATCCTCCCTATTCCTGTCTTGTTGTTTAAATTTGGAGGCTTTTGCATTTACCCGCCCCCACTGTTGATCTGATCTGGAACACTCCACCCAGTCCCTTCTCTTTACCTCATTCTACCTAATAGACTCCTTCTGCACTTGTTTTTAGTCATTTTTAATTTAATTGCATTTTTTTAAACTGTTTGGTCTAACATTGCTACATACTCAAGTGTGCTAGCTTGCACTGCATTTGAATTGTTTTTACTGCTATTTTAGCTACTTTTCTGTATAAAAAAAAATCTAAGCCTGTTTCCTACCTTTCCTGTAACTAGTATAGTCCAAATTCAGATTTGCTGTATCCAGGACTGTATGTAAGCTTCTGAGCCCCCCAATCTTTCTGTGTTGGAGGGAAGCCTTCTAGCTTATCAGTGGGAGTGGTAAGCACTAGGTAACCTATCTACCACATAAGGAGTGGTTCTGGCCCAGAAATTGTAGTTATTTGCCGTTTGGGCAGTTTTTCCATCTCTCTCAACTTTCTGATTTAAAAGCCCGCATTTACACTTGTTCTGCCCTTTCCTGTAACTAGTTTAGTCCAGATACAGATTCTTCATTTTAGCACTTGAATTTGCTTATTTGTGATCAGCACTTGTTCAAAACTTGTTGTAAGCACTAAATAAGCTATTAATTACTATAGCACTCAACCTTCCTCATTACCTAGAGGAAAACAGTTTTGGTACTTACTTTCCTCACTTGCTTAGAGAAAAACAACTCTTGTACTCACTTTCCTCACTTATCTAGAGGAAAATAGTTTTTTATTCAGGCATGTCAAAGGGTCAGCTCCCAGTGTTTTCACCTGTCTATCTGATGAATCTGGGCATCTTGGGGCAATGTAGAAATTGTCTTATGTACACAGACAACCCGTTCCTCCTACCACCCAACACAACAACCTGTGAGAGATGCACTTATCTAGCCAAACTGGAGGTAAAGCTCTCTCCTACCAAGACTGAACTTGACAGTCAAGAGGAGAAGGTTAACACTTGCACCACACCACACTCATCACATAGTCTCACTAAATCTACACCATCAAAATCCACATATAGAAACACAAAAACATTCACGGAGGCTCTCAATAATAATCTGCTCAAGCAACAGAGATCTCCAAAGCAGAAATGCAAGCCACCTCCACCTCCCCAACACAACCTAAATGACACATAGCCCACAGACTCAGTGTGCCACTCAACCACAGCCAATAAGGCAAAACAACGTACCCAAACACACTAGTCATAGGTGACTCTATAGTCAGGCACACTGACTTCCCACTCACCAGGCTAAACAAGGAGAAGGTTACTGTCAGCTGCCTGTCAGGTGCCAGAATCCGTCACATAACCCATGCACTCAGGTCACTCCACAACAAGCACAAATATGACTCTGTCATTGTCCATGTTGGCATGAATGACCTGAGATGTACCTCCCTGGACTACATGAAAAGAGACATGGAAGAGCTCTCCGATTTTGTAGCCCAGGCAGGTATGACCCTAGCCCTGAATAGCATTCTGCCATCACCCAGAATGATACCACAGTACAAGGACAAAATGATTGACTTCAACAATTAGCTAAGCTTCTGGTGTCATTCTAAAGGGATCCAGTATCTGTCTGCCTGGGTTGACAGACCATGATGCTCTGCCAGAGATGGCCTGCACCTGTTACCCCTGGGATTTCGGATACTGGCTAAGGTTCTTGCCACCCCTATAGTGCCTTTTTTAGACAAGGTTCAAATGACAAATTCACCACCGTAACAGGAACAGGCAAGCAAAAACTGAGGGTGATGCTACTCAATGTTAGAAGTCTAAATCTCAAAATGCACTCACTCAAGGCACTCCTTAAAATGGAGAACATTGATATCTGTGCAGTGACTTAGACCTGGTTCAAGGCTCCAGAAAGCACCCCTGCACTACCAGGTTATAACTCATACTGTGTGTCCATATTTATTAAGGATATCCACACCTGCAGGCGAGTTGCTCAGCATAATGCATCCGAGGTTATCCAAGTGCAACTAACTCTGGGCAAAACTGCAATCCAAATTGTAGCTTGCTACAGATCCCCCACCATGCCCCAGGATTCCCACTCCTCTTTTTTTGATGTACTGGAAAATATTAGGGTTCAACCAAACACCCTAATAATGGGCAATTTCAACTACCCCACCATTAACTGGGAAAACTACTCGTGTACCAACTCCTTCGCTCAAGGCTTTCTGGAATTCATAAACTCCAATGCCCTGGATCAACTTATCCACACCCCCACCAGGGGCAACAATATCCTAGATCTAGTCATTGCCAACATGAGTGACCAGTGTTCCACACCTGAAGTCAACACATCATTAGTCCGATCCGACCATAAGCTAATCACCCTAGATATCCACATCCTGCCCCCACCCCCCATTATGGAACCCACGGTAAAAAATTTCTCTAAAGCCAACTTCATGCTTCTTAAGACAGAAGTGCTGAACTTCATGACACCTATGCAGATGGACAATACAGTTATGACTACTGAATCCTACACAATTGCAATTTATAAGCACTTACACGAGTTCATGGATCGTGCTATCCCAAACAGAACCAAGATGCTATCCTCCAAAAAAAAGGAAGCCAATCTGGTGGTCCCTTGCCGTAAACAAACTGTACAACAGAAGGAAGAAACTGTTGCAAAAGAGAGTATAATCCCATGAGTGGAGGAGCTCCCTGGTCAGCCTCAGTAAGAAGCTGTGATCCCTGATAAAACCCTCCAAAGCTAGTTATGAAAACAAAATCGCCACTGATTCTAAAGACAACCACAAAGCATTCTATAGCTATGTCAAGAATATCAATGGCAACACTCAGATCTGCTCTGAGTTACAGCACAATCACACTAAATATACAGACCCAACTGATATTGCCAACATCCTGGCAGATAGCTTCAGTGCTAACATTACCCCCCTCTCACCCCCTAAAGGGCCCATCTCTATACCGGAAGAATGCAAAGTTCCTGTAATCACAGCTGCACAGGTAAAAATCACACTCTCCAAAGCCAAGAACACAGCATCCATGGGACCAGACAACATCCCAGGCTGCGTTTTACACAAACTACAGAATGAACTGGCACCACACCTAAGTACCATGTTCAGTCATAGCCTTACCTCAGGCTTTGTGCCCACTGAATGGCGCACAACAACGGTTATCCCACTCCACAAAGGGGGGCCACCACAGACCCCGGGAACTACCACCCCATTAGCCTGATGACCCTGGTCTGCAAGGCCATGGAACGTATCATCATGGAACTTATAAACAAAGACATTGGTAATCTCCAAACTATGCAGCCCACCCAGTTCAGGTTTGTAAAAGGCAGATCATGTCTCCCAAACCCAATAGACTTCTTTGAAGCAGTCACCAAAGCCGTAGACAAGGGTAAGGTGGTTCACACAGCCTATCTAGATCTTGCCAAGGCTTTCAACACCATCTCCCACTCTGGAATTATAGATAAACTCACTAAACTAGGTATAAATCCCTATGTCACAAGATGGGTTGCCAACTGGCTCACTGAAAGAACCCACACGGTGAAAGTAGCAGAATACAAATCCGACTTTAGATCAGTGATAAGTGAAGTACCTTAGGGTTCAGTTCTGGGTCCTCTCCTGTTTGGTATCTACTCTCTGAAGTACAGGCTAACACAGAAGGTCTTTGGCTAACGAAGTTCACAGATGACTGCAAACTAGGAGCCATAATCAAAACTACTAACAATGTGGACATCCTACAAAAGGGCCTCACTGAGACAGATACCTGGTGTCAAAGCCATGGCCTCAAGCTCAATGCCAAAAAGTACATTGTCATCCCCATTGTTAAAAACTCTGTACTGATGAACTACAACATAGGCGGTAGTATACTTAACACTGAAAGTGTGATAAGAGACCTTGGGACACAGTTGGATAGCAGTCTCTCCTTTAATAATCACATCACCACAGTAGTCAGGAAATCCTTCTACGTGGCACACCTCTTCACAAAAGGTTTCTCATCCAGAAAAAAAGAGGTCATTGTTCTCCTCTACTCATCACTCATTAGACCCATTATAGAGTATATCACCCCTTTTGGTATGTACTTCACAAGGCATCTACAACAACTGGAAAGGCCACAGAAATACCTCAAAAAGAGGATTACCAGCCTCAAACGGATGCCCTACGCAGACCGTCTCAAAAAACTGCAACTTTACTCTGTCGCATATCGCCTACTCAGAGGTGATCTCTGCCTAACATACAAAGCTATGTCAAACCCAGAGCTGTTGGACATGCTCCACTTAAAGAAATCCCAATCCCTCAGAGCTACACGCTCTAGGGACCTAAACCTTGTCACCATAATTAACAGAACATGCCAGGGGGATAGATTCCTGTCCCAGAGACTTCCCATACTCTGGAATAAACTACCTATCTATATCAAACAAAGCTCCTCATTAGCACTCTTCAAGAAAAAATCTTGATGATTGGATGGGAAATAGGAAATTCACCCCGGGGATCACTTCTGTGGCTCTGCTCGACAGTGGCACAGGAAAATAATTTTCTTGGGTGGCAAAAACCAGGGTACCTTTTTGGCTGGGCTTGTATAGGCCCTAGGGATGATAGCCTAGTAACTACCTATGAACCTATGAAAGAATATATGAGCATATTAATGATGTAGCCAAGGCAAAACCATCTAATGCATTATATCAACATGTTAGTGAGAAAGTAGGGCACAATTTTACATTTTTAGTGCTGGATTATGTTGTAAGGGACCCAAGAGGTTTTTTGATAGATTTTAAGGTTAAATGCATTACAATTCCCGAGTTCAATGATTGTTTTTCTATTTCTCCATTGTTCAAGATTAAAAGTCTTGAAGGGTAGTGGGAGGGCCAGGGGTTTGTGGTACATACTATGATATTAATATGATATTAATATTTTTATACATTTGTGTATGTTCAATAAGATGTATATCATTTGAATTAATTTTTGAAGTATACTAGCTATTTAAAACATTTTATATGTTTTTTAAGGAATTTTTAACTTAATTGGTTCATAGTTTTTTTGGTTGTATTTATCATATGGCTTGATGTCATGAGCTATTTAATGGTGTTAATTACTATTTTCAACAGTTTTGATGAAGTCTTTACTGAAGACAAAAGCGCTTGACTGTTGTACCTAGATTTTGGAATAAAGTGGTCCTTGTGTGCTGAGACTTGCTTTCTTCTTTGGTTATGAGTTTTTGTGTAGAAGTGTTTGCAGAGTACATTACTATCTTGCATCGTGGTCACCCAGGAACTGAATCTACCAAAAGAAGGGCAAAAGCCTTCTATGTCACAAGACATTGAGACAGCACTTTCATCTTATTCAGTGTGTAATAGTACTAAGCCACATCAGCAGAAGGAATCACTTCAGCTTAATCAGATTCCATAACTACCTTAGTCAACAGTAGCCACTGATATGTTTGAGTGGAATGGTCAACATTATTTGGTGTTAGTAGACTCTTACTTCAATTGGTTTGAGATTGACCTGCTTCTTAACCTAGCATGCAGTACAGTTATTACTAAGATGAAGCGTCATTTTGCTGTTCATGGTAGTCAGCACAAATTTATTTCTGACAATGGCACACAGTTTACAAGCCAACAGTTCAAAAGATTTGCAGAAGAATGGGACTTTACTCATGTCACAAGTAGTCCAGAGTACCCGCAGACAAATGGTTTGGCAGAACTGCATGTTCTAGTTCAAAGTGCAAAACAGTTGCTAGAGAAGTCAAACGGAGATAATAGTGATGTTTTCCTGAATCTCTTGAATCTCAGAAATGTTCCTCGTGATAAACATCTTGATTCACCTGCTCAGAGACATCTGTCGAGACAAACCAGAACCACATTACCAATCAGTAGTCAATTGTTGGTGCCATGTGTCCAGAACAACAGATCAGAGGAAGCCACTCTGTTGAAGAAGCACCTAACGCAGAAGTCCTGCTACGATAAGACCAGCCAACTGCTTAATCCATTACAAGAGGGAGAAGTGGTAAGAAAGCAGACGTCCAAATGTTATGATCGGATTGGTGTCATGAAGAAAATTTGTCCAGAACCGAGATCATACATTGTGGAATCAGAAGGAGCAATCTTTAGGTGGAATCGGAAACATTTGACACCAATGTCCAAGCCTATACCACAGCACATAGCCTTTGAGATAGTCTCTTTATCTCGGAGTGAGTTGTCTGATGATCCAATTCCAGAGGAAGTTTCAGAGGACATTCCCATTCCTGTGGTGAATCCAGAAGTTCCTGGTACGAGTTGTGAACCGCAGACTGTCCCTGTTGCTAAGTTTGGTCCTAACCATTATGTTACGAAATATGGTCAAATCTCTAAACCCTGTAGCAGATATGAAGAAAGTTACACATGAACATTGTGTTTTATTTTCAATGTATATAGTAATGCATGCCTAACTCTGATGTTGTTTTGCATAAAGGGCAATCTTTTTAAGAGGGAGGATGTAGATCAATATGTGTGTATATACCTTTGAGAAGCTATCCAAAGGCTTGCACAAGTGTATAAATACTGAGCACATGCGAGCCTGTCTGCCATTTTGTAGTTAGCTGTTAAGATGTATGTATGTATGTAAGGTCTGTCTGTTAACTAGTTCGCTCATATTTAATGATGCTGCTATCCATCATGATGTGTTTGTATGTATTAAAGCATCTGAATGAAACCCCAAGCTTTCTTGTTATATGTGAGTTGAGTGAGCGACATATGTCAAACATAGCTCTTCAACCATAATAAATCATTACTGATGAAATATTCATCAGTAAAGTAAAAACAAAATGAGTATGAATAATTCTTATAGCAAGAAAGAACATTGCATACTGTTAGAGGTTTTCTTAACTTAATGTTAATCTCATTTAGAAAATTAATCCAAAAACAGTGAAAAGTAGAGTTGTCCACAATAGAGGCAATAATGACTAGCGCTTTCTTCCACTTTTATTTTTCGTGAACTTCTTCAGAAAAAGACAACAAGCCCCCTCATGCTTGTGTCTTTTATAAAGTACATACAGGATATGATGTCATAAATTAATTCTTCCATTAAGTAATACAAAAGTTTTTTTACAAAATATTAATTCACTTAAATAATATAAGTATTATTGTCCCAGTTTCATATATAGTTCTTCTTTTGTTAAAAGCGACCATCTTTTTGTTGCATTCCCATCATAACAGTAGAATTAGAAAAATATTAAGCATATTTTCATAAACTTTGAATAGAAACATCACTCACATAAAGCAAAACAATAAATTATCCAACTGTCTATGATTGACTATTTTTAAATACAATGTAGTTTGATATGAACTACTAGAATAATATTTCTGTCCACAAAATTCTTTGCAGAATATGTTCTATCACTTGTACAATAAAAATCGTCATTATTAAAACGACATGAATACTTAATTGCCTCAAATCAATGGATAAGTGTTCACTTATGTTGTCTAAAAAACATAATGTGTAAAAACTCTCCCATTCTTGCGGAGGAAATGATTACAAACTCCTTAACATCCATCTCCACAAATGCACCCATAACTCTCTCTCTTTCACTCGAAGAAACACATCCACTCTCTGACACATGCAACATCGCATACAAATGCAAACACACTCGCCAGAACACACACACTTCCATACACACACACACACACACATCCCTATATACACACGCACCTCCCTAATTCCACACACACACGCACCCACCTCCACACACACACATACGCACACACACATATACACCCTTTCTACCTGTACCATGTACTAATCTCTATATGCCTACTTACTTACTCATGTGCAATGTCACTCTGCCTTATGTAACTCACACTCACTCAAACAACCATACACACACACACACACACACACACACACACACACACACACACACACACACAAATGTGTATGGACAACAACATAATACCACACACCATCGTGCATATGCACGATACCTCTCATGGACACAACTCTCATGCTTTGGAAGCTAAAAAATGTTTTCTTCTTGATCCAAGCATACAGGCATCCGTGCTTCATAGACAGTGGGACGATAAATTATGTATCACTCTTATATTTAATACCACCAAACTGTTTCCATTGGTGTAAAAATACTGTATCTAAGTTAAACATACTTTCATAATTCTATTTTGTTTTTGTTTATTCCACACTGTCTTGAATGTCAAACATTGATTCAATGTCATTATAGATGTAAAATACATATGCCAACCGTGAGACTCCACCTGTGTGTGATATCTAACTTTAGTTGTGAATGTATTACCACCTAATGTTGTTGTCCAAAAGGTGGCTGTGATGTGTGTATCTCTCCTACATATGTTAAAACTAACCTAAAAACTAACCTATGGATATCTATCTATATAACGTACGTGTGCGTATGTGTGTGTGTGGAGGTGGGTGCATGTGTTTGAGAGGTTGCAGTGCACTATGTGTATTTTATTTTCAGTCATTTAATCACAGTAAGACACTTGATGTTCACACAATCAAGAAAGTAGCTGTAAATGCCGGACACATTTTAGTGTGTGGCTGTCAGTGTCTCTGTATATGTGTGTGTATTTCTGTGTGTGAATCTGTGCTTCTACATTTGTGTGCATGCATATGTGTGTGTGTGTGTGTGTGTGTGTGTGTGTGTGTGTGTGTGTGTGTGTGTGCGTGTGTGTGTGTGTGTGTGTGTGTGCTGCACACTATATTCTAAATGTAAAATACATCCCAAAGGAATAATTTCATATCCTACAGCAACCTTGAAATATTAGATGAAGAGGAATTATTTTGCATCATCAAAAATATAAAAAATGTATATCTACTACTAATAAAACAAATGTCAAACAGCTTACAAATACTTAATAATTTAAAAGACAGCCAATTTTCTAACTGCAAGTTTGCCCTCCAGGGGTACAGAGACCCTCTGCCTGCAGCATAAGGCCTTACAACACCCCATGGCAGTTCATTATTTCACTGTAATACCTACCCTGTCTGGAATTATTGCTTGCTTATTCTACATTTAAATAATACAAAAAGAAAACTCTATCAAAGCTAGACTTTCCACTGTGCGATACCTTAAACCTCTTGTATCAGAGGTAACGTGGGATATATACAAATTACCCTTTAAGGATATCAAGTGTTTCAGCTAAATGGCAATTCTGAATGTCCATGACTTATTCTTTTACTTTTAAGTCTATTTATGGACAGTTTCTTTTTCTTTCAGTGGAGAGTCTAGCTTTGCTAGATTTTTCTTTTTGTGTTTTTAACCAACTGGTTTTCCTGTGTGACCTTTTTACTCATTGTTTTACATTTAAATAATAAGTAAATGTTTAATATTGTCCAGCAATCCCAGCCTGAGATAAATATATGCCGATGGCAACGTATTAAGTTTTGCAACAGATGAGAGATTCTACTAACCATCATTGATGCAGACATATTTTGCTGTCAGTATTTAGGGCAGGCACAGCTAGATGGTGGGTCTTTGCCTGGTTTTAGACTTAAAGCTCAGTGCTTCTTTCCTTGATTCTTAAGAAATTGTCTCAGAGAAGGTAGTATCCATGCTAACTGAATATAAATAAACACAGCTGGAATATGTTCACCTACACCTGTGAAACAAGAATCTTACCCAAGGGCACTGACTTCATAATATTTACTATGTTTTCTTCTGTTACTGGTATTATTAAATTCTGTTGCCATGTGAAAAAAGAACAAACATATTTAGGGCACTAAGAAACCGCTGTTGAGAGAGGACAGCTGTATTAAATTATTTTAAGTTCTTTAAATGTTGAATGTGGTGAAGAGTAAGTACTCGGTCTAAAATACTTTACACACAAGTATCTAGATGTTTCAAAGAGGGTGTTTTACTTTGGTAATCAGGGTGCTGGCAAATATTTCTATTACTCAAGTTGTTAAGGATTTGCTAGCCCTAGAACTATAATAAAAATGTTTATTTTAAGGATCCATGAGAGATATTCACAGATTTTATTTGTTTTCCATTTGCTTGCTGAATTAAATTAGATAGGTCCCTTATTTTTGCCTTTCCTGTGTCTGTTGCAAGCTTACCTATGTTTACCAAGAATTCAGTGCTTCAGATTTGCTCCTGCATTCCCTGTGTTTTCTTCTACGTGATCCCCTCTAATTTATTTTCATAATGCTCCACTGATATTTATACTTATTAGCTGTGTTGAACTATTTACCAGTAGAGACTATATATTGATTATTTGAACTCATTTTGAATGATGATGTCCTGATCTCCTAACAGAACTATGTAAGATGTTCCAAGGCAAAGGTAAGTCTATTTTTGTGTTGTTTTGTGAAACTGAATCCAATATACACCCTTGAAACCAACTCTCAGTTCTACAGACTTCAGAGGAAGTCCAGAGAATGAGTAACAGCTATCTCTCTCTGTAAACACACAAAATAATTATTAGCATCAGCCCTGGTGAAGCATATAACAGGAGCACCTTTCTGCTGAAGGCAGTTTCCTGACACGTGATTTGGTAGAAAATTCTAACTGGGGAAAAGTACAGTTTTGTACCTACCATAAATGTAGATGTCCGATAGACATGCAACTGCAGTCATAACATGTGGGTTGTCCTGCCTCAGGCAGCCCTCGGTCGGCCGGATTCCAAAGTCTGGGTCCGACGTCGGCTGATGTCGCATTTCTCTCCAACGTCAGAGCGGCTGGAGTACATAAGCATCAGCCGACGCCATTTTCTTCAGTGTTTCTTGCCCCAGATGCCAGGTGCCCTCCAAGGAAGGCTGTAATCAAATTGGAAGACAAAAAACAGGATTCCAAACAAATACATGAGCAATAAAACAAATACACCATAACAGATATCCCCAGCTAAGAATAAGGGGGATAGGAGTGGACCCTAGGCATAGAGGGGTATGGAGGGAGGGAAAACCCGACTGCAGTTGCATGTCTATCGGACATCTACATTTATGGTAGGTACAAAACTGTACTATGTCCTTCAAGAATGCAACTGCAGTCATAACATGTGGGTAGAATACCATAGCTTAGCTGGGGGAGGAGGTATGCTCTAGGAAAGAGATGGTGTGGCAATCAAACCCTGCAGGACTGGCTTAGCAAAGCCTGCTCTGGATCTGGAATATAGAGGGAGATTGTAGTGTTTGGAGAATGTATGCACGGAGCTCCATGTAGCAGCTTCTAGAATGTCCTTTGTAGGCACCCCTCTTAAAAATGCTGTAGAGGTGGCTGTAGCTCTGGTGGAATGTGGTCTGACATAGGCTGGAACAGTCTTCCCATGAAAGGAATAACAGAATCTGATGCAATGTCCAATCCATTTAGAAATAGTCTGTTTTGAAATTGCTTTTCCTTGGACTGCAGGGCCGTAAGCTACAAGAAGCTGTTCAGACTTCCTACTGGCCTTGGTTCTGTCCAGGTAGTATCGAAGTTGTCTATGAATGTCCAAGGTATGCAAAAGTCTTTCCCCCTTATTCTCAGGATTGGGGAAGAAAGCAGGCAGATGAATGGCTTGATTTAGAGAAACCCTAGATACCACCTTTGGCATAAAAGTAGGGTTGGTCCTTAATGAAACCCTGTCTCTGTGGAAAATAATAAAGGGTGGTATTGCCATTAGGGCCTGTAGCTCCGAAACCCTTCTTGCTGAGGTAATTGCCAACAGGAAAGCTGTTTTCCATGAGAGAAATTGCAAGTCAACTGAAGCTGCTGGCTCAAAAGGAGGTAGAGTCAGTTTTTCTAAGACAAAATTGAGGTCCCAGGCTGGCACTGGGGCCTTTCTTGGTGGCTTAATGTTCTTGATTCCCCTGAGGAATTGTCTTAGTAAGGGGTGAGAGAAAACAGGAGGATCAGTGTTATATCTAGCTAAAATAGCAGATGCATGTATCTTTATTGAAGAATATAAGAGGCTGCTCTGTAACATATCTGCCAAATATTCCAAGATGAGTGGGATGTTCAGTAATGATGCATCATGTCCCTTGCTGGTATTCCAATTGCTGAATCTTTTCCACTTTGCTAAGTAAACCTTTCTGGTGGATGGTCTTCGAGCCTCTGTTAGTATCCACTGAACTTCCTTGGAGAGAGATAATCTGAAGTTATTTATGGGATCTCCCAGGCTGTTAGCTGCAGTGTCTGAAGGTTTGAATGCAGTGTTTCGAAATTGTGTTGAGTCAAAAGTAGAGGCCACTGAGGGAGGGCCCACCTCCTGGTGTGACATATGCTCCATAGTAGTGGGTACCAGTGTTGTCTTGGCCAATCTGGAGCTATTATGATTCCCTTGGGCTTCTCTGCTTTGATCTTTAATAATACTGAGGTCATCAGTGGCAGAGGTGGGAATGCACAGATTGCTAGGGAGTTCCAGTTGAATGAAAGGGCATCTTTTTTCCAAGCCTTTGGATGGTATGTCCTTGTGCAAAATTTTGGTAGAAGATGATTGAGGTGAGAGGCAAATAGGTCCACTTCTGGCTTGCCCCATGTCGAAGTGAGTTGTCTGAAAGTCTTCGGATGTAACCTCCACTCGTGTGGATCTGTGAAATTCCTGCTTAGGCTGTCCGCCAACACATTGTCTTTTCCTGGAACAAACTGGGATTGTAACTGGATGTTTAGACTCAGTGATTTCTCCCAAAGCTGCATTGTCAGTCTGCAAAGGGGGTAAGAGTGGGTGCCTCCCTGCTTGTTTATGTACCACATCACAGTGGTGTTGTCTGTCCGTATCATTAAATGGCCTTGCTGGAGATGGTGTTGAAAGGCCTCGATGGCATGCATTACTGCCAGCATTTCCTTTTGGTTTATATGCAGATGTGTTTCCTTTGGAGACCATTGTCCTTGTATACACCTGCCTTCCATGTGCGCCCCCCATCCAAGGTCTGAGGCATCTGTAGTCATGGTCTGTGTTATCTGTGGTTTTTTGAATGACATACCTGTGTTTTCCTGGCTCACCGAGGCCCACCATAGGAATTCCTTTTGTAGGCATGGAATGAGTGGTATGATTGTCTCCAAGTTGTTGCTGTGTTGAGACCAAATGCTTTTTAGGTACCATTGAAGCTTTCTCATGTGTAGTTTTGCTAATGGAACCTTTAGAATGCAGGATGCCATGTAACCCAGGGCCTGTAGGAATCTCCTTGCAGTCATCTGGGTGTGTTTTGCTAAACCTTTGAAGTATTGAGTTAACTTCTCTTGCTTGTCTTCTGTCAGGTAAGCCATCTGAGAGGCTGTGTCTAGTTTGGCTCCTAAGAAGATTATTTGCTGGGATGGCTGCAGTCTTGACTTTTGGAAGTTGACTGTGTATCCCAGAGCTTGAAGTAATCGTATGACATAATCCAGGTTTTTTGTCAACATCAATTTGTCATCCGCTTGTATGAGGCAGTCATCCAGGTACGGGTAAATTTGTATACCCTGGAGCCTGCAATGAGCAATTACTGAAGCCAGGCATTTTGTAAATACTCTGGGCGCAGTAGATAAGCCAAATGGCAATGCTGAGAATTGATAATGCTCTGGCCCTGCAAGAAATCTGAGGTATCTTCTGCAGCTGTGTCTGATAGGGACATGCAGGTATGCCTCCTTGAGGTCCAGAGTAATCAGCCATGACTCCTTGCCCAGCATGGGAAGGAGTTGCTGTAGAGTCAGCATTTTGAACTTTGGTACTATGAGAAAGGTGTTTAATGCGGACAAGTCCAGTATTGGTCTCCATTGAGATTCTTTTCTTGGAACAAGGAACTGTCTTGAGTAAAACCCCTGTTCTTGTTCTTGTTGTGGAACTCTTTCTATTGCTTTCATTCGAGTCAGCAGAGTGATTTGCTTGATAGCCTCTGCCCTTTGATGTTGTGGTAGATTTGGCATGCCTTGTTTTCTTGGTAAGGTATGAAAATGAAACCTGTACCCTCGGTCTATAATGTCCAAAATCCATTTGTCCTTTTGTCAGTCTTTTGTCATTTGTCAGTCTGTGCCAGTTTTCTGCAAACAGAGATAATTTCCCACCCAAGGGAGCTTCTAGTTGTTCCCTGGTAGGCGGTAGTAGAGGAAAGTCATTGAGTTTGTGGTTGTTGGGCAGGTGAAACCCCTGCGTCACTTCTTTGGTTTCCTGGCTGCCATTGTCGTCCCCTGTAAGGGCCTCTGTATTGGCCTCTTCCTCAGCCATGTCTGTTCTTACCCCTTTGAAACTTTTCTGGATTAGGAAAGGACCAGTTTTTTGAAGGCCAATTCCTACTGAATCTGGGGGGTTGAACCTGGAGGAAATCTTTCACAGTCTGAACTGATTTTGCTTTTTCTTCGATGGTCTTTAACACATCCTTAGCATTTGCACCAAAAAGCTTGTTCTTTTCCAAAGGTGCATCCAGAAGTTTTGCTTTTACATGATCTGGTAGAGGTTGATCTTTTAACCAAGCATGTCTACGCATCACTGCCCCTGTCATAGCTGCCCTACATGAAGCTTCCAGTGCATCATATCCACACTGCAGGAAGTGATTGCTTACTTGCTGAGTGTTATGTACAGCTTCCTGCAAAGTCTTCCTGTCTAAAGGATCAGGAGAAGCTAATGTTTTTGTAAATCTTCTAAGAGATAATCCTGATATTGGAACATATGAAAAGGCAATTTAAAGCTCTCATAGATAAGGTAGTGGATGTGTAAACCTTTTACCCCATCTCTAATGACCTTGCTTCCCTGTTGGAGGGCAAAGGATTTTTGAGGTGGAGGCTGAAACTCCTTTAGGCCCCTGTGAAATAGTTTCCAAATCAGCAGTATGGGCCCTGAATAAATGGGAATGAGTTTCTGGGACCCTGTAATACCTGTCTGGCTTGGCTGGAGCAGGAGGAAGAGAATCAGGGGTAGCACTAGAATCAGAATACAAATCATCCAGAACATCAAGTACAGGAGGAATAGCTAAGGGCCTGTGCTGAGGCTTCTTAAGGAAAGTCCTAAGGCATTTCCTAGAATCAGAATATTCCTGACCCTGCCACTTGAAATGTTCCCTCATGGTGTGCAGAACTTCCCCAAAAGAAATATCCTCAGGAGGGGAGGCCGAAGGTATGGAATCTTCTGCATCCGAGTCCTCATAGGTCTGGAAGAGCTCTTCCTGGCTATCAGAGTGGACAGAGCCCTCAGAGTCTTCATCAGAAGGAGAAGGGTCAGAGGGTTCAACCCGAGGCCTTTTATCAGGAGGAGGCTGGGATGCTCTCTCAGGATGGGCCTGTGAACCTCTGATCATGGAAATTAAATCAGCAGCCATGGACATAATTTGTGTCTCCGGAGTCGGCTGAGGTAAGGATTTGGAAGCAATATGCTTTGTTTTGCTGGCTGCCTTAGCCCTAGTGTAGGCCTTAATAGACATGGCCATAGGAGGCCTGGCAGCTCCACGTGCAGGAGTGACCTTGTCTACAGCAATGGTCTCGGGCATTTCCTCGGTTTCGGTATCCGGAGGAAAGTCTATAACTGGCGTTGGAGTAATGTCTGGAATCGGAGTCGTCGGTAATGCGGTGTCTTCAGTTCAGAGCGGTGGAGAGACCGTCTCAGAGGGAACCAGAGCACTCGCGCTAGGTTTTGGTGTGGAGTCGGCGGTAGATGCGGGCAGAGGATGTCGGTCCCGGTCTTTTCGCTTTTTGGGAGTTTGCGATGTCGGAAGATCCGACGGCATGGTGTAAGCAAATTTATCGCCGAAAAAATCTTCAGTGAACTCCGCCCGGCGCCTGAGAGTGCGCTTGTTGAAGCGAGCACAGGCTACACAGGCCGAGACGTCGTGGTCTGGGCCCAGGCAAGGGAGGCAGTAAGAGTGGAAATCCTTATGAGGTATTTGTTTACCACAAAAAAGACAATTGTTAACTTTTTCAGTAATTTCTGACATCGGCTGAGGCAAGAAAAGGTCCCCAACGGGGTACTTAGCTTTTTTGATGACTTCGGTATCGTAGAATACAGGAGCTGACCGACCAGCACTTGCAAACTGCTTCTGCTTCGGGCTCCGCGCGGCAAGAAAGACTGAAGAAAATGGCATCGGCTGATGCTTATGTACTCCAGCCGCTCTGACGTCGGAGAGAAATGCGACATCAGCCGACGTCGGACCCAGACTTTGGAATCCAGCCGACCGAGGGCTGCCTGAGGCAGGACAACCACATGTTATGACTGCAGTTGCATTCTTGAAGGACATCAATTAGTACTAATCCAGTGCTAGCACCAATACAATGTGAAACCTTAACGCCACATGTTTGAGTATTTAATGATCCAAGCAGCCTGGAATGTGCATCTGCTAACATAGGTTCATAGGTGTATACCAGGCTAATGACCACTAGGACCCTTACAAGCCCTTACAGCACAATTATCAGCTCATAATGATGAATACCTGCTTGTAAACATTTTTCCCACACAAAAAGGCAATTTTTGTGTTTCACTTCCTAAGATAGAAAAGCAAGACCTTTTCTGCTTAAGCTCCTCCAAACAAGCCACCAGCCTACACTGTAATGCCAACATAATTAATTCTGTTTGGGTCACCATCTGCATATGTGGACGTCCTAACCTTATTCCAGAAGAATATTTCTGATAATTATGATTATTATTATTATTATTATTATTATTATTATTATTATTATTATTATTACTGTTATTACTGTTATTATCAGCAGCATCACCATTTTACTTAAATGCAATATTTTTTGATGATATGTTCTATTTCTAGAAGACAACATATTACTCAAATGCATCAGAATACAGCTAATGAAAAAATAGACAAGGATATGTGTTCAGACTAGAGGAACTATGTACAGAGTAAGAATTCTAATACTATAAATAAATAAATTTAATAGCTTCTTTTTCTGAGATCCATTCAGTTGGTGATATAAGATCCACTTTGTCCAGAACGTAATGGTCACTCCATCACAGTAACATCAGTAGCTGCTCTCTTCAGAAGCATAACACCAAAAATGCAATAGCTATTAGAGAAAGTGGAGTGTTTAGAATTGTGTACCATATAGTCACATGAATTAAATAATTTCTAGCATGGCCAAATCAACATCCTGGAGATGACATAGCCGTTTTGTTGTTCCAAGTCTCTGGAACTTTGCAAAGGATTTTTATTAAGACTATGTTAATATTTACGCAACTCTGTGATAAAATATATTACGGTTAAACAATTCAAGTGAAATATATTGGCGGGCTGAAGGAGAATGCCTGTTTATGAGATTCCATTTTTTCCTTGTTATTCCCTAACCCCCCTGCATTCACATATTAAATACAGAATACTTTGCAAGGAAAGAAAGAATGAATGTATTCTTGTTCTCATTCAATAAACTATAAAACTAATTATGTGTGCTTGGAGGAGCCTGCTTATTTTATATGTTTGAAAGAGGATCTCTGTATGCAAACATTTTAGAGGAAAATATTCTCTCACAAATGACAGCATAATGCAGTGAGTTTTAACTCTGGCAACTCGATCTTTCAAAACTTCAAACTTCATATGGTCGAGATCATAATAACGAAGTTTTGAAAGTTCAAAACTTCAAACAATAAAAAAAACGAAAAACATTTTTTTTACATTTATGTAAGGGGGCAAGCCCCCCTGCTAATTAAATATACCAACTCTGAGATAACACTACAGTGAAGAGAATGGTAAATATTCCATTCCTCACTGTACAGCGATCTAGATTTAAACTGTTCAAAGTTTCAAAACTTCAATCTTATGGTCTCAACTATATGGAGTTCGAAGTTTTAAAACTTCGAGTTTCGAAGGTACACATGTATTAACATATGCATCTATGTATATGTATCTTATCTGTATGTGTGTGTGTGTGTGCGTAGATATATATATATATATATATATATATATATATATATATATATATATATATATATATATATACATATATATACATATATATATATATATATATATATATATATATATATATATATATATATATATATATATATATATATATATACATACATATATTTCTTATTTCTCCTAGCAACATGAAGCACAAAACACTTTTTAAAATCTAGAAAGTGGGAGATTTCTCAGTGGCATATGTTCATATGTTCATATTACTATTACAAGTACTGTCTTATTACTAAATTTTCTTCTGGAAACAATGGCTTTATAAATGCAGCAGTACTTGTTTTTGAGAGCAACTTCACAGCAGCCTGCAAGAAGGTGATTTGAAAGCCTTTTTCATGAACAAGAAACATGTCATTACCCAGACCACAACAATAACATCTAACCACTTAATCCAGCATGCTGTCTTAGAATTAGTTCATGACTTTTCCATTTTTTATGAGATGTTTGGAAATGGTGGTCTGGACTTATTCATTATGGGTAGTTAGCACTCAGTCAGGCATTTCGTAATAATCTCGCCACTGCTTGTCTGTAAGTGTTGCACGGATGTACCTGTCATGCTATTTACCTTCTTCTGGCCACAGTGTGCCGCTTCACTTACAGTCTTTCAGCATCAGCTGTTAATTTCAACCAAAGATCACCACAGATGTTATCCACCAGCCTCTGTAGTACATTCCTCAGTGACAAGAAGATGTCTTTTAAATTGATTGCTGACATCTGTTAGGAAACATTTGGCGCAACGGTATTATTAATAACAGTAAGAAGTATGTTGTGTAAAATAAATTTACCCACTCTATGAAACTGATGTCGATAATAGCCTGTTCTGTTATATTACATTAGCTGCATCAGCTTTATGTTCTGGGTCTATCATCATAACATGAAAGTTGCTAAACACAGACAAAAAATAGAAACAACCAGCATGCCACCTGCTTGAAGAGAAAATAAAGGGGCTGGAGATCGGTGTTCTCTCCATCTAATCTCTATGGCGTACAGCTATGTGCCTATTTTGGTAAAATACTTATTAGGGGTATACGTTCCCTTAGCTAAATGAAGTAGTTTTCTACATATATGGATGCACAAAACAGCAGAAACACATCAAGCAGTAAATATAAAGCATTCATCATTGATGCCTGCATGCATTAATCCTACAAATCTAGTAGGAAGTCCCTAGTACTTATCTCACCACCATATTACAGTGTACAATACATACATAGTAATGAAATGCTAATAAAACATCTTCCACATTACTATGTAGTGTTCTTGTAGTGGTTGATTAGCCCTGTGATATGTTCATGCATTGATCCTCCAATGACATGTTTAATCCAGTTCTGGTTTACTTGGGAGTCAGAGCATGCTATGGTTGGGCAAAACACAGAGGAGCTAATCCTGAACTGGGCTCTAACCCAGAACACACACACTTGCTCACACACCTATGGGCAATTTTAAGGAATTCTACTATGATATGTTTTAGAAATAATGGAGGAAACTGAAGAACCTGGTAAAAACCCATGTGGACACCGGGAGAATTTACAGATGTACAGATTTTAGAAAGAAGGCACCCAAGCCAAGAAACAAACTGGGAACCTAAATGCTATGAGGCAGCAATGTTAGTCACTGCACCATGGTGCAGCCCCACTGAACAAAATGTAAAACAAGTGGAAGTGTGCTTCTTGCCACTGATCTCAGTGGTCTCATTCATCCTTATTGTGACTTACCTATTCTTGTGGATGCATTGACATATGAAATGAAAAATTCATGAAACACCTTTGTATCAGTTCATTCACAATACCCAGCAACAAGTTTTTTTAGTCCATTATTTGCAATCATAATTGAAGTTTTAATAACTTATTACCTAGCAAATAAACAAGCAATGTGCAGTGCAGTTGTTATCACAATAGTTATTACTGAATGCACTGTAATGGAAAATGCATCAATGAATAGGCAGCCTAATTTTTAAATGCCATCTTCTCTGCACAACACACAGAGAGAAGAAAATGTCTTAGCCACTTAAAAGGCAGGTTTTAATTCATAACCAGAATTGTGTCTCTGTCAGTTCACAGACTGGGACCTGAAGTGCGAAATGAATGGTATACTGTGCATAGGGTCAATACATTATAAATTGCATTGCTGCACTGAGCACCATAAAATGTATATAGGAACTATATTAAAGGAGATGACCAATACTAAGACAGAGTATACAGCATGGCAGCCCAGTGTGTCCTACATATGAGCAGCGCAATGAGTGATGGAGCAAGCTGTACAAACTAGACAGGGTGCAAAGTATCACAACCTGTGCATGTTACACTACAAGGACCCATCGCTGCACTACAAGGACCCATATAGCAGAACATTAAGTGGCTGCTCTAGACTTGCCAATGTGGGAGGGTGGATAATGACAGTTTTTCTGCTTTCAGACAATAAACAATCACATATGCATACACACACACACACACACACACACACACACACACACACACACACACACACACACACACACACACACACACTTGTGTTTTTGTGCTGCACTACAAAGGTTATCTTGACCTTCTTAACACTATCCTACAGACAAACATAATGTAAACTCCCAGGTTATCCATTGGATAGCAAATTAGATATCCAAAAGATCCCATGTTGTGAAAGTTCCTGAGATTCTCTTTAGATGTAAAACTTTAGCTAGAGGGCACTGCAGGGATTACTGCTAGATCTTCTGTTTAGCATTTATTTTGCAGACATCCAATTCAATATTCCAGAAGTGTGGTTGGCCAAGTTTGCTGATGACTGCAAGCTGGGAATTGTTATCTTCACATCCACTGATACTAAACAACTCCAGCAATTGCTGGAATTTGCACATAACTAGTATACTGAAAATGGGCATAGGCTAAATGAAAAGAAATGCAGAGTAGTAACATTCAGCAAAAAAAAAAAAAGTTGTTCCCACCTCATATGCTATAAATGCTACTCCCCTAAAGAAAGATATTGGCATAAGAGACTTGGGTTCTTAAATGTACAACTCTATCTGATTTGATAATTGTAATGAGGAAACCATTCTATCCGGCCCAGTAAATTTCCAAGAGAATATCTTCAAGATCCAATAAAGTTGTCCTACCACTGTACTCTTCTCTTATGAGAGTCTTTGAACATAATGCCCCTTTATTATGCATAACACCAAGCATATTGTTCAGTTGAAAAAGCCCCAAAGATACCTAACAAACAAAATGAAAAGTCTTAAATCCTTCAACTACCCTAGTAGAATCGCAGGACTCCCTTTATACTCAGTAGCCTGCAGGTTCCTCTGAGATAACCTGTGTCTGGCTTTCAAGCAATAAAAACCCAATCCTATTTGATATCCAATTTCCTACACCACACCTGTAGTAGTGGCCTAAATCTACACCAATGAATAAATAAGACTTAACTGTAGAGTCACTCTGGGGCTGGTTTCTCCCTCTTTCTCCAGATCCCCAATAAGACTCCCTACTGGCACAGCTATAGAGTTGAGATCTCAGCTGAGTGGCCTGGCCAAGGACTCCAGCACCCTCTCTGTCCAACCAGTGCTTCATGTCCCTGCTCAAGTATCTGACACACACACACACACACACACACACACACACACACACACACACACACACACACTCTTTGAGGTTTGATTTAGACACACACACACACACACACACACACACACACACACACACACACACACACACACACCTGGGAAAGGCTGGCATAGGTTTACTAGCTATGCCCCCTTTTGCCCAGACTATAATGTAGTTATCACTGCCACCAGCCAACTCCTTAGCAGCTACTTTAAGACCCTTAACAAAGGGTGTCCATTCTTACTGTGTAATATTAATGTTAATACAGATGGTAGTTTGACCAAGAGCAAGGCTATTAGTAATGGCCCACACTGTGTCACCAAATAAATATGCAAGTACTCTCAAAACTTAAATATCTCTAGAGAGATCAGCCACAATGAAAGGTTTAAATATATTTAATAATAAATAATAAAAAACAAGAAAATACTCAGTATATAATCACAGTGACATCAGAGTTCAAAAATCACAGGAAATATTTAAAACAACTTTGCAAAAACCTTTTCAACACACACTTCTGTACCAGCAGTTTGATATACACCTGACATACAGTTCTAATACAGTTGTACATAAGCATCTTATATAAATCATGTTATCTACAAATGACATATAATTATTTACAAAATTCCAGGTAGCTGTGCTAGCAGTATGTCCCTTTGTCACAGTGTACATGTGTAATTTTTGTACCAATATATCCTATTTTTATAAATAAATGTCCCCAGGTAAAGATGTTTTTAAAGGGTTGGGAGGGTTTGTAAGTGAAGTTCCTTCCATGTAACACTCCCAGTTCTGGTAATTCTCTTGCTGTGGCAGCACAGTGACCTCTGAATGGCTAGTACAGCTCTGTAAATATATTAACAACCACAACAAATGTGGCTTTAATGAAAATAATTAAGGAAAAACAAATTATTTTAACATACTAATCAGACAGGTTAGGATGGTAAAATTAAGGCTTTACTTCTCAACATACAAGCTAACTTCTTGGCCTTAAGACCTTCAAGGTTAACTAGCAATCATTTAGAATGCAATATATAGGTACACTTCAAAACCATCTGATATATATATATATATATATATATATATATATATATATGTGTGTGTGTGTGTGTATATATATATATATATATATATATATATATATTTATATATAAGAATCTCAAAATTCTGAAACATCAAATTTCATATGATCAAGACCATATGATCAATGTTTCGGAATACCGAAATTCTGAAACAAATCCAAAAAAACTAAAACAATTTAAATGTTTCTGCAGGGGGGCAAGCCTCCCCACACCCCTGCTACTTAAATATTCAAACTCCAAGATTGCACTACAGCGAGGAAAAGGGAAATCTCCCATTCTGCTCTGTGTGCATATCTCCATTCCCAATGTCTGAATTCCGAAAGTTCGATCATATGGTCTCGGCCATATGAAATTCGATCTTTCAGGATTTCGGCATTGTGAAGTGTTCTCATATATATATATATATATATATACACACACACACACACACACACACACACACACACACACACACACACACACACACACACACACACACACACACACACACACACACACACATATATATATATATATATATATATATATATATATGTATACACACACACACACACACACACACACACACACACACACACACACACACACACACACACACACACACACACACACACACACACACACACTGATAATCAATCTCCACTTAAAGCAAATTAGAAAGTATTAAAGAGGTTATTAATAATCCTCCCAATTAAGCTCAATAATGATAAAGGTTTTGTTAAGGGTAAAATGTGAACATAAGGAAAAATTACAGACAAAATATACTTTTAGACTTTTAGTAAAGACAGCATACATAACACATTTACAAATCTAAAAACAAATGCTTCATTGTCAATTCATTATTTATACACTGAGGTTGAAGGGTCTGACAAATAAACACGTATCATGGTTCTTTCTTAAGAACATGGGAAATACCTGAAACTCAACTCAGTGATACTTTCTGAATATAACAAAAATCTTTCATAAATTAATATCCTTATCATGAGTTAGATTAAATTTCTTGGTACTAGCACTAATGCTAGAATTATTGCTAACATCTAGTATATTAGCAAACACATGTACCCTTACTTTCTTAGTCATCTGCCCTATGTAATATTAACTACATGGATAAGATAGTGCGTAAATAACTTGGGCTGTACAGCAGTTAACATGCATTTCTTAAAAATCTCCCCCTTTAATATAAGACACTTTTGTGTTATCACTGTATATACAAATAGATACATTTTGGGCACTTTCCCTCATTTAAAATGTGATTTCCACCATTGATAAGTAGTTTGCAATGTGCACCAACCTATTGATACTTGAATACTTTCCATATGTAATTCTTCTGTCACATTCTTGAGAATTCTAGGCAGCACCTCTTCCCTAAGAAGTATATACCAGTGTTTCTTAAAGACTTTTCAACCTCCTCAATAAAGGCAGTTTCACTCAACAGTCTCATTAAAGAGAGCCTCACTCAATCTCTTGCTTGATTCCAGGTGACAAAAAAGACTTTGCTTTTAGCATCTTGTAACGTTAGTCTCCAATGTATTCTTCATCTAAATAATTCTATCGTAGGACTACTGCCTGCCTCCTGATATACATCTTGCAACAATTCCAGACAATAACCCTTCATTTCAGTCTAATAAATATTTCTTGGGCCTCTCTATGAAATTCTGATTCGTCATAACAGCTTTTACAGTACAAGGGGATGGATATGCATGTATCTGAGTATCGATTGTTCAGGAATGGCAGTGAAAGGAGAGAGAGGTGAGAAGGAGTAACCCATGAGTAGAAGGGCTTCAAATGTGAAGTCAGAATAGCAGAAGACCACCAAACTGGGAATGCAGTAATGGTACAGCAAGTGTCAGAACCTAAGTTAATTGACCAGATAGTGAAGGTAGAGGATGGATGAAGATCATGTAGCTGGTTGCAATGTATCATCCTCCAGGCACAACAAATGGGGAGGATGACAGATTGAAGTATAAGTGTTGGGCAAGACAAAAAAGGTAATACTTTCCAGGGATGTAAAACTGACATGAGCAGACAAAGAGCATCTTAGCTCCACAGCAGAGAAAGGCTTAGAGCTGACTGAGGTCTTGGACCTGAGGAATTTTAACCATCTTCTGAAAGACTGAATGAGAAAGGGCAGAATTACAGACATGGTCGCAACCAGCGCACAGGGTATCACGGATGCCCAGGATAATGTCCTGTTAGCCCCCAGTGACCATGCCACTGTGTGGTTTAGATTTGGAGAGAAGGGTAAAAAAAACAGAAAAAATAATAGGGTAGACGTTTAAAAAAAATAGATTGTGCTATGCTGACAGAGATGATCAAAAATTAGTTAGAAGACTCAGAGCATCACTGAGGGAATAATCAAGCTATGAAACAAAATTGGCAAACACCCAGTATAGTGTTCCAAACAAAACAGTACAAGAATAAAAGATGAAAGGAACTCACAAAGTGATGTAAAAATAAGTTTAATAGCAAAGCTTTCAAGATAAAACTCTTCTTCAGTGCGTAAGATCACACTAAAACACATTTTCAAATATACACCACATAAACACATTCAAACCAATAGAAGTGCAGCAAGAAAAAAAATAATTAAAATAAACAATTGAGTGCTTGTTTCATGGAAAAAACAGACCTTCTCTTAAGAACAGGTTTTAAACTCACAGTATCTCTCATCACAGGGGGCACATCTGCTTGAAAGTAATCAATCCATCTATATTCAACGTTCTCAGTATTTAACATGATATCCCCTTCTCTAATACTTCTTTCAATGGTTTATATAACCCTAAGTATAAAACTATGCATTTTATCTGAGCTTAGGATATGATTAGCTAAGGCACTACTCTCCACCTTCCTACGTTTGTCAGAGAAGTATTGGGGTATTCTTTCTTTTAATATCCTGTTGTTTTTGTCTACATAAAATGAAGTACATTTTTCACAGGAGGCTAAGTAAACCACATTTTTGGTCTTACAAGTGTACAAAAAAATAGTTCTTATTTATGTAGTGACAAAAGTGCAATCATAGCAAGGCACAGTATTTTTAGTTTTTATTATAACATTCTTAAAGCACATTTGTAGGTCTTTATAGCAGAGCTGGTTGACTTTTGGTGCTTGGATAAACAGTCTGACCTAGTTGTTTCTTCCTTTTGTCTAATCTTCTCATGAAGTAGATGTTATTCAAACAGCAACTCTCTCTGGCAGTTAGACAGTCACTAAAAAGATGTTGGGCTGGATTTACGAAAGCTTGCACGTAGTTGTAGAGTAGAGTAAGATGTCAAACATGCAATATGTCTGACATGCGATCCAGGAGCAGCCGGCTGGGGTGTGCAGAAGAGCTGCTAAACCTACTCTTGCACGGACAGCGTCATGGTATGCAAATTACCTAATTTGCTGCTGAAAGCTATGCAAATGAGGTAAATTTGCAATCCGGGAAACACTAACCTGTCCGTGGAAGATTAGTGTTATCTGCAGAAATGTACCCCATTGGTAATGGAGTACCGTTCTGCAAATAGCTAAACGGAACTATGACAGTTCCAAATAAAGGATGGATACAGTTGAGGAAGCATGCCAATGGCCAAATGTAAGGCCATTAGCATTTATAAATGTTTAAAATTATTAAAATTAACATCTTTTTTTCCCTGATCTCCAATGTTTAAGCGTAGTGCAGCACCGCGCAAACGTGTGTAGCTTTAAAAACAAGAAAATAATTTAAAAATAGCCAAAAATAGCCATTTTCACCATAAAGCTTATCCTGCCATGCAGGTGAATGGCAGGCTGAAGTCAACATTGCCACTGAGTACTGGTTGGTAAGGGGGGGTGAAGCTCAGTGTGAGAGATGTAACCATGCATTAGTAGGCAATCCTATTTAAATGAGGATAAGGATAGTGAATCCCAATTTTCCCCAGCATGTGAGCCATGTCCCAAAAGTGTAAGTGTAGGAGTAGGTGAGTAGTAGAGTAGAATATAGGTAACATTATGAGGGGCTGTGTCAGAAAGGCTGTAAGCTAATTGAAGCACAGTGTCTTGTGTTTGCCTGAGTTGCTCTGGATTGCAAGAGGCATGTCTACAGTTGTTCTTTTTGAAAACCAGAAACAAAAGGTGCACACTGTGAAAATATCTGAAATTTCTTGCAAACATGCACACAGCGTGTGCGCGTGTGTGTGCATGTTTGTGCGGCGCTGCCCTGGGAGGAAACAGAAAGGGAAAAGGAAGGAAAAGAAGTAGTAGGAAGTTAACCAAGGAGAACTAGCAGAGCTGCCAGGTGAAATATATCAGAATCAGCCAAGTACACAGGCAGCAGACTAGCCCAGCTTAGACCAGCACTTTAAACTCTGCAAACAGCATTCTTCCCTGTTTTTTTTCCCAAGAACTCTGCAACACTGCAGTATACAAAGAGGGAAAGCTTAAAAACTTTAAAGTCAGACAAAATGTTAGGGGCTGCTCTTGCTATCATAAACCAACATGTGCAAGGTGCTGAGGATGGTGATGTTGTGAATGCTGCTGAGCAACCCACAGTGAGGAGATGGAGAAGAGTGTACAGACCCAGGGTAACCTACCAGGGGCTACATGAGCTGGAGATAGTGGAGTGCTATAGGGTGGACAGAGACCTGCTGCAACAAATTGTTGAGCTGTGCCAGCCACACCTCACACACAGAACCAACAGAGGGGAACCCATCCCAGTGGATACCAAGGTATGTGTTGGCCTAAGAATACTAGCTACAGGTACCTTCCAGAGACCAACTGGTGATATGATGGGGATTTCACAGGCATCAGCATCCAGGGTACTGCACCAGTTCCTGGATGCCATGTCAGCACATGTCGGTGTGCATGTATATTTCTCCAATTCCCATGAGGCATTGGCCAGCAATACGCGTCTTTTCCACCAAATAGCAGAATACCCTGAGGTAGTGGGTGCAATAGACTGCACGCACATACACATCAAAGCACCACCTGGTGAGAGGGGTAGGGTCTACATCAATCGCAAGAGCTTCCCCTCCATCAACTGCCAGGTCATGTGCGATGCCAAGGGCATAATAATGAATGTATGTGCTGGCTGCTCTGGAAGCAATCACGGTTCCCACATCTGGCATCTGACTCAGCTGTACCAGAGATTTGCCAATACGGACATCCCTGATGGTCACCTAGTGGGGAATGCTGGATATGCACTTGAGCCGTGGCTGATGACACCTATCAGAAATGCACACACACCCGAACAAGAACTCCATAATGAGGCACACGCACAAACAAGAAACATAATTGAATGTTATTTTGGGATGCTCAAGTCACGGTTCCAGTGCCTGGACACATCTTTTGGAGCCTTGCAGTACTCACCAACTACATGTACACAAATTGCCATGGTATGTGCCATTCTACACAATATGATCCTGCAGAAACAGCTGCAACAGGAACAACATGGGGCAGAGCCAAACAGCCCCCCTACCATTGCCAAGGCCTGCACAGGCACAGCATGACTCAGAGGAGGAACAACCTGAGCCGGCCCCAGTAGGCAGAAGGAGGCGTGCCCAGTATGCCCTGGACTTGGCAAAGAGGCAATACATAGCACATACACTGACTCAGTAAAAACCCTGGAAATTACACCTCTCTCTGACTCGCACATACAGTAAAAGGGATGCCTAACTTGACACTACCTGTTTTCAAACATGTACAGGGAGTGTAATATGTGCATCCGACAAAGGCAGCCCTGCAGCACCACCTGAGGCATGAGTCCCTATTTTAACCAATATAAAGCACTGCTAAGCAAATTTTACCAGTATTGAGCATATTTAAATACAACTGCGTGCAGTTGCACACCACTCTAACCAGCGCAACGTCGGGCAACATTGGGCAATGTTGGGCAATGTTGGGCAAAGTCGAGCAAAGTAGGGCAAAGTCGAGCAAAGTCGGGTAAACATGCTCAGACCTGCTTTATTGTTCCTTAACCAGTCAGGTCTTCCCAGCAGGAAAATAAAAAGCAGTGACAGAGCTCGAACTCAGGATACTGTGCACTATAGTCACAGTACTGAACCACTAAGCCATGACAGCATTTCCCTGGCACAGACACAACTTCAGTCACTCACACATACCAGTTGGGGGGGGGTCACATACCTAACAGTCACAGCCAGCAGGACAATTGTAGACAAACACAAATACAAACAAATGCTCTATCATGCCCTCTGAAGAGGCATATGAGTAACCTCCCCCCAGGCCTATGCAGACAGATAACAGCAGGCCAGGCAGTGTGATGTGGGTTGGGTAGGCTATGAAGTCACAAACTAATATGCCTGTAATTGGAAGCTAAGGTCTGTAGTACAGTGGTATGCCTCAAGCCAGTATGATAGGCAACAGTACAGACTGAAATGGAGTACCTGACATAGCAGTGCAGACCTAGCAAATGTGTATAAGTGTCAGATGTACCCCTCACCCTATGTACACCCACAGTAACAATCAGGTGTGCCCTCCCGGGTAGAAATGTACAAATGCTAGCTGTCCCGCCTGTATGTAGAAAAGTTGATAAGTCTATGCAAATTGACTCATGGAAGCCCTGCAGGCACAGCATGCTTCCTGTTGATGTACAACACAAAGGTGAGCCCTGAAGTAAAAAACAACTTGATTTTTCACACACATATAGTATATATGGCCATAGTGGGCATGCTCACACACTTAGGCCATGTCTGAGTACAGCAGTAGGCCACACATATCTGGCAGTTGCAGTTCTTACTCCAGACACTTGTTACTATTAACCAATCTTGCCTTGCACACACAGTGATATGAAAACAGACCCATATAATATATTGGACCCCTGATATAATCAAACTATGTACTACAAGTCTTAAGTTGTTCAAAGAAAGTGAAAATCCAAAGAAGATCAATAAATCTCCAATCAGTATCATCAAGAAACAATTAGCACTCCTAACATTATCAAAGCCATGTTCTGGCAAAAATATTGCCAAAGAGTCCATAGAGAACCATGAAGCTTTCTTTTGCTATGTCATAAATATCAATGTAAACTCATATATGTTCTGAGTCAGTGAAAAGTGTAAATTAATATATGTACATGGCTGACATTGCCAACATCTTGTCAGACAGGTTCATACATATTTACCCCCCTCTCACTGACAAAAGTGCTTATTACCATACCTGGAGATTGTGAAAACCCAGAAATCACATATACAATGGTTAAACAGCTCTATCCAAACCTAAAATCACGGCGTCTATGGGATGACATGGTTTCCCTGGCTGTGTCATATGTGAACTCCAAAACAAACAGACCCTGCACCTGAACAGTCTGTTGAAACTCACCCTCTGTACAGGATATGAAACTGTTGAATGGGTTACAGCAACGTTTGGTACACTTCACAAGTGTTGGTGCACAACAGATCATGGGAACTATAGTCTTATAAGCCTAATAAGCCTGGTCTGCAAGACCGTTGAGTCCATCATTATGGAACTCATAAACAGAGCTATTGGGAGCCTACAAACACCCAACTCTACCCATTTTGGTTTGGTTAGGGGCAGGTCATGGATCCTAAACCTGTTAGACAGTTTTCAAGGCAGTTACCCAAGACATACATCAATTAAATGAGCTACACACGGCATACATAGACCTTGAAAAGCCCTTTTTCAACATCCCACACACATGTCGTATCCACAAAATCAACAACCTGTGCATAAACACGTATGTCATCTGATGGATTGCCAACTGGGGCACAGATAGATCCCACAAGGTAAGAATTGTGGTCTCCCTGTTGGACTGTAAGCTGGTAACAACTGCTGTCCCCCATGGCTCAGTCCAGGGACCCCTCCTGTCTAGTGTACACTTTTCAGAAATACATTCAAGCACATGACAGCTATGGTTAGCAAAGTTTGTTGATGACTGCAAAAAGGTTGTCATAATCGATGTTTGGGACAACAGAGACATCCTTAAAAAGGGTCTCAGTCAGACAGATGTGGTGCCAAAATTATGGCTTCGAGCTACAGTCATACAAATACCACATAGGTGCCAACACCCTAAATATGGAGGTAATAATATGGGATCTATGGACACATTGTAGATAGTCATCTCTACTTCCAGAAACACATTCACAGAGTGGTTAGAAAATCATGCTATGTATTCCTACAAATTGCCAAGGTCTTTGCATGTAGGTCAAAGGAGGTTCCCTCTACTCATCAGTCATCAGACCGCATCACGGCACACTTGCAATGAATCTGACTAGGCACCTTCAGCAGCTGGAAAGACCACTGAAGTACCTCAACAAGAGGATTACTGGCCTCAAACAGTTGCCCCATGCAACAAGACTGAAGTTAACTCAATCTGTACTCTGTTGCATACTGTCCACTCAGGCGATCTCTGCCCAACAGACAGGTCCATGTCCAATGTAGAACTGATGTACATGCTCTATCTGAAGTAAACCCAAGCTCACTGTGCCACATGCTCTAGGGATGTCATCATCACAACAATAAATAGAACATGTTTGAGGGATGCATTGCTAACTCGCATACTTCCCTTGCTTTGAAACAGGCTCCCAACCTACATTAAGCAGATTCCCTCACTGACACTCTTCCAGAGGAGCCTTGATGAGTGTATGTGAAACTGAACTGTCACACCATGAATCACTTCATCAGCTCTACTACACAGAGGCCTAGGGAACTAACCCCATGTGTGGTGATAGCTGCACACCCTGGCCATACTAATAGATGCCTTCAAGCAGATAGCCTATTACCCACCTATGTACCTATATATATATGTAGGGGGAACACAGTATAATAACCCAAAGATGGATGGGCAGAGATGTGTGTAAGAGGGTGACCATGACAGGGAGCCATCCAGGACTGTCCCACCCAGCACACATCCCAATGGCACAAAGGACATGAGGTGCACATCTCACCCACTGTACATAACAGCCACCAGTATCTGTAAGCATTACAGTGTATGTGCTGTATGTGCCTACTGTACAACATGACTGTACAATGAAGCACACATCCACTATCTGTAGACATGCACCTGTCACATAGGTACATAGGTATGTAGTAGACTATCTTCACAAAGGCATATATTAGCCTAGGCAAGTTGTGCAGCTTTCACCACCCCATTGGGTAGTCTCCTAAGCCCTAGTTCTAATAGTTAGTACCCTAAGCCCCTTTCTAGTGGGGCTGCTGATGTGATGCCTGGTGTGAATTGTCTGTTTCCCATCCACTCATCAAGGTTTCTATTGAAGATTGCCAGCGAGGGGCTCTGTCTGATGTACATTGGGACTCTGTTCTACAGTAAGCCAAGTGTCTGGCATGGTACTCTATCCCACCAGAATGTTGTATTCATTGTTGTGATGAGGTTCATACCCCTGGAGTGTGTAGTGCGACTCAATTTTGTTATTCGTAGATGAAGTATGTTCAACAGTTATGTGTTGGACATGGCTCTGTATGTTAGGCAGAGTGTGCCTCTGAGTAGGCGGCATGCAATGGAGAAAAGATTTAGTTTTACCAGTTGTGCTGCATAACACAACTATTTGAGGCCAGTAATCCTCTTGGTGAGGTACCTCTGTGGTCTCTACAGCTGCTGGATATGCTTAGTCGAGTACATCCAAAATGGTGCATTGTACTCAATGATGGGTCTGATGACTTAAGAGTAGAGGGCCACCACTACCTCTTTTGATCCTGATGCAAACCCTTTGTTGAGTAGATGGGCCACATAGGATTTCCTAATCACTTTAGCAACATGGTTGTCAAAGGAAAGATGACTATCTACTTGTGTCCCCAGATCCCTTATTACCTTGTCAGTTTTTAGGGGGTAACACCTATGTGGTAGTTTGTGGGTACTTTGTTTTCCCCAAAGGGGATTACTATGCATTCTTTCACATTGAGCTTGAGACCATGATTCTGACACCACACATCTGTCTCATAAAGTCCCTTCTGGAGAATATTTGTGTCATCCGGGGAATCTGTTATGGCAAACACTTTACAGTTCTCAGCAAACTTAGGCAACCACAACCCTTCTGTGTTGGCATGTACTTTTGAGAAGTCTATACCAAACAGGAGGGACCCCAGGACTGAACCCTGGGGGACACCAGTTGTTACTGGTGTAGAATCTGACATGTAGCCAGCAACTCTTAATTTGTGGGATCTATCTGTGAGCCAGTTTGCAATCCATCTTGTGATGTATGGATTCATGCCCAGGTTGGTGAGTTCATCTATGATACCTGACTGGGGAATCGTGTCAAAAGCCTTAGCGAGGTATAGGTAGGCTGTGTGGAGCTCATTCCAATCATCTGTAGCCTGGGTAACTGTCTCAAAGAAATCTACCCAGTTCAGGAGGCGTGATCTGCATTTGGCGAAGTTCAGGAGGCGTGATCTGCATTTGACGAAACCAAACTGGGTGTGCTCAACTGTGTGAAGGTTCCCAATGTCTTCATTGTTGACTTCCATTATGATTGGCTCCATTGCCTTGCAGATCAGACTCTTCAGGCTCATAGAGCGTGAATGCCAATGGTCTTTTGTGGCACCACCCCTGTGGAGTGGGAAGAACGTTGCTATGCAACATTCTATGGGTACATATTCTGTAGAGAGGATGTAGAGAGAGGTGTAGGTATCTTTGATGAATATGGATACATCCCCACACTATGTGCTATGATCCAGGTTCTGATGCTGGAAGGTATGGAATGAGTAGTAAACTGGTAGTGCTGGTGTGCTCTCTGGAGCTTTGAACTAGGTTTCTGTTACTGCACAGATATCAACATTCTCCATACTGAGAAGTGCCTTGAGTGTGTGCATCTGGAGGCTGAGACTTCTGGCAATGAGTAGCATTTCACTCACTTTGTGGTTATTTGTGTTGGTTATGGGGTTTGGTTTGTCCTGAGTGACCAGTGTTCCACACCTGAAGTCAACGCCTCATTGGTCCCATCTGACCATAAGCTAATTACCCTACATATCCACATTCTGACCCCCCCCCCATTAAGGAAACCATGTTAAAATATTTCTCCAAAGCCAACTTCATGCTTCTTAAGACAGAAGTGGTGAACTTCAGGACACCCATGCAGATGGACAATACAGTTACGACTACTGAATCCTTCACAATTGCACTTTATAAGCACTTACGTGAGTGCATACATCGTGCTATCACAAACAGAACCAAGATGCTATCCTCCAAGAAAAAGAAGCCAGTCTGGTTTTCCCCTGCCATAAACAAACTGCACAAAAGAAGGAAGAAACTGTTGCAAAAGAGGGTAAAATCCCATGAGTGGAGGAGCTCCCTGGTCAGCCTCAGTAAGAAACTGTGATCCCTGATAAAATCCTCCAAAGCTAGTTATGAAAACAAAATTGCCACTGATTCTAAAGACAACCACAAAGCATTCTATAGCTATGTCAAGAATCTCAATAGCAACACTCAGATCTGCTCTGAGTTACAGCACAGTGGCACTAAATATACAGACCCAACTGATATTGCCAACATCCTGGCAGATAGGATCAGTGCTAACATTACCCCGCTCTTACCCATGAAAGAGCCGATCTCTATACCGGAAGAATGCAAAGCTGCTGTCATCATGGCTGCACAGGTAAAAACCACTCTCCAAAGCCAGGAACACAGCATCCATGGGACCAGATAACATCCCAGGCTGCATTCTACATGAGCTACAGAATGAACTGGCACCACACCTTCGTACCATGTTCAATCATAGCCTCACCTCAGGCTTTGTGCCTGCTGAATGGTGCACAGAGACGGTTATCCCACTACACAAGGGGGGAGCCACCATGGACCCCGGGAACTAGCGCCCCCTTAGCCTGATGAGCCTGGTCTGCAAGGCAATGGAATGTATCATCATGTAACTTATAAATAAAAAGACATTGGTAATCTCCAAACTTTGGTCCACAACCATTTTGGGTTTGTAAAAGGCAGACCATGTCTCCTAAACCTGATAGACTTCTTTGAAGCAGTCACCAAAGCCGTAGGCAAGGGTAAGGTGGTTCACACAGCCTATCCAGATCTTGCCAAGGCTTTTGACACCATCCCCCACTCTGACATTATAGATAAGCTCACTAAACTAGGTATAAATCCCTATGTCACAAGATGGGTTGCCAACTGGCTCACTGACAGAACCCACACTGTGAAAGTAGCAGACTCCAAGTCCGACTTCAGACCAGTGACAAGTAGAGTACCACAGGTTTCAGTCCTGTGTCCTGTCCTGTTTGGCATCTACTTCCCTGAAGTACAGGCTAACACGGAAGGTGTTTGGTTAATGAAGTTCCCAGATGACTGCAAACTGGGAGCCATAATCGAAACTACTAATGATGTGGACATCCTACAAAAGGGCCTCACTGAGACAGATGCCTGGTGTCAAAGCCATGGCCTCAAGCTCAATACCAAAAAGTGCATTGTCATCCCCTTTGGTAAAAACTCTGTACCCATGAACTACAACATAGGCGGAACACTGAAAGTGTAATAAGAGACCTTGGGACACAGGTGAACAGTAGACTGTCCTTTGATAATCACATTGCCAAAGTGTTTAAATATTTCCTTCTATGTAGCCCACCTAATCATGAAAGGGTTCACCTCTAGATCAAGAGAGGTCATTGTGCCCCTCTACTCATCACTCATTAGGCCCATAATAGAGTACAATGCCCCATTTGGTATGTACCTTAATTGGCACATGCAACAGCTGGTAAGACCAGAGAAGTACCTCACCAAGAGGATCATGGGCCTCAAAGAGATGCCCTATGCAGCTCGACTAAAGAAACTCCAGCTCTACTCGGTTGCTCTACTGCCTGCTCAGAGGTGATCTATGCCTGACGTATAATGCCATGTTCAACCTGGAATTAATGGACATGCTCCACCTCAAGGAAACCAAATCTCTTAGAGCCACATGCTCCAGTGAATTAAACCTCAGCACAGCAATAAACAGGACATACTGGAGGGATAGATTCCAGTCCCAGAGACTTCCCTCTCTCTGGAATGGAATCCCAGTTGATGTTAGGCAGAGCCCCTCGCTGACTCTCTTCAAGAGGAATCTTGACGAGTGGATGGGAAATTGTAAATTTACCCCTGGGATCACTTCAGTGGCCCTGCTAGACAGAGGCCCAGGAAACTAATTTAAAAGGGAGGTGAAAGCCAGCACATTATGGCTAGGCTTATAAATGCCCTTGGGCAGATAGCCTAGTACCTACCTATAAAACTATGAACCTTTGAGCCTTGCCTAAAAAAGGTAATATGGGGACAGCAAGAGCCTTGGCCAGTATTCAGAAGCATAGGGGCAACAGGTGCAAACCATCTGTAGCAAAGCAACAAGGCTTGTCTATCATGTCATCACAGGCAGACAGAGACTGGATCCCCTTTGAATGACACCAGAAGCTCAGCCAATTGTTGAAGTTTATTGTCTTTCTGTTATATTGCAGTATCATGTAGGTGAAGGTAAGATGCTACTCAAGGTCAGGGTCATACCAGCCTGGGCTACATGATCATAGAGCTACTATATATCTCTTATCATGTTGTCCTGGGAGGTATGTCTCAGATCATTCACACTGACATGTACAAAAAACATGTCATATATGTACCTGTTATGGAGTGATGTAAGTGCTTGTGTTATGTGGCGGATCATAGCACCTGACAGACAACTGACAGTAACCTTCCCCTTGTCCAGCTGAGTGAGTGGAACATCTGTGTGCCTGACTATGAAGTCACCCATTACTAGTGTGTTGGGTATGTTGTTTTGCCTTAGGGCCTATTGTGAGGCACACTGCTTTGATGTATTATGTGTTTTCTGGCGTGTGCTTGGAGGTGCATGTTACTTGCTTGTCTGCTTAGGAGGACACACTCTCTTTTTCAGATTAATATTTGTATTCTCCGAGTATGGTAATGTGTATTTACGTGTGTGTTTTGCTGGTACTTATATTGTAGGTCTATGTGAGACAGTTGGTGTGGTTGTATGACCCTACTCCTCCTGACTGTATTGTCCAGTATTGGGTTGACAGAGCTTAGCCACCAGTTTGACCCTGTGTGTGCCAGCATGTGGTGCATCAACCCATATATGATATGGTCATGGCCTATGCATACAGTACACTCACAATGCACCTAGTATGATAAGCCTGCTGAAGTTAGCAAATGTGAAAAACACCTTTGGGCAAACTATCAGCAATTAATGTCTGCATTACACCCTGTAACTCCATATTGCTTGCTGAAGTGTAAAGACGTACTTAGTTTGGATTAAGAACACTGTACTTGCCAACTGTGTGTGTGTGTGTCTGTCTGTCTCTCCCTGGGGAGAGAACAACCTTTTTGGAGACTACTCACACCCCTTAAAAGTGCTATACTCATCTTTGTCAACTCTCATGATGTCACCATCCTACAAATATACCTGTGGAAAGGAGAAAACCCTGTAATGTGTATAGTGCATCGTGTAAATGTGTACTGCTGTCGTATCATAATGTAGGTAGGTAGGGGTTTGCATCCTGTACTTGCTGACAGTGTGTGTTTTCCTAGAGAGGAGCAACCTTTTTGGAGACTACTCACACCCCTTAAAAGTGGTATACTCATCTTTGTCAAGTCTCATGATGTCACCATCCAAGAGATATACCTGTGGAAAAAAGAAATCCCACTAATGTGTATAGTACTTTGTGTAAATGTGTACTGCTGTAATATCATAATGCAGTTAGGTAGGGGTTTGAATCCTGCACTTACCAACTGTGTGTGTCTCTGTGGGAAAAAGCAACCTTTTTGGAGACTATGCGCACCCCTTAAAAGTGACATACTCATCTTTGTCAAGTCTCATGATGTCACCATCCTACAAATGTACCTGTGGAAAGGAGAAATGCCAGTAATGTGTATAGCATGTCATGTAAATGCAGCCTGCTGTAGTATTATAATGTCATTAGGTAGGGGTTTGAATCCTGCACTTGCCAACTGTGTGTGTCTTCGTGGGAAGTAGTAGCCTTTTTGGAGACCACTCACACCCCTTAAAAGTGGTATACTCATCTTTGTCAAGTCTCATGATGTCACCATCCTACAAATATACCTGTGGAAAGAGAAAACCCAGTAATGTGTGTAGTGCATCATGTAAATGTGTACTACTGTTGTATCATATGTAGGTAGGTAGGGGTTTGAATCCTGTACTTGCTGACAGTGTGTGTGTTTCCCTAGAGAAAAGCAACCTTTTTGGAGACTACTCACACCCCTTAAAAGTGGTATAATCATCTTTGTCAAGTCTCATGATGTCACCATCCTACAAATATAATAAACACTGTGAACACAAAGATAGCAAAATAGTGCAATAGCCACAATAAAGGCAAAAGAATCGTTCTTAGCGCTTTCATCCACTTTTATTACCAATGTGAACTTCTTCAGAAAAGACATGAGCCCTCTCCAACTCATGTCTTTTAAAACAAGATACAGGAAATGATATCATAATCATATTAATTCAGCCATAATTAATTATTCAATCAATGACCGATATTTTTTAAAAAATACTGTAACTTATTTTTCATAAGACATTGACGTAATAAATGCAACAAAAATTTGTACCTTACATCAAAAAACTTTGTCGATGCTGTTATAATTTAGTTCTTAATTACAATACAGCATCACTTTAGCACAAATGTTTTAACATAAATGTATACATACATATGCACACATGTGTACACATATATGTGCACACACCCACACACACACACACACACACACACACACACACACACACACATATTCACGCGCACACACACACACACACACACACACACACACACACACACACACACACACACACACACACACACACACACACACATGAACAAAAAATGCACGTGTTGCACAAACCCATGTCATGTGAATTGTAACTGAACTACCATACTAAAATGAAACTTTTCAATTACTCTTCTAAAAAATGCACAATAAACTTGTCTTGATATACTTAGTGTGGCATTGAACTAATCATTACCATAATATAAAAATTGTGCAATCTGTAGTTATATTTACTTCTACTTAAAATCATAAACCACTCTAACTATGTATGTGTATATAAAATTAAACACATACATACTATTAAACTCACATATATTTTTATATTTTTATAAAAAGTTGTGTTACTCGTCTAAAATTTAATATACAACACTTTGAATGTATAAAATTTCCTACAATAGTGACCTAACAAAAAATGCTTTTTATGACTTTGACTATAGATGTTTAACTATAATATTTCTTACTACTTATCTAAAAAAGTCCACAACACATTATCTATTAACCATCCTACAAATATACCTGTGGAAACAAGCAATCCCACTAATGTCTATAGCGCATTGTGTAAATGCGTACTGCTGTTGTATCATAATGTATTTAGGTAGGGGTTTGAATCCTGCACTTGACAACTGTGTGCATCTCCCTGAGAAAGAGCAACCTTTTTGGAGACTACGCACACCCCTTAAAAGTGGTATACTCATCTTTGTCAAGTCTCATGATGTCACCATCCTACAAATATACCTGGGGAAAGCTGAAATCCCAGTAATATGTATAGCATGTCGTGTAAATGCATACTGCTGTAGTATCATAATGTAGTTAGGTAGGGGTACGAATCTCGTATGTGCTCCAGGTGTGTGACACCGTTGGCCAATATGACGTGGGTTTTGATTTTTCTAGTGCGTGACATAGTACAATGACAACTGCATGTGCATTACACATGTAAGGTAGCTGTGGGTCAAATCCATATACATTCATGTGACCTCAAGTATTTCATAGGTGGGTACTCTGCTTTCTCCATGAACACATGTGCTATCTTTGCCAGAGTGTGCTGGCACTTTCCAGACCTTAGGTCACTTCTGTATGCTTGTGACAAGCTTAGCCACTGCAGTGATCCCTGGACTATGTCTTCCATTTCACATTCACTCATCATGGTTTCTACTGAAGAGTGTGAGTGAGGGTTTATGCTTGAGGTATATCTGAAACCTGTTCCAAAGCAAGCAAAGTCTGGCAAAGATGACTAAATCATTATAGGTGTGCAACAACCTCTGTGAATCTGCATGCAAACCCTTTATTGCTCATGTGCTCCACAGAGGGATTTCCAAAACCCTTTGGTAATGTGATTATCAAAGGAGAGATGACTTAACACATGGCTCTATGTATACATTAGTACCTGTTCCACATTTTGGGGGCTACTACCTATGTGGTACTCTGGAGATACTTTGTTTGCTAAAAGTGGATAACTATGCTTTCTTTGGCTTATAGCTTTACAACATGAGTTTGACACCAGGTATCTGTCTGTATGATACCCTTCTGGAGGATGTGTGTGTCATCTGGAGAATAAAGTATAGCCCACAGTATGCATTGTCATCAAACATGGGCAGACATATCTCTACTGTGTTTGCTTGTACCTAAGAAAGCTATATGCCAAACAGGAGTGGTCTCAGGACTGAGTGCAGGTGAATACCACTTGTTACTGGCATAGAATAGTACATGGAATGGAAGCTGCAAATGTTCCTGTGTGTCCTACATCTGTGCGTCAGTTGTCAAGCTATCATCTAACAATCGTTTATTGTCAGTTTGTTGAGGTTATGTATAATACCAGTATGTGGGATGGGTATGAATTGCTGGTGAGCTATAGCTTGGCTGTGTTGACCTCCCCTCCCTCACCTATAGCCTTGTTGACTGGCTTGAAGTCCACTAGTTGTAGGAGCCATGATCTGGCCTTTAGAGAACCTAATTGGGTATGGTGCAGTGTTTGCAGGTTCATAATGTCTCTGTTAATGAGTTTGATAATGCTGTGCTCCATTGCCTTCCAGATAACATTTGTCTGGCTTATAGGGTGAGAGTTTCCAGGACCTGTTGTAGTTCTACCCTTAATCAATTTATGTTAACATTTGCACTGGGTGTGATGAGGTTGGACAGGTTTAATAATAAGTATATTAGAGGGTCAGCCCAGGTTTGAAGGTTAGTAGACCAAGCTAGATAGGCAGGATTAAGTTGGTCTGTACATGTGCTGAGGAGGGATGCAGAGTATATTGTGAAATAGATGCTAAGGATGAAGCCGCCAGGTAACAGGAAAAGAGGAATGCCTAAGATGAGGTTTATGGCTGTGGTGAGAGAGGACATGCAGGTGGATGGTGTGACAGCGCAAGATGCAGAGGGCAGGAAGAAATGGAAACAGATGATGTACTGTGGTGACCCCTAATGGGAGCATCCAAAAGGAGAAGAAGAAGAAGAAGACGTTGTAGCTCAACCCTTGTGGACTGTGAACACCATTACCGTGTGTCATTCCACAAGTATGTAACCTGTATAGAAGCTGCATCTGGACAGAGCATTTAGGTGAGTGGTGACTTCATATGTCAGCTTGTGTATGACACAGCCAGGGACACTGTCCAGAACCATTGCCACTGTGGTGTGTACTTTGTTAAAGAGATGTTTTAACTAGAGTGTCTGTGAATCATCAGGTTTTACATTCTTCAGGTCTGGAAATGTGGCCCTTGTGTAATGACAGGGTGGTGAAATCCACATTCAAACTGTCTGACAAGGAATTGGTAATGTCAGTCAGATAAGTGTACTTTGTGACCATTTACATTAACTGTGACCTGATCTGAGATTTCCCCTGTAGATTATGAACAACACTGAAGAAAGCTTTAGTGTTGTCTTTGGAATCCTTGCCATTTTGTATTTTGAAGCTTGCCTTGTATGTTTATTGAGGGATTGTACTTTCCCAATGATATTGACCAGAGAGGTTATCCCTTCTTGGTATGTAACTCTTTTTTGGTACAACTTCACACCTTCTATTATATATTTAGTTTATGGCAGGGGTCCATGAGACTAATGCACTTTTACTGTATAAGTGAGTATTTCTTGTGTTTGTGATAGCACGGTCCATGCAACCCTGTAGGTGAACAGTGTGCATTAATAAAGGATTATGCAGCTGGGACAGTGTTAACCTTAGTAATGCAAACCAATGACAGTAACAACAGCATCACCCACAGCACAGTGTCAACCTGCGTCATACACACACACATGCGTACTCAAGTTCCAAAATGTGTGTAGTACAATGCATACTGGCCACCAATAGAAACTATGGAGTGTTAACACTGGCAAATACAGGGCATGTCACCCTGCCCATGTGTCCAATATGCATGTACATGCAGACAGTGCACCTCCACCATGTTCACAAATGTACACCTGCAAACCTGTGCTGCACACACCCCACACTTACTGTCCACTGTATAACACATGCTGACACAACTACACACATCAGCCAAGTGGCACATGGGCAAACAAAACACAATTGGAATAAACACTGGTGGAAACAATACAACATTGCTAATTACAGCTTTAATGCATCATGCCTGCTCAGCTACACCTTCAAGGATATCATTACACTTTACTGCTGACAATATGCTATACATTCAACCATTGCTATACTTTATTAAAGTCACCCTGTGCATCAGCACCATGTTAGCCTGTTCCTGCATCAATGTTACAGATGACAGGAGGTGGCACAGGTTTTATCATATGCACTGGGAGTGTTGTTTGTTTGCCAGAGGCCTACACTGAGCCATACAATTGACATGTGTGTGTGAGTGTGTGTGTGAGGGCCATGAGTACTGTTATGGGCCAATGTTGATGTAATGTGTGCGGGTATGTGTTTGCCATAGTTTTCTGGTTTATGTGTGTGTGTCTGCATGCACACAGTTTCACCATGTGGCTGCCATATATGGGGATTTGTGAGACAGCTACAGACTGTACCTGGCAGGCTTTACAGATCACCATCTCTGGCCATGGATATGGAACCTGTGACTGGCAGGGGTGCTACAGACAGTATCAGGCACTAATCCAGACTGGGTACTATCTGAAGAGATTGACATATGTCCACTGGATCCAGGTCCCTGCTGGGACTGGTCAGAGCCACGTGCACATGGTCTTCTAGGACGGTCTATGGAACCCCCCCCAACATTGCTGGAGCTGATACTGGCACTACTGGAGTGGCTGTGACTTTCTGGATGTCCATGGTGATCTCCAGCTGCTGATGTTGCTGGCATACATCCACATTGACGTCTCAACCATCCCGCACTGTCCTGACACATGGACATGACATTGTGAAGGACATCCAATGTCTCACCCCAACGTCTATCAATTACCTCAGTGTAATTATGATTGGCACCTGCTAGGTCATGGATACTGTCATTTACAGAGGTGTTATGAGCCCTCTGTGCCCTTAGTCCCTGTCTTGTGTACTGCTCCATTTGTGTCTGTGCCTCCATGACAGCCTGGAACATGCATGTGGTAGAAAGAGGTGTGGCACTCTGCCAGGGGCATGATGACCAGCAGTGCTCTGATGAGAACCCATGGGCATCTGCCTATGTGGTACCATTCCAAACATCTGGCTATGGCTGCTGTGTCCTGATACATGTGCCATAGATACCACACTGTCCTGGCCAGTGCCAGCCATACACTGTCCCTCAGTTAAGGGCAATGGTGATGATGGATGTACAGGCAGTATGACTGTGTGCATGGACGGGGTGGAGACTTGTGTACTGTCAATTGGTGGTCCATCAACAGACCCTGACAAACCTGCCTGTGCCTCAACACACCTATCCTCGTGATCACTGTCTGTCTTTGTGGCATTAGGTTCCCTGCTGTACTGAACCAGCCCCATCTTGGCACTTGTGAGAGGAAAACAGGAATCACACTTTAAGACCTGAACATGATGTCAGACCACATGCACACATGCACACATGCGCACATGCGCACATGCACACATGTACACATGCACACACATAAAAATACACTCCTGCCTACAGCAGACACACACAACACCAACAATCTCAGAACATACACAATAGCAGGTGATAGTGGGGTACAGTATCACAAGCAAAACAGTCATATCACACATGTCAGCATGCAGGACATGTGTTGCTCAGCTGCATGCAGTGCAAGTGAAGACAGTCCTTGTTACTAACAATATACATGGCTTTGATACATGTGTTTTGTTATTAGGTGATGGGCCTCCCCCTGGAACACAATGCATGCATGGACACAACATTGCTGTGCAGGTATTCAAAACTCTGTAATGTACTGTGCACCATAACTCACAGGTGTGCATACCATAGCTGGATGTGTATCTGTGTGACAGATAGGTATCCAATGCTGATTACACCCTCTGTGTCTTTAGCAAATAATTGTAGATACATTTTAGCACATGCATGATGAGTATTCACACAACATCATCAGTGGTGCATGGATAATTGATGGAATACCATTCGGCCACATACCCAATGTATGGTACTTATGGTGAGTGTAGATCATATTGTGGACATGCCAGTGTCATCCATGACATGGCATGCTAAAACACAACTGCATATTTAAACACTACACATACCCAATGTGTGTCATATGACCTAGCCACTCAATAGCATCACAAGACATATATGTGTCAGTTGTGCAAATGGTGATTGGTATGCATATTGTTTAGAGTTGCATATGTGTGCACACATACAACATTAAGGTGTACAGCAATGAAAGCTATGTGTAGTACTGTGGTTACTATAACTGGATGGGGTATAGTACCATAGGCCATCATCATGAAGCATCATGTGGTCACTCAAGGTTACAAATGTTTCCCAAACCAGCACTACATATGCTGTACCGGAACTGTACTACCTTGGCTACATTCACCATTTTACAACCAGTTGTTACATGAGTTTGTAAGGAGGCCAATAAGGAGCATTCCCTGACATGAATGTGTAGTGTGTTGCAGAGTGTTTAAATGCCCTATGATAGGCCTCTACCCCTCAGGTATATTATGTGTAATGTGTGGATGAGATTTTGGATACTGGAGTGTGTTGTTACAAAGGGTTTGGGAATCCTTTATGTGTAGCATGTTAAAATGCTCTGTGTATGACATAGATGTGTATGTTATGTGCATGTTGAGTATCAACTGTGCCTATCCAATGGTCACTACAGTCTAGCCACATTTGTTTGAGATGGTCTGGGCATTGCATGTGTTTGAGGCAGCTAATCACATTAGTGAGATGTGCGTGATCTTACACCAAACATGCACAGCATGCATTATGGGTAGGTGTGTTACATGTTTACATGGCCTAGACCTTAACTATGACATGCACTTTTTATTTACAATAATAAATGTAGAACACACTCACCAGCATCTGTCCGCTGCCTTGATGTCACCCCAGAGGGACCTACATAAAGATGAGACAGTTTGTCAGTGGCCACAACTGTGGCATTGCTACTGTGTGTTTGCAATCTTACAGTACAACAGTTTACATTCACAGGGCTACAGATTATGTTCCAAATTATCAGTATTGCACAACAACAGGCTCCACATCTTTTAAGGACACACTCGACATCTCACATATGCATGATCTACCAATACAGATAATAGTAGTCTACAGATATGCCATGTTACCTGAATGCTGCATGTGTGCTTGCTGGGTGGCTCCAACCTCCATCATGGTGTATGTCTGCTGCTGTTGTTGCTGGGCAGGTGCCACCAGGCTCAGGAGCAGCTCCTCCACTCTGGTGAGGGGGGGATGGATATCAACACCACCTCCTGTTGCAAGCTGTTGTCTCCGCACATCAGCAGCACACTGACGGACATGTCTGAGAAGATCACTGCAGTGGTAGCATACCTGGTCATATGTCCGGTTAAGTAGGCCTACCACATTTACATTGCGGACAACATCTTGCCGCATTGCAGTACGCTCCTGCTGGTCCTGGCTGGTTTGTGAGAACATGAGACTGTAGTGCTGAATCATACTGGTAGTAATTATATCATCTTCAGCACTACTGTAACTGGGGTTCCTGCGATGCACCATGATCCCTGGAAGACATAAATATGAAAATATGTCTGAGCAAGTCATATGGCACATTTAACATTATACAGTACAGATATCACTGAACTGCCATATATAGCAACCAATTAGCTAACCGAGAGTGAAACACTTTAACTGCCACTTATAACTGCTCACTCCACAACTGCTTGGAAGTGCCTGGCTCACTCTCTATCTAATGAACCATGTTCTGCACAGCAACAAAATAAAATCACTATATAAGACTATACAAGAGTACCTGGCACACTGTATGCAACACGATGCACCACCTAGCCACAGCAGATATACATCAAGCTGATGTGTAAAGAAATATATCATCCATTACAATGAGTGTAAGGTCCAGTAAATGTATTACTATTATACCACAAAACTTGTTAATGGTAAACCCATGGGCAAAATATGTGCACAAATGGGAATATAGGTCGCATACTGCTGTAGTACACTATGAATGTTGCTAGATACGCAGTTATATGTTTTACCACACATATGTCAAAGTTGCAGACATACCCACACACACATCAGACATAATCACAGGACACAAAGGTATGACAACCCAGATAAGCTTTCAGTGTGTACTATACAGTACTGTCTGTCAGTACTTACACAACCTTAATCTTGAGAAATGTAATCTGTGATGAATACAGGGACCACACAAAACAGTGGATACAAGCAATGTGGACATACACCATACTTTGCTGTACAGGACCAGAGCTTCAAGTAGTACTACAGTACACACAGGATTTGGATTCAACATCAGTACCAATCAATAATCATAGATGTAGTGCTTTAGCCTCCAATGACACACCCTAGTTAAAACCAAGGGACTTAATCACACTGTATGCAATAGCACTTTTCTGCCTAGCAACAGAATACACAGCTTTTGCTAGGATCAAAGCAAGGACCCATAATACCATGACATAAACAGTTTCCCACTAAGCTATCCCACAGATACATATCTTTGACGTATTCACAAACACATTGACCATCACAGTCAGTCAACAGTACAGAGAATATACACACACACACACACACACACATCCATTGGTGTACATATACATATATATGCAGGCACATATACATTTCACCTTTCATAGTGAGAATATCAATTATACAAAGGATGTGAGGTGTACAGTAATGTAATAAAATCACAGGTGTTCACAGCCCAGGTAGCTTTAGCAGGACTCATTAGCTTCAACATTGCAAACTGAACAAACCACACACAGTGTTAAACCACCACATATCATATACCAGCACTGTATGCTGTCTTGTTTATTACACAATAAAACCTACATGCAAATATGCGCATACTAACCTTCCTCAACATATATATCTCCACCCTTCACAAACAGTTGCAATATGTCCCCTGCTCTATGCACATATACAGATGTGAATATATATGACACATATATATTTCTCTGTATGTGTGCGGCATACACACACAAGGTCCACACTGTTGTAAGTCCCTGGACCTCACAGCTGAACTGTTGGGCCTTGCTGCAACACAAACAGGTGTCACATATGAACACGCACTAACATTAGGGGGGTATATATGGCTACAAATGCTAGTTAAGCATACTAGACTGCTACAGCAGTTGCCAATGCTAAGCTACACTTTAATATGACTATTATGCATGCATTGTTCTGTCACACCCATGTTTATATAATGTCAGCGCTAATCCTCCCAACAGCCATTGGCCACACTACTGTACAGAACACAGATAACATGGATCAGATCTTTGACATTTAATGCTGAGTTTCACATTTCACAGGTATGTCCCACTGCCCACAGGTACACACTGTATTGTCCATAGCAGTAGTTAAGCAGAACATCTATGCATAAATAAGTACTGCTGCCACATATGAATGGTTCACATTATGTAGACTATTCTTCAATAACATCTACTACATGCCAGTAAATACATATGTGTCACATACCTTTCCTTTGTATGATTTGGTAATATTTCTTTTTCTTTTTCCTTTTCTCTGTCTCTCTCTCTCTCTCTATCTCTCTCTCTCTCTCTGTCAGTCTCTGCAATAGAGTGATTAAGTTTGTTGGCAGAGATTGCAGCCTGCTTTTGTAGGTATATGCACATGAACATGTGATGGCCTCTGCACCAATTAGTGGTCACCATTTGCTAATTGTATGCAGCCTGCTGTGTAGTAATTGCAATAATCACTGTCATAGCAACCCAGTACTATAAATTGCTAACTTAGGTAGGTGTGGCCCTTTCAGCTTTCCAAGATGGAGATCATCCTTGTTTGCTGTGGACATCATTGTTTAAGACAGAAAGTCTGTATAGTTCTTATATCAGAAGCCAGGGATGTAGCCAGAGATTTACATTTTGTACTCAGACCTAATGTTGCTGCTTCTGGTACCCACTTGTCAGTGTAGAAATGTACTCACCCCTCAAAATGCTACCCCAAGATACATGGAAAGATGTACTTTCTTTTTAACCTTTACAATTAACTGCCATACAAAGCTAGTTATTGAGATGTATTCCTTTGGCACAAGAATTGTTTGTAAACTGCTATACTGTGAATATTCATTTACTCAGTTCTAAACAGTTTCTGTTTTTTTAGTGTTGACATTAGCACAAGCTGCTCAGAAAAACTGGACACATTTCAGTACTGTGAGTATGCTTACCTACATCCTTGGTAGACCCTGCACACACAGGTATATTCTACATTTGGGTAGGGATGCAGAAGTACAGAGAGCGTAAGTTTATTGCATGGATTTTATCTTGCTGGACTTACAGGGTTGCTGTGTACATGTTAGTTTATCAAGGCAAGTAGTCTGTCTGCATAACTCCAAACTGTGGACCTATCCACATGGTAGCCAGAGAATAGCCTATTATTTTTTTGTCTGTGCACCACACAGGTCTTTTCAGCAATAGAGCAATGGCATTGTTACAGTTGGTTGCTACCAGTACATGGCTACATCCATTTGTATTTCAGTGTTGTATTCCTACATAAGGGTATGCTTCTGAAACTCCTTCCAAAGCTATTTGTACAGTGTGTAAAACAGAAAGGCTGATATGCCTCTGTGTATCTGCCTCTGCCAGACCTCTCAAACACTCAGGTACATATTTGAATAGACTCAGGGATAAGTAAAGGAAAAGTCAGGGACACCTTTAAAATATTAGTGCCATTAAGTTGAAACATTGAGAGAATCAGAGCATATGAATTAATACACCTTTTCTGAAGTAAAAGAAGTGTCTAACTCTTAATTATTGTCATTATTCATTAAGTGTAATTCACCACCTTTCTGCCCAAAGTCAGTAGTTTTAGGAGGGATTCAGAGGGACAGATCTAAAATTTATGTCAAAATCAGGGGCATCCCTGAAAATTAGGGGCAGTTGGGAGGTATGGCCTCTGCCCTAAACAGATATGCCAGTGTTTGTACTGCTGTGATACTGTGTGGGGTTGTAAAGTAATGATGTAACATTATTTCCTGCTAGAATTGATGCTTCTCTTATCACAGTCATGTAATGTAATCCCACAAAAACTGTTGGTAAAGATCCACAGAACAATTGATATTTTTCCTTTACATTCACTCATTCTGATGCATGATATATTTATTTCAGCATGAACTTGTATATCTACCGTGGCTTAGTGGTACTTCATGTTGTGTAGTTTGTACAAGGTTCGGGGCTCGAGACTGACAGAGGTGTTTTATTTTGCTCCTGAGCAGAACAAGGGCCCTCACATACAGAGTGACTAAAGGCACTTTTAAGCAGTTGTAAGCGGGTTTGCGTGGGTTTGCTTGATGCTTAGCAATGCTTATCTAAGCGCAAACAAGCACACACTCACGCAAACCCACTAACTACTGCTTAATGCTTAATAGTGCTTACTCCCGCTAACCCCTGTGATCATTTCTTTGAAAGAAAAGAAAAATGGGGAGATAGGAAAGTGGTGAAAAAGGGGCACAAAGAGGGAAAGACAGTATGGAAATTAGCTCGGTATGTGCAGGATGGGTGTAGGGAAGGTCCATAGCTGCCCATTTCTTTAACAGCAACAGCTGTGCATATGGAATAAATTTGGAGGTAGATATGAAACCTTCAACCCTTGAGAGAGGGGTGAGGACAACAAAGTATGTTGTAATGCCAATTAAATTACATTTTATGTGTCCAGTGGACATGTGTGCAAAATGGGCAGCTATGCATGGGGCTTAATCTTGTTTTGGGAGCAGATTGCCCTTTTTTTTTCAGGTGAGAGTGGAATGTGGGGCAGGGGAAGTAGGTATATTTGAGGAGGTAGGTTGGGGAGGTCAACAGACAAGGCAAACAAGACGCATACAGGGGCGGTATATGACACATGTGGTGGGTGAACACCTTTGACGGGGAGGGATGTTTGGAAATCACAAGCCCATGAACCCACAGATGGAAATAGTGGGACTGAGGTCCCCACCCATGGGCAGTCACCACTGCACCTTCACAGCCCAGAGGGTGGCTGTGCTGGGGGATGTGTAGGAGGGGCAGGCTGACCCAGGAGTTGCGCCACTCATGCCTCAAGCTGGCGTAGAGGTTCTGCAACAGAACATTCAATCTCTCTCTATGCACTACAGCCCGGACCGTTCGAAGGGTGATAGGTGGCCCTCTTCCGCCCATGCTTGCACAGGGGGGCCGAGCCCCATCCCATGCAGTGCTTCCACCTGAAGGTGGCACAGGCTCGACGGAAGTCCCAGGCTGGGCACCCTACCTGCTGGTGCCAGGTGCCATGGTCAGCTGAGGTGGGACAGGTGGGTCAGCTGGGACCGGCCTTCCTATACGAACTATGTTTTGGAGGGTTTAATAAAGATATGGGTTAGTAACAGTCAACAGCTTTCCCAATTAGTTATAACAGCATGCAGAACTATTCCCATTAACCCAATACACCAGATTTTCAACAGTTGAAAAACAAGCATAACACATGCATATATAGAACAATAGTGGACATTACAGCATGCAGGTTGAATTGATGGCAACAGGCCACCAATATTGTGGTATTTCAACAGGGCACATGCATAGAAATAAATGCAAATATTTATAAACCAATAGGACATATGTCCCAACAAATGTTTTGAGATTAGACATACTGATTGAGGTGTGGAATTGCATTTTTTATGCTCATACAGTAGGGTGGAAAAGGATAGCTCAATTAACAACTTATATATCCTTCTAATTTTCACTACACTCCTATTAACTGCAGTTATATGTCCCTTACATGTATTATTACACTATCCAATGTCCTTATATTGTGCAATTGGATTTTGCTAGATCATTATATACATGAACTGTATCTCGCATACAAACTGTCCAAGATGCAGATGTTACTGCTACATATTTTGGGAGTTGCTCACACACACTACTGCTAAGATGGTACACTGACAGCTCTACTTTCATATAATTATCTAGATATGTTCAGGTGAAAGTATCAGCTATATGTTAACAGCTCCCTACATTTCTGGCAGCACACTGACATTTCTGGGGAACACAATACCAAGCTACTCATGTGTCAGATTAACCTGTACATGCTGGGCATGGACCAACAGTTGAGGGCTGTAAATATGCATAAAAGCTACTGGCACTCCCTTCATCACGTTATATGAGCCTACCCAAGTGTGGGTTAACACTGCTTAATACAACGGTACTATTTTTAAAATGCAACAGTACAACAACATATCAAAGAAAATGACACAGACGCACTCCAGGAATTATACATTTATTAAAGGATTATTACATCTTTATTTATTGGGTTAAAACACTTTTTGAAGGCTCTCTCATTTATTTTATATAACAGTACATGCAGAATAATTACTAACCTGCCTGATGATACAGCCTTTGCAACCTATCTTCATGGGCTTGCTGATTCATAGCCCGGACAGCTACAGCTGTGAAGTAAATGCAGTGATATTGAGACATACCTATCCATAGTATAGACAAGCATAGCAATTCTTAACTACTTAATACAATGGCTACTTACTCAGTACTGGGTAATTAGGCATCACACGGGATTCCTGGATCCACTGGTCCAGTTGATCCTCCTTACTTTGCTTCAGGTCAGAATAATGGTGCCTGACCTGCTCACCAGTCTGAGGAATGCCAGTAGCACTGGTGAGATCACGAGCAAGACTGTTCCAAGCCTCCGCTTTATATTGGGTGCCCTGGTACTGGCCCCGCAGGAGTCTTTCCTCATGATTGTAGACAAGGAGCCAAACCATTACTTTGGACTCCTCAATGCACCAGCATTGCACTTGAAATTGAGTTCCCTCTCCAACACCGGCCATGCTGACTGCAGAAGGGAGCTACAACCAGTTATGGCAAGTATTCCCGCCTGTGGAGCTTACATATGCCTCATTTCCTGCACTTATTTGTGATTGGCCAGTTTTGAAAAAACTCAGCTGTAGGCACACCTACTTAGCTGATGTTGGCAATGTTTAATATTCCTTTGATAGATATGTGTCTGTTGAAAGTGCATGGTTATGAAGTGCTGTCATGGCTTAGTGGTTATGTACTGTGACTATAGTGCACAGTATCCTGAGTTTGAGCTCTGTCACTGCTTTTCATTTTCCTACTGGTCAGACCTGAATGGTTAAGGTACAGTAAAGGAGGAGTGGCCGTGTTTAGCTGACTTTTCTGAACTTTGCCCGACTTTGCCCAACGTTGCTCAACGTTGTCCGACGTTGCACTGGTTAGCACGGTGCGTAGCTACGCGCAAATACCTTGTAGTTGCGCTGGTTGGCGCAGTGCACAGCTGCACGCAAAGACATTGCGCTTGTTAACACGGTGCTCAGCTACAAGCAATTGGATTTAAATATGCTCAATAATGGTAAAATGTCCTTAGCAGTGCTTTATATTGCTTAAAATAAGTTACTCATGCCTCAGAATGCATAACCATTTCATCTTCATATATATATATATATATATATATATATATATATATATATATATATAAAATTTGTTCACTACTACATATAACATTTGAATGCTTTTTACAAAACTTATACATGATAAATGTCAGGAAACATTTTTGTATACAGATTTCCAACAGAAAATGAAACGTGCAGTAGTGGAACTTGAACCAGGAATGCCTCGTCTTTGTGCGAAGACTCTAACCACTATGCTATCTCTATTTTGCTTAATTTGCATATATTTTTCTTATTATCCTCTTCGGTGTCTAAGCCGCTAACTGTAGCTAAGCAATAGGCAATCCCACGCAAACACATGCAAATACGGACAGCTATATCGGAAATAAAACAAAATAAATAAATAAATTTCTTTTAATTTTTAAATTTGTATGAGGTTTAACATATGGGGGAGTGTAGTGTTACAATGCAGACATATGAGCGGACTCACTCATGTAACTCAACATTTCTTGAGTTTCGTCATTGCAGGGGTGTGGATTTTTGGAGACTTGGCAGTCCGACACGCCCCCTACACTCATCCATGCTCCATGTAAGCTTTAGAGTTGAGGCAGTGCACCCTCATTAATATGCATGGCACGCTGTCATCATACTCTTAGACTGGTGCTTCCGTGTAAGACTAATCTAGTCTTACACGGAAGATTAGTAAATCCTGGGGGTTGTGTTTCCATTTCATTTTCATTTTATTTCTGCTTCATCTAGAGCCAGTGATAAACTGAAGAACCTGCTGAAGCTACAAGAAAATCTATTTTTTTCAAATTTGCAACAGCCTGCAGCTACTGGATCTAATGAGAATTCTGGTAATGCTATGCCACTCTTTATTTTATCAGTTAGCAAACTGTTAGAGAAGAAAGTTCAGCTGTATAAAAAGTTTCAGTGGTAGAAACTGAGTTTTTATGCATATTTAGCAATGAGTATTGTTCCTTGTGGTCTCCGTATTACAAAAATGCCTACCTATGGCAATAATTAACTAGAACTTTTAAAAAAGTGGCAATAGCTTTACCTTAAGTTAAGTTGAAACTACATGACTTTAATGAATTAATATTTCTCTGAGACTGAGAGGTTGTGGATGTCTGATATTATTCTACTTGAAAGCAGAATAGTGTCTTCTGCTGAATTTTCAACAGCTAGCCCCATTTATATGGATGTGCTTTATGCTGTGTCTAAATATGAAAGCAATATCATTTCTGTTAAAAAGAGAACATTTATTAGAGCCTATAATGACTTAAAAATGGCTGTATTTTCTCTTGGCCAGGAACTGAGTTCAAAAAGACAGCCACTGGTTCGGCCAATCAAAGATTGAGAATGGATGATGATCAGATGAAAGAGAGAGGAACAACACTAAATAGTCTTGATGTGATTGGGCTGCCTGGGGCCATGGGAACAGAGGATTTTAAATCCTCAGCATGATGTCATCATACCTCCTAGTAACTAAGCTCTGAATCAGAAAGTGACCTGTGTTCCTGGTGCCTCTGTTACTCCAGCTGTATCTGAAAATTCTTCAAAATGAAATGGAAACACTACAAAGTCTTTTTTAGTGACTGTCCAAATGCCAGAGAGAGTTGCCCTTCAAAAAAGATCAATTCAGTGAGAAGTTTAGACAGAAGGAAGAAACAACTAGGTCAGACTGTTTATCCAAACACCAGCACTCAAACAGACACCAAAATGACGTCAACAGCTAGGTAGAATGTACGACTGTTTTTACTCAGTATAAAATTATTAATGGTGTTTTTAAAGTTTCTAGTTTTACTTTGACTTCTGATATGAATAAAGTTTTATCTAGGGGCTTGAATTCTGTGCCTTCTTCTAATGGTGATATTAGTGAAGCTCTTACAGATTTAAGAATGTTTGTTAGAGATCTTAACTTAAAAATTATTTTCAAAAACAATGTTACTGTTGTGGATACACCTAAGTGTAAATGCAAAAGTTCTTTTATATCTAATAGTATACCCCTCCTGAGTGATTTTTAAACAATGTGTGAAAAACAATTGTATGAAATGTTTAATACAAAAAACAACATAAATTATATAATTTCAGTAAAAATAAGAATCAAGCTCAGAAAGAACTGAATGAAAAAATAATTAAATTATTATTAAACAAGAAGATAAAGGTGGGGATATAGTGTTAATAGATAAAATGTTATGTAATGATAGAATGATGCTGCTAACTGATGATTGTACTTTTAAAGTGGTAGTGTCAAGCTTTGCTCAACAGTTGATTTTTGCTTGCAAGTCACATTTATATTACATGCGACTTACACACTCTATTACTCTGGATGAGTACATGTATATGAAAGTGATGTATCCTATTATACCCGTTATTTATGGTCTTCCCAAAATCCACAAAGATCTAGCTAAGCCCCCAATGAAACCAGTTGTTTCGGCCTCTGGGTGGGTGACAGTTCATATCCATTTTTCTGGAAAAAAAAATTGAAAACTTGTCTGAAGTTTGTTTAGTTATATTAAAGACACAAGATACTTCATTATGCAATTATATAAATGGCAACTAAATGAAACTGAATCTGTAACAGATAAATTCAAAGAAATAGTGTTTTTAATACTAGATGCAAACTCCTTATTTACTGTCATACCTAATGACTGTGGAGTTGAAGCTGTTAGACAACATCTATCTATATATAAACACAAGAGCAGCACTCAAGTAGAAACTCTCTGTACTCTATTAGAACTTGTACCACATAATAATGTATTTTTGTACAATAAAATCCTATATCATTAGGTGAAAGGAGTGACGATGTTTACAGCCGTTGCCAACACTTATGCTAATCTTGTGCTTTCTAACTGGGAAGATGAGAGTATATTTTCTGACAATAGTGTTTTTTTAGAAACAAAGTTTTTTAAGTGCTTTGTGGATGATGTTTTTTAATGTGGCAGGACACTATTGAAACCTTAGAATCTTTGTTTACATATATTGATTCTGCTACTATCTTCTTGAAGTTTAAACCTAGTTATTCTAAATCAGATATAAACGTTTTGTATATTAATGTATATATTAAAGATAATACACTAGATATTAGGATGCAGAGAAAAGAAGTTCAAACTGCTAGATATTTACACAACACTAGTATGCATTCCCCCCATATATACAAAGGTATTGTGCGCAGTTAGTTCCTTAGAGTCAGTCATCTAAATAGAGATATATCTGACTGTATAAAATAGCTAGATGCGATTGTCACAGAGTTTAAAGATAGGGTTATAATATTAAACTGTTAGAAGAAAATAAAAAACAAGTGTTGAGTGGGAGAGATGGCCTAGCTAGACCATATTTCTCAGATATAGAAGAAAGCCCAACTAATGGGACTGTAAACAGTATTATGGACAGTACTCCTAGAAATAAGTTTAGATATATTATGCAATATAATGCACATACCAATAGTATTAAACAACTTATAAGACAAAACTGGCCTATACTATATACATCTGATGTGGTTAAAGAAATTGTAGGTTCATCACCTTGTTTTGCATTTAGGAAATGTAGGAACCTGCTACAACAGCTCTGCTATAAAGACCCACAAATCTGCTTTAAGAATACCATAATCAAAACTAAAAATACTGATGTTCTTCTATTCTCATGTTGCTGTATTCTTAACCTTTGGGTTATCCTCTGTCTAGTGACCCGAACGTCTGGCCAGTATACAAAAGTTTTGTCACTGCAAGGTACATGGGATGTCTGACATTGACCGAAGGGAAATTGGGACATAAAAGTGACATCTGCACATACTTTCCTCAAAACCTCTCAGCCACCAGTCGAACATCAGCTCATCCTTCCGTCTCTGCTGTTGGATCCTGCAATTAAAGTTAAGTACTCCATTGGGGCCTTTTTTCTTATTATTTTCTTGGCACTGCATGCCTGCCCAGGTTCATGTCATCCAGAAAAGGAAAGTGTAGGTGTGCACATCAGATCCCTCATAAGAATGCTCATGACCTGTGTCTATTTTGCCTAGTGCCCTTTGCAGCCGTCTGCATGCCCTTAACATATACCTGGAAAAACAAAGACTTAAACGTCTGGCTCTTGGGATGGAAGGGCTGTCCGGTCATACTGCTGAGCCACTGAAAAAGAAGGTCAAAGTTTCAAGGCCTGAAACCACCACTGTACCTCTTCCAACTGGCATTCCCCCTGTGGCAGAGGTACACCTGGAGAAACTTACAGAACCAACTGACTGAGGTATAGTGGGTATCATTTTGGCGGCCGCATAACCAAGTTCGGAAAGACATCCATGAAAGTTATGCAGACATTGTGTGCTGACTACGAGGGGGAATGTTGGCGCCTTGCGGACGTCCATACCTGGCCTTCCTCCGCTTCTGTATCTCCTGAGACTAGGCCCTCCTTAGGCCCTACACTCTCTAGGCCTGTTTTTTCCTTGAAGAAAAAAACAAAAAACTTAACATGTCTCTTCTCCTACTGAGAGCATGTCTGACTGGTAAGCCTTCTCCCAAGGCTTATTTAATGCCTTTATGGCCCTTAGGCCTTATTTGGCTACTTCTCCCATGGCTATTCCTCCTGTTATTAGCCTTAGGCCCCAGACCACTAAACTTCCCACATTCGAGGCCAAACAGTCTTCAGATTCCTCTTCTGAGAATTTTTTGTCTTATGCCTCTCAAATGCCTTGTCCCCTAGATCCCCTGAGGAGGACTCTGATGAGACAGATTCCCATGGGGAGGATCTGACCGTTGGAGAAACAGTCTCTCAGATGAGAGAATTCTTTAAATGGGACTCCACAGAAATGACTGAACTCCAAAAAAGATTGTGTGAACTCCTACAAATGGACACTCCTGCACCTTCTGCAATTCCACCATTCCTGTCAGCCTTTTTAGATGCCTTTTCTGCAGCTTCTAAAACTCCTGAATCCCAACGCCCTGCTCCTAGGAGGCCTTACCAGTTTTATAATATCTTTGAAGGGGCAACATTTCTGACTAAGTGTCCTGCAGCAGATCCTGGTACTATTTCTGTCATTGCCGACAAACCCTCCAGACTGCTGCCTTCCACCTCTGACCTCCCATCTAATAAGCACAGCAAAACAATAGAGAGAATTGGCAAGAAGGTATACTTCAGCAACTCTGGCCTTTAAGGCCATCGACCACCAGACACACATGTCCAAGTACTCCCTGGCTCTTTTGTCCCAGGCTTCTAAGCTTTTGGATGGCCTCCATGATTCAGCCACAATGTCCCAAATTTCTAGTCTGATCTCCTTGTCCTCACAAGTAACAAGACATTCAACAAAATGCAGCAATGATGCTGCAGAGGCTTCTGCCAGATCTGCTGCTTCTGCCTCAGTTCTCAGGAGGTACTCTTGGTTGTGATTGCAACTCCTTCCTGATGATATCAGGGCTAAACTTTTAGATGTCCCACTGGATGATGCAGCCTTGTTTGGCACCCAAGTGGCTGCACTTTTCAAAACCCTGCAACAAAAGGGAAAATAACTTCACTTAAACATTTGTTTGCATCACCTATTCCTAAATTTCACAAGAATGATCCTACCAAGACTCAATTTATTAGAAAGCACTCTGCTCCTCCTCCTCCAGCTAGGGGCAAAAAGAGCCAATAAAGCAACAGACTCCTACTAAGCCTGCCCAGACACCAACACAGAAACCACCCTTTCAGGACAAGACAGGTAGTCTGTGACTACCAGCCTCCTCTTCCTCCCACTCCAGGCTATAGCCCCCTTTCCATGAGACTCTCACACTGTCTCCCTTTCTGGGAAAGCATCACCTCAGACAAGTGGGTTCTGTGTATCATAGAAAAAGGTTATTTCATGACCTGGGTCATTCCTCCTGTTTTCATTGGTATCCCTCAACCACCAAAGGACCAACTGTCTCTATTACAACCCATCTTGGACAGCCTTCTCTCTCAAGGAACTATTCAATCAGTTCCAGGCTCAGAAAAGGGAAGGGGTTTCTACTTCAGACTTTTTCTAGTCCCAAAAAAAGATGGCCCATGGAGACCCATACTGGACCTCTTGCACCTCAACCTCTTTCTTCTAGTACCCACTTTCCACAAGCCTACCCTTCGAACTCTTTTCCCACTGATAATACCTCAGGCATTTCTGGCCACTTTGGATATCAAAGATGCTTACCTACATATCCTCATCAGGCCCAAATGCAGGAAGTACTTATGCTTCTCTGTGGGTTCTTCACATTTTTAATTATCTGCTTTACCCTTTAGACTATCTACTGCTCCAAGGGTATTCACCAAATGCCCGGCTCCAGTAATATCCTACTGCAGGATTCTAGGGATAGAAGTTTTCCCATACCTGGATGACCTCCTGAGCCAGATAGACTGCTACAGTACCCTCCAGACCCATCTCCAGACAGTCATTTTGGTTCTACAGTCTCTGGGCTTCACAATCAACTTCCACAAATCCAGCCTAACCCCCTCCCAGGACCAGGCCTTCCTGGGGTGCAGAATCAGAACAGACATTATGATGGCATTTCTCCTACCCAACAAGGTGAACAGTCTAAAGGAATACCTGCCGTCTGTCATTAACACCTCTGCAATGACAGCAAGGATTAACTCAGACTCTTAGGGTACATGGCTTCCACAGTCTCCATGTTGCCACTGGCAAGACTCCACTTGAGAAAGCGTCAGTGGTATCTGAGGTCCACATGAACACAAAACTCCCACCAGCTGGACCACATCATTCCCTTCTTTCCATGTTGGAGGAAGGAGAACCTTTGGTGGTTGGATCAAGTTTGTCAGAATCCAGGGCTTCCTTTGCATCCCCTAGCTCCAGTACAGGAAATGTACTCAGATGCTTAAGACCTGGGGTGGGGAGCTGCTATGGGCAGCTTGAAGGGGCAAGGTACATGGACAGGCCCTTCCAAGAGGGAACACACCAACATCAGAGAGATGAAGGCTCTCATCTTTTCTCAGAGGGCTATTCAATATGTCCTGAAGCAAGGACCCCTGAAATTGTTCAGTGACAACACTACTGTTCTTTAGTATGTGAACAAACAAGGGGGAACAAGATCTTACTTGCTATGCAGACTTGCACTCCAGGCCTGGTAACTTGTGATCTGGCATGGAGTAATTCTGCAGGCCATCTATATACCCTCAGCCCAGAACATATAGGCAGACACCTTAAACAGATCTATGTCACAATCCCATGAATGGATGTTACACAGGGATGTGTTTCTGGACATAGTCCACAGGTGGGATACACCACAAATAGACCTGTTTGCCTCCCCTCTGAACAGGCAGCTCCACACTTCTGTACCAGGGCTCCCAGCCCCCTACCTAGGGCAAAGGATGCCTTTTTTATCTCTTGGGAGGGATGCTTCTGTACGCTTTCCCACCTTCCCACTACTACAGAAAGTCCTGATGAATATTCAGCAGAACAAACCAAAACTCTTGCTGGTGACCCCCTTTTGGCCAAGACAACACTGATTTCCCCTCCTTCTGCATTTAGCCAAGGGCAATCATCTCAAGTTACCTCATAGAGTGGACCTCCTCACACAGAACAAGGGATCCCTGATCCATCCCCACCTGGAATCTCTGAACCCAACCCTGTTGGTGATAGAGTTTTGATCCCTTTCAGATACCTTTATTCTGAGGATGTGCTAAATGTCCTGCAGAATGCCAGAAAATCCAATACTAGGAGATCCTATCTGTACAAGTGGAAAAGGCTCTCTATTTAGTGTCTAAAAAACAGCTAGACCCTATTCAAGCAGAGGTCCCCCTGGTTCTGTCTTATCTGTGTGATTTGTTGCAGGCAGGATTGGCATATTCCTCTGTAAATGCCCACCTTGCTGCTATTTCTGCATGTCTGCCTTTAGAACCACCACTTGCTTCTAGACTTTAGTTATTTCTAAAAGGAGTTCTACACCTCAGACCACCCAGTTGGCCAGTTGCACCACCCTGGGATGAGAACTATATGTTGGAGAAGTTCACTGTTGCCCCATTTCAGCCAGCAGCTACAGCCTCTCTAAAATGTTTATTGCACTTGGAAATCTGTGTTTTTGGTGGCCTTAACTTCAACCAGGAGAGTCCCTGAGCTCCAGGACCTCATAGTCACACCACCTTTTTAATCTTCTACAAGGATATGGTTACCTTACGGACTAACCCATCCTTTATGGTTAAGGTGGTCAATGAGTTATCCCTGAACCAATGTATCCACCTCCTTTCTTCCTGCAGCCCAAGAATGACAGTGAGAGAGTCCTGTATTCCCTGGTTGTTCACAGACAACTCTGATTCTAAAATGACAAGACTAAATCTATTAAAAGATCAGAGCAACTGTTTGTCTCCTTTCACCCCAGGGCTCTGGGAAAACCTGTGACTAAACAGACTGTTTCTACATGGATTTCCAAAGCCATCACTTTTTGCTATGCCTACCATGGAAAACACACAGACTCCAATATTAAAGCCCATTCTACTAAAGCCATGGCCTCCTCTGGAGATTTTTTCAGGGGGTTGGACACTAACTCTATTCTAGAAGCAGCTACCTGGACATCTGTCCATACCTTCACAAAACATTATAAACTGGATCACAACTCCAGAGCCAGAGCAGGATTTGCTAGGGCAATCCCGCATGGAGTTTTGGAAAATATCTCCAAACCACCCTCTTCTTCTTCCCTTTGAGCTATGGCACTCACCCAAAAGTTAAGAATACTGCAACATGAGAATAGAAAGACATAGACTAGTTGTGTAAAATCTTACTCTAACCATATATGTACTTCTCTTCCTTCCATGTTGCAGTATTCTATCCCACCCTCGTACCCCCTATTCAAAAGGAAATTTGGGTTTTGCTGGATGATTAAAGACTTGTGCAGCTATCCTGGGATTGCAGTCCGACTGGGGCATTCAGTTCTTTTTTTTTTTGAATATTTTTATTCATTTCCAAAAACAAGAAAACATGAATGCAGGTTATTTATGACAATGAAGTATTTACAAATTATTTAAAAAGGTAGGCTAAAGCCTCTAAACAGATATCAAACATTAAAACCAAAATAAAGTATTTACAAGGGTGTCTATTGTTGACATATAATTGACTTTCTATACAATTGTTTCCTGATTATAATCTGCTGCAGTCATTATTCTCCAGTATTTCAGTTACTTTTTGCCATGCTATGTATAATGATGTAGTTCTTTCAGTTCTTCCTTTAATAGTGTTCATTTCCAATTGCGATACTGCTGACACCATATTCATGAATTGCTTAAAAGTTGGAGAAGCTTTGGATTTCCAGTTTGATGTAATGTTCTTCCTTGCAATAGCTAGGAGAGTCCATAAGATTGCATATGTTGTTCTTGCACACAGTCAGGTACAGGTGCATTAAACAAAATAATAGATTTGGAAATCTGGAATTTATCATTGAATACCATTTGCAGAAAATAATTTATTTTATCCCAATATGGTTTAATCAAATGGCATTCATAGAACATATGTTGCCAGTCTGCTTTTATTGATAAATCACATCTCCAGCAGCCAATATTTTTCTTAAACATAAGTTCCATTTTATGAGGGGTTAAATAAGATCTGTGTATGAATTGCCATGTAAAAAGTCTCCAATGTAATGAAAGTGATGTCTGCTTTGGAGAGAGAAGAATTAGTTTTTTTATCTCTGTCATTTGGCACATGTCCATTAACTGATCTATAATAATTCCATATTTTGTCATTATTATGCATTTTTATTTTTTTGTTTGCTTTATAAATAGATGATAAGTATCCCTTTCCAGTAATGGGTTGATTTGTTAGTAATATTATATGTTCTATAAGGTTAGGAACATTTTGTCTTATTGATGGTTGCATTGTTTCTTGTTTGCTTAGTATATACTGTCTTAATTCTTGTACATATAACCACAAACTATCTTCCATATTTAATTTCTGTTTAATCTGGTCTATTGTCAGAGGTTTTCCAGAGTTTAGCAGTTGATGCCAATATATTAATCCCTTTTCTTTAAGCATGTTGACCACTTCCATATTAAATGTTATTATATTACCTTGTGTGTACGCTACTGGATATAAAAGAAATGACCATGCTTTAATATCAGGATTGCTATTAATAAGATTTTGGAAAATTTTTAATGTATAAGTAATGTATTTGGAACTTATATTTTTATTCTTATGTATCATCATATATTCCTTCATCAGCCATAGAAAATTGTTTGGTATGAAATCTGTATACTTTTTTGCTACTACAAATCCTGATTTTAACCAGATTCTCTCATGAACTAGTTTCCATTTTGATGTATATTTTGTATTTAGCCATAATGATAGTGTTTTAATAATGGATGAATGCAAATATATTTCTATGTCTGGTAAACCTATGCCACCTATATCCCATTCATCTAGATGATACTTCATAGCTATCCTTGGTTTTTTTGGATACCATAGGAATCTTACTATTAAATCATTTAATTGTTTTAGGTGCGATTTAGCTGGTGGCAAAGAACAAGCTTGTATGACATAAATAATTTTTGGAAATATGATCATTTTAATTATATAAAGCCTTTCTTCCATTGAAAAGAAGAATTTATTCCATCTTTGTATTAGATTTTTAATATTATTTAAGGTCTCTTTATAATTTGTTTCAATTGTAGTATCTAGGTTGTTAGTTATTATAATTCCCCAAGTATTTAATTCTATTATCGGTAGAGATATATTTATGGTATTTTTTATTTAGATCTTTTTTATTAGTATTTATAAGCAATACATTTGTTTTGTTCTCATTAAATTTAAGACTTGAAAAGTTTTGAAAATGTTGAATTGAGTCCCATAATGCTTTTAAACTGCTATTATTATTTTTTAAGGTAATTAAAATATCATCAGCAAAAAGTTGAATTTTAAGCTCTAGGCTGTTGTCTAGTTGTATTCCTTCAATATTTTTATCCATACGTATATTATTTGCTAAGGGTTCAATGACTAGCGCAAACAATAATGGAGAAAGAGGGCAGTCTTGTTTTGTGCCCTTAGTTATTTTAATAGATTTAGACAGACAAGATCCCAGTTTTATATAAGCCAATGATTTTTCATATAATGATTTTATTAACAAAGTGAAATTGTTTGAGAAGCCATATTCTTCTAAAACTAACCACAGATAATCCCAGTTCACTGAATCAAATGCGCTATTTATGTCTAAGCTAATAACATTCATTTTGTTTTTTGACATTTATATAATCAATTAAGGAAAGAATTCTTTTAATGTTGTCATAAGTGTTCCTATCTTTTATAAAACCTGTTTGATCCTCCTCTATCAAAAGTGGTAGTAATTGTTTTATTCGCGCAGCATGTATTGCCATAAAAATTTTATAATCTATATTAAGAAGTGAAATGGGTCTGTATGATGAACATTCACTGGGATCTTTATTTTGTTTCAGAATTGGAGATATTAATGTGTACTTCCAAGAAGGAGGAATGTCTTTACCATTTTTAACTGATGTAAAGACATTCAATAACAACAGCAAAGCCTCATTTGATAGTAATTTAAACATTTCTGGGGTGATATTATCTATACCTGGAGCTTTGTTTAATTTTAGCTTATTTACTTCAGCTTTAAGTTCTGTCATTGTTATTTGTTTAGCTATTAGTTGTATCTGCTCCTCAAATAACCTAACTTTAACATTGTTTTTGAGAAAAGCTTTCAATGCTGAATGTGTTTCTGTTTTCTCATTTTGATTATTAAGTTTATGAAAAAATAGCCTAAAAGCTTCTAGTATTCCTTCTAAATCAGATACTTTCTTTTTGGTTTCTATATTATGTATTTCCTTGATTTGATTTGTTTTAATAATCTTTTTAGTCCTATTTGCTATTCTTCATTGGTTTTTAGGGTTCATTGAATAGTAACATAGTTTAATTTTTTCTAAGTTGATCATTGTTTTGTGGCGTAGCGTCTCTGAGTATTTTTTATTAGTATCTTCTAGTTCTTTTATTAAGTTGGTGTTTCCATTTTGAATATCAAGCTTTAAATTATCTACTTTTGACTGTAATTCCATTAATTCCTTATTCCACTATTTTTGTTTATTTTTATACCATCCCACCGCTCTTCCATATAGGTATGCTTTCAATGCATCCCATATATATATTTCAGATACATCTTTTGTAAGATTGATATCTAGGAATGTTTGTATCTCTCTAATATAAAATTCCTTAAAATCTTTGAGATTTGTTATGTAAGATGGTATTCTTGTTACCGATATCCTTCTCTTGAAACATAAGTCTATCTCAAACGTTATGGTGCTATGGTCCGAAAATGGACATGAAATTGTCTTGACTTTATTTAATTTAGAGGTTAAATCCTTTGTTATGTACACTCTATCTATTCTAGAGTATGTATTATGTCTATGGGAAAAATGTGTAAAGAATAGTGAATCTGGGATAGCATACTTATTTATGTCAACTATATTAAAAGTTTCAACAAACTCAGATAACAACTTTGTTAAAGGTGATCTCTTACGTGTAGTTTTAGTATTTGTGTCAGTTTCTTTTATAATGCAATTGAAATCTCCAGCTATGATTAAATTGCCTTTGGTATGTTGTACAATGTCTTCTAAGTGTTGTTTGGCCACTCTAACACCTAGTCCTGGTATCCAATAAATATTCACTAATGTATATATCATTTCATTGATAGATATTGTCACTAGACAAAACATTCCTGAGTTGTCATGGAACATGTTTATGATTTTAGGCATTAAAGTAGTGTTTTTCCACAAAATTGCTACTCCCTTCGCTTCTGATTATAGGTGGAACTTACTAGTATTGTATAATTTTTATTGTTTATTTTATTTATGTCTTCCTGTGTAAGGTGTGTTTCCTGTAAAAATACTAGTTGCTTCACATAGCTTTAAATATCTATAAAGACTTCCCTTTTGCAGCTATTATTTAAACCATTTACATTAAGAGATATACATTTTGCAATTGGATTTATATTAGCTTTGCTTTTATCCATATTCATATACTCGTAACAATGTGTAGATGTGTGTACATGAAGAGAATGACTTGTTCTTTCTTCTTCCAACAGTATTACAATAGATTATAGACACCCAATATAAGTAAATTACAAGATCATAACTGAGAACAATATAAGATAAACAACCACCAAACCCCTCCATGAGAAAAAACATCTCATCCTTGAATGATCTAATCATTCAAGCGATCTCTCTAAGTCTGCATTTCAGCATCCTTCCCCGGCCCCACCATATGGTAGTTTTATAATGAAAAGTATCTTATATATCTTTTAAGTATACATGTATCTGTATTTACAGATTACTTAAATACAGTCTTTATCTATTTTTAATATTTTATAAAACACTAAGGCAACACAACTATACATAGATTTAATACTTAACTATTTGGTTTTGTTTAAATTGTAAAGGAAAATCTTTTATTTTAATATATCTTTTGTGTAGCAATAATGGTTATGCATCTTAAAAATAATATGCTTGCTGTCTATCTCCCTTATAGTGTGAGTGGCATTTATAGGTATCAAATTTATTGTAATGGTCTACCTATATATATATATATATATATATATATATATATATATATATATATATATATATATATATATATATATATATACATATATATACACATACATACATACACATACACACACACACATATATATATATATATATATATATATATATATATATATATATATATATATATACACACATACATACATACACACATATATGCATACATACATAAAAAAAAAATGTTAAGCATAATATGCATCAGTTAACCATGCCACAAGTTGATTAAATCAGAAAGTATCCGTAACAATGAATATAACATTACATTTGTATTGTCATTTATCAGTAATCTTATAGTTTTCTTTTAATTCAAAAAGTCATATTTTAGTGGTATGAATGCTACTAATTTGTTTTTGGCATTGGTATTATATAGTTTAAGACTATATTTCTTAGCAATTCCTATATATTTATTAGTGCCACTGGCATATTTCATCGCTAGTGTACCACATATGTCATATGTCAAATAGCAACTCATACTCCTTGTGATATTACAGGATTTATCTGCAGCATTATAACTGTAAGGTTGAAAAATATGAGAAGCAAAGTAGGCTTTAAATATGCTATAACACAATTGTTTGGTACTTATTACTGTCAACTCTTCTACATACACAGGAAAAGATAACCTTATATGACCATCAACCATTTTCCTTCATTTTTCTCTTCATCCTTCTATTCTCCATTTTTAATAAATATTTGTTTCTATTGTGGCTTCTTTGAATTTAGTGAGGGTACTCCATATCATATTATAGATAATATACAACGTTCAAACAGAGAACATGCCCAATATAGAGACATATTCTCAACTCATGTGGTCCACACCATATATTTATAACACTGCAGTCAGAAATATACTAATGAATATGCAATAACTAGCAGCTTTGCAGCATGTGTGTGTCTCTAACAAGTACATACCTATAGGATATTAAAAAGAATAGATAACACACTCTTGTTTCATAATTAACAAATGCACACAGCCTGGTATTTACTTTCATAGACAGAAATTAGACCTGTTACTTATATGCATATCAGGTACCAACAGCAATATGTTAGTAAATCCCTATGCTGGACTCCATTGAAAATGGGCTCATTTTGGCCCAATGGACTATCCTGGTAAACCAACTGCAAATAAATAATGCTGATTGATATGAGATGTAGCTGACAATGGCTTTAGCGTTTGTGATGTTATATAATATATATTCAGTATTATAAGTAAAAGTATGTTGCATGTCTATTTGTAATCTAAGGTTCAAGGCTGATCAATTTAGACATACAAGACAATCTCTTTAGCCTTGGTTATATAATGGGAGTTACTGTGTCTCTACACAACCATTCATTTTCAGTGAGGATGTTCAATATTAATATAACTTGCCTTTAATAAAAGCATACTTAGAATTCAGCAGTTCTTTCCTATATATATATATATATATATATATATATATATATATATATATATATATATATATATAAAACAATATCATAAGCAAGACTGAGATTTTTTCTTGCTCATTACTGCTTAATGATTGTGCCACTTGAACAATTTCATATTTACAGAGTATCTTGATAATTAAACAGCAACTACTTTTTGCCCTTAAAATGCCTAATAACACATAGCTACATTCATGAACCTTAATTGACTTACTATCCTTAAGGTTGAGTACACTAGCTGCAGTGTGTTTACAAATATGTTATATAGTTCCAGTCAAGGACTTAAATATATTACATTTTTATAAAATTAAGTTAAATTATAGTAATTTACGTGGGTGATCTTATCAGAAAAGATTATAGTAAAGTCTGTATGTGTTAACTATTCATACAGTTTCTTCCAAGTGATATACTTCTTTTTAAGCTTTGTGTGCTGTTTATGTGTACAATTCAAAATGAATAACAAATATTACAATATAATAAAACATCATGTATGTGTTGATACCTTCTAAATTCATTAGGTACTTCAGTGTACTTTTAATATTTGTTAAAACTGTAAAAGCACTTTGCCATCTCATAAATAGTGTGCTGGTTACTTTAAGTAGCTTAGGAGCTGACACCACTCCCATACTGTCTTGTTTTAGTGCTGACATCACTCATGACTGTTTACTTTCATTTTGTGCTGTTAGAAGGTTTAACACACTGTAATGGATTCTAACTGAAGAACCTTCATTCAGGGGTGGTAAAATAAGAGTTCCCAGCTCGTGACCATGGCGGGAAGACAAAAACAAAGTAAGTGAAGTTTTTAGGGCTTTTTTAAAACTGAACACCAGCTCATTAAGGGCAGATATACAAGCCAAACAGTTGTTTGTTAGTCAAAAAGGAACTTTTAGCATCAAAGAATAGATAATTACTTTTCAAGGCACGTTTTGACAGTTATTACTATCAGTTTTTATATATAATTATGTGTATTAAATACATCAGTTTAGATATTTCATGCAGCTTAGTGTAAATAATATAAAAAGGAATCATGCTCATTTAAACACACCACATTAATATGTCAGTGTAAATACATCATATTCTATACTAGCAGTAAAAGGCAGGTAATTTATAAATGAACTATCTAAACATCATTTAGAGTTAGAAAAATAATGACTGTAAGTATTTACACTGTAATAGAGAAAGATATGTTACCTTGCTTAAAATGTCCTGCTTATCTTGTATTTATATTGTTTCAAAGACTGACATGTGTAAAGCATGAATGCTTTCAAAGAACTTTTTTGCCTTACAGAGCAAATAGAAGACAATAATGTTTGTGTTTTTCATATGTCTTTTATCGTTTCTTCTTCTTCTTGTCAGCAGTGCTCCATTCATTTTTTTCTAAGTGACGCTTAACCCCAAATTGGGAGAAATCCATTTCTTCCACATTATCCAAGGTTTTATTAGCTGAAAGATAAGAAACTGTTGCTTGCAGAGTGTCAAAAGTTTTAGGACCTTCAGTAAAAATATTTTTATTCTTGCAGGGAACAGCAAGTGGACTTTAAGTTGTCTTTTTTCAATTCCTTTATCAGAGGGAGACATTCTTTTCTTGCAGTTATAACTCCAGCAGAATAATCATTATCAAATCTGATTATGTTGTCTTTGTATTTAACTGGAGAAGTTGACCATGCTGTTTTTAAAATAAGTTCCTTGTCCTGTGATGAAAAAAACTTTACTATTATTGATCTCGGGTGATTTTTTGATTTGATGGTTGATGAAGCAGCTCTTAAGGATCTGTGGGCTCTTTCAATTCCATAAAAAAGAGCTTCAGGAAATTTTAAAACTTCTGGTAACCAGGTAGTAAGGAAAGTCACCATGTTATCTCCCTCTGTTTTCTCTGGTAGCCCATAGATGCGAAGGTTATTTCGTCTGGACCTGTTCTCTAGATCCTCTATTTTATTTTGTAATGAAGCATTTTGTTGTGATAAAAAATGTAACTAAAGATCTTGTTCTGAGAGTCTGTCCTCAGTATCATTTAAGGATCTCTCTATGTCAGCTATTTGAGACTTCTGTTGCGTCATTATTTCTTGTAGTTGCTGTATTTGTTTTGTAGATCTCTCCTCAAAAGTGTCCAGTTTGGTATTCATTTTGTCAAATTTCACTGACAAGTCTTGTATAGCATTTAATAAAGATTGTATCTCCTTTTTCATCGTCTGGTCCTGTGTGGTATGCCTAGAAAAGCTCATTTTCAGTAGATTCAGATACCTTTCTTCTTGTTTTTGACAGGCAAAATAATGTTTAAAGCTAAATTTTCTGCACTGTAGACTTCTAGTGATATTAGTAGAAGTAATTCAACAAAATAGGTTTGTCTACAATATCTAGTTTTTAAAAATTCCTGTCAGAAATATCTTTTGAGTGCAGAGCTGAGAAAAGATGCTGCCAACCAGTCTACATCCTAGCCACGCCCCCCGGGCATTCAGTTCTGAGGAAGGTATATGCAGATGTCACTTTTATAGCCCACATTCCCTAAAGCCAATGTCAGATGTCCCACATACCTTGCAGTGACTAAAGCTTTTCTATACTGGCCAGACTTTCAGGTCACTAGTTGGAGGATAACCCAAAGTTTAAGAATACTGCAACATGGAAGAGAAGGATATCATAGTAAGATTTTACACAATTATTCTTTCCTTGCTATGATTGCCACTTTTGTCAATATGTCAAAGTCAAAAGTCAAAGTAAACTTTACTGTCAATCAGATATACACAGCAGTGCAAGCTGAACAAAATTATGTTGCTTTGTTCCCCATGCAAGATATAAAAATGAAACACATAGTTTGATTGACAGTAAGACTAATACATGTACAGTAATCATTAAAATAGTAACACACAAATTACCACAATTGGACAGGAAGACTATATAAAAGACTATATAAATAAGAGCAATGTTTGTGTATACCCTAATATAAATGATGTTGTTGTCTTTTGCCTTTTCCCATTTAGGGGTCATTACAGCAAAACTCTGGTCTGCTAATGATTGGCAGTAGATTTTCAAAAAAGCCAAGGTGCCAGCTCAACATTCAACCAAGGCACGTCCATTTACGCATGTCTTTCGAACGCCCACCCAACCGCGGGGAGGACATGCAGACTCCACACAGAAGGCACTGCCAGGACTCCAGCTGAGAATCGAACGGGAGAACCTCTTGCTGTGAGGCAACAACGCTACCGCTGCACCAATGCGGAAGTGTATACCCTAATACAAATAAAACATTTTATTTTCATACATTTGCCACTTGTAAAACCAAGAATGTGGTTTACTTAGCAACCTGTGAAAAAATGTACTTCATTTTATATTTGAAAAAACAACAGGATGATAAAAGAAAAGATTGTCCAACACCTATCTGACATACATAGGGAGGTGGAGAGTAATGCCTTAGCTAAACATATATTAAACTCAGATAAAATGAACAGTTTTACACTTAGGGTTATAAAAAACATTGAAAGAAGTATAGAGGAGAGGATATTGTGTTGAATACTGAGAATGTTGAATATAAATGGAATAATTACTTTCAAGCAGATGTGCCCACTGGGATGAAAGATACTGTGAGTTTAAAACCTGTTCGTAAGAGAAGGTCTCTTTTTCCATCAAACAAGCACTCAATTGTTTATTTTAATTATTTTATTGTTGCTGTGCTTCTATTGGTTTGAATTTGTTCATGCGGTCTATACAGTGGATATAAAAATTATACACACTCTTGTTAAAATGCCAGGTTTTTGTGATATAAAAAGATGAGACCACAACAAATCATTTCAAAACTTTTCCCACCTTTAATGTGACCTATAACCTGTACAATTCAATTGAAAAACAAACAACTTCGTTAGGGGAAAAAAGTATAAAAAATAAAAAACGTACAATAAGCTGGTTGCATAAGTGTGCACACCCTTAAACTAATAATTTGTTGAAGCACCTTTTGATTTAATTACAGCATTCAGTCTTCTTGGGTAGGAGTCTATTAGCATGGCACATCTTGACTTGGCAATATTTGCCCACTCTTCCTTGCAAAAGTGCTCCAAATCTGTCAGATTGTGAGGGCATCTCTTGTGCACAGCCCTCTTCAGACCACCCCACAAATGTTCTATTGGATTTAGGTATGGGCTCTGGCTGAGCCATTCTAAAACTTTAATTTTCTTCTGGTGAACCCATTTTTTTTGTTGATTTGGATGTATACTTGGGGTCATTGTCATGTTGAAAGGTGAAATTCCTCTTCATCTTCAGCTTTCTAGCAGATGCCTGAAGGTTTTGGGCCAGAAGTGACTGGTATTTGGAACTGTTCATAATTCCCTCTACCTTGTCTAAAACCCCAGTTCCAGCTGAAGAAAAGCAACCCCAAAGCATGATACTGCCACCACCATGCTTCACCGTGAGGATGGTGTTCTTTCGGTGATGTGAAGTGTTGCTTTTGCGCCAAACGTACCTTTTGGAATTGTGGCCAAAACGTTCAACCTTGGTCTCATCAGACCATAACACATTTCCCACATGCTTTTGGGAGACTTCATGTATTGTTTTGCAAATTTTAGCCAGGCCTGAATGCTTTTCTTTGTAAGAAAAGGCTTCCGTCTTGCTACCCTACCCCATAGTCCACACATATGGAGAATACGGGAGATTGTTGTCACATGTATCATTTCAACTAATCTCCTAAACAGAAAACTATATATAATAATACCCTTACCCATTCCCAAATAAATATCACTTCCACTTCCTGCTACTTGCTAGTTAATTATCATTGGCTTACACCCATTAAACTAAACCATCCCACAGTAAAAAAATTGAAATATCTACCTAGCCTTAATTCTAACAGACTTTCTGCACTAAAATCCCCCACCTTAAAAGATGGTGACATCCACCCTAACCCAGGCCCTTCTAATCTCTCTACTATACCAATTCTTTGTACCTCTCCCAACACCCTTACTACCCAGACCAGTCTCTCTAATGCCTTACAAATAGGTCATCTCAATATCTGTAGTATTAACAGCAAAGTTGCCCATCTCCATGCCCTTCTTGATATTCATTCCTTTGACGTTCTCTGTCTTACAGAAACCTGGTTAAAACCCACAACAAAGGATAATGAAATAATTCCCCCAGGGTACAATATACTGAGACACGACAGAGTAAAACACAAGGGAGGAGGAGTAGCCCTACTGTATAGAAATGAACTACACATCTCCTCTATACCTTATAACCCACCTCAAGATAGTAAAGTTGAACTCTTAATCTCTAGATTCCAACTCAAACCTAGCAAAGCAATATACATAATCTGTATATACCTACCCCCAGGTAATAACATTACTACAATAGAGGATACCCTATGCTGGATATCTACTACTTACCCACAAGAAACTATTATTCTAGGCAATTTCAATACTGACTGGAATAGTATCAATACATATAATCCTTCTTCTCATATTAATTTGCATGGCTTTAACTAAACAATCACCACCACTACTAGAATTAATAAACCAAATAAAAAAGAAACTATCCTAGACTGGATTCTAATCAATAAACAAGAACATACTTATAAAGTAGGAACCTTGCCTGATGATGTAAGTGATCACATGCTTACTTACATCATAAGACAAAAGAATGACAATACCAACCCCCCCCCCCCCAATTACAAGATTTTCCGAACCAACAAACACTTTAACCCCATATTATTTCTAACAGAACTTAGTGCCTGTGACTGGAACCCTGTAAAAACTCTACCTCTTGAAGAGGCTATTATATATTTCAATAACAAATTCTTAACAATCCTCGACAGGCATGCACCCAACCGATCTATTAGAATAAAGTCCAAACCTGCTCCCTGGCTCTCAAAAGATACTAGGCAAAAGATAATTACTTAAAAATAAATCCTGGGCTAAGTGGAGAGCATCCAGAAATACCTCTGAACAACAAACCTTTAGACAGTTGAGAAATGCTACAAAAAAAAGCAATACTCTCTGACAAAAAAATCTGCTATTGTAAATTGCAGCAAATTCGCCACAATAATCTACAAAAATTCTGGTCAGGATAAAATAACCTCCTTCGGCCTAGCCACTCTAGCATGCCTGCCCCTCTAGGGTCAGAAAACAATACCTCCCATCAAAGTGCCAATGCCTTTAATACCTTTTTCACAGACACCATACAATCTCTAGCCAGTCAACTAGCCTCAGACAACTCGGATCTAACTAACTCCCCACCTGATCCTCGGCCAACTTTCCAACTACAACCCATCTTTACCTCTTATATCCAAAACATATCCACAAACTTAAGCCTTGTACCCCCTCTGCCGACAAGTTACCATCTGAATACCTTAAACAAGCAGCTAAAGTAGTTGCCTATCCTATATCCATCCTGATAAATCGTACCATAACTGAAGGAATCATTCTAGATCTCTGGAAAATCTCCCACATTATCCCCTTACATAAAGGAGGTAACTCTGATATGAGCATTCAGATCCTCCATTATCAATATCAACTCGTTATCTTGCTTTATGTAGTAGGTACTGTAACCACTGTCTGCACGCACTCTTACTCTCCATTACATCTCTGCTGTGAGACTCAGGCTGAAATTATGAATACTGCCCTATCTTTCTACTGGAGTCTGATTGCCATGAATCTGTCACTAATTCTGATTTATATCCTTCACCGTTTTCTGAAATTTTCTCTGGCACAACATTCCCACAGCATTTCTAGTCTGTACTCCCTCTGAATAATCGAACCAGAGAAAGAGTGTGTATACTGTGCAACCTTGAAAAATAACTAATGCTCACAAAAGAAGGTTCATGTCTCCAGGCACAGCCAAGGGTCATGTAGAAAACATTGCAAAATAGTCCAAGGTAAAATGAACCACTTTGCTTAAAAATATTGAGCGCTTTCTTCCCAGAAACTCGGGACATCATTAGAACAGTCAGTAAAATACAATGCACCATTTTAAACCCATATCCTAATCATTACTAAAACGTGATTGGACAGGTAATCAATTAAACCACTTAAACAAAATTTTAAGATTTTTTTTCCAACTCAGTTTACTTCCCTTGAAAAATGTTGTCATTACAGAACAGAATGTGAAGTTTTGGTGCATAGAAATTCATCTTAAAATCTTAGTATACTATAAATAAATAAAATGAAATAAAATATGAGTTATAAATACAAAAAAATATTTTAAAAAATGTAATACATTATTATAACCTTATGTACCTGTAGCCCAGAAAGTAAGTTCATAACTTTGCTGCTGTCATTTTTAACACATGAATAATACGTGTGTGTTAATTCAATCCAGGGAATATGGTAGTGTCTAAACGTATTTGCCACACTAACTCCCTGTATTCAGTCTGGGTCTCCCAGTGACCACGTGTATAATAGACTGAATCCCAAGACAAGATTCCAAGGCTTCCACCTTGTCTCAGGATTACACAGGGTGTCTACTCTCTTCCTCCTAACCATCATGTCATTCACTTCCAAGCTGCACCCTCTCGATGAACCTATATTCAGTGTAGCAATCCTTAGTTGAAGTTTGGCAGGTTAATTGTTTTATGTCCAGCTTTCACTCAACAGAGCTATACTATGTAACCCAGGCTGGGCAACTGGACACCAGCAGGCTAGTATCTTTTTGACCCAGGGCTTCTGAGCTTTATTGGCCAATCAAAACAGATAGACCCCTCCCACCATTAGCATGGGTCCCTGGATTAGGTCAGAGTAGGCAGGTTCCTCAATCCACTTATCACTGGCAAATATCCATGTCTGTTTTTGGTGGCATTGTCAATGTTATCAAATCACTTAGAGTCAATTTTTACACTGAGATGCTAGCCCTCACATGGCATGTAGTCTGTGACCCATGATCTCTTATCTAGAGGACACTGCACACCACAGTTCATACCTAGCTTCAGATAGCCAGTTCATGGGACTGTGTGGTTGTGTTACACAGCAGTCCCATAAAAAGATGAGTGTCATTGGGATGAATCTTGCCTCATCATCATTCCTTTCTTTTGTCCAAATATTTTTTGTAAAAAAAGTTATTCTGAAGTCAGAAGTGAGTTAAATCCATTTCAACTTTCAACTTTACTTTTATCTCATATAAGAAGTTTTAACATCATTGAGCTTCATAGGGAGAGTATTGGTCCTTATAATCAATAACTTTCAAATTTTATTTTCTTTGAGTTAACTGCTTACAGGTACTCACTGATGTCTCTAATAATTTCTTTTTGTACCGTGTAGCTATATATCACATTCTAGGTGATCATTAATGAAGCCTTAATGACCTCAGGTATGAAACATCACTTTTATATAAACAAGTAAGGTTTTGTGGTGTAATTTCAAATTAGAGGTAGATTTGATATGCCATCTAGTTATCCGTGAATATTCCTGCATTGTTTTTTTATAATGAGTTGCTGATCTGTCTGTTGTGTGTGTAGCAAAGGGATGTTTGTTTAATGTAATTGAAGTTGTATTGCTTATGAATCAAGTGTAAGTATTTTTTTATGTGCTGTGCACCATGTGTCTGTGAACCCTACTCCATGCATATTTTTTTTTTCTTTGCCTTGTAGCTTAAATGCTTAAATAGGAGCCATATATGTGCCCTTTTACTAAATGCACCAAGGCATGGCAATAAGGCTCCCTAAAAAGAACTTTTCACATGATCATGAAATACAAGTTATGTACTCACCATAACTCTAGTTGTATAGGAGTGGATCCATCATCTTTAACTGATATAACTAAGGTAACAGGCAGCATGGTTACTCTGTAATCCATACATTTTTTCAGGCTGCTTAGTACTTCTTCCATATCACATACTACACATACTGTGTCATCTGTGTTATCTGTGTCATGTTGTACTCCTTATTATCTGGCACCCCTGAGCTGTATGTTGAGGAGAAAAAAAAAAAACAGTTCGGATCTGGCCAAGCCAAGCCACATTTCTGCACCCTACAAAAAAAAAAACTACTGCTTCTAAAACTGTAGTTATAGAAGACAGTTTGCTGCAACCTATACCACACAGGAAGTGCCAAAGCACATCAGTCTTGCATTATTCCCTGTCCCCACTAAAGCATTATCAGAATTCGTGCTGGTATAGAAATAAATACTGTACTGCCTACTGATCAATCAGTATTCTCAGAACACACCCCCAAACACCTTGTGCCCAGGGTGACTGCCACCTTCACCCCACTGTAGCTATGCTACTGTATGCATAAACATATACAGACGACAGAGAATGTCTTGGCAAAAGCAGAGGAAGGCGAATATCGTCATTATATAGTACAGACCCATTCCTGCGGATCAGAATTTTGGTAACTACATAATTTTCATTCCTGATAGGAGTAGCACCATCCTCCATAATTTGTAGGACAGAGTCTCAACCTCTTCCTATTAGGTAGACCCCTAGGATAACATATCCTTAATAACAATGCCATAACAGCAAGTCTTGGTCTAGAGATTGAATCCAGATGATATTGCTTTGCAAAGGTAATTAGTGATGACTATGTCAATATTTCACAAAGAAGGCTGCCAAAGTTGCTCTTATAGAATGAGGTTTAGGAAAATCCGATACCGATTTATCCTTATGCTGGACCTCTGTGAAGAGAGGAGTATTATGGTCACTCTACTCAAACAGTAGAGTTACTAGCAACTTCTCAAAGTAAAGAAATCAAGGCATGAGTAGCAGACTAAATGCCTGGGTGAGACCTGCCAGTGGATAGGAAAGCAGATGCTTTGTTTATCTCAGTAACAAGGGTTTATCTAATAGATGTGGCAAAAGAAGCAGGAAGCATATCTCCTGAGGCCAAAAGGGAGCTAAAAGTATGACTTTGGCCTGAACAATGTTTTTCTCTTTTTTAATTTCTTCAAGTGTTTTGGGTTTCTAATACCATGATGGGAATGGATCCCATTCCTAAGTCAAAGTACGATTAAAGTTTCACCTATATGAATGTTATCATGTTATCATTAGAGGAAAAGAGAATATATGTAGGGGGATCAAACCTTCTGTATGAATGTAACAATTAAAAGAAAAAAAGAAACAGAGTACAGGAGTCCATTTGGCCTCTGGCATAAAGGAACCTTGACAATTGGAAGGGAGATAGGAAATTCACCCCGGGGATCATGTCAGTTGCCCTGCTAGACAGTGGCCCAGGGAAGTAAATACTGTGGGAAGAAATAGCCAGGGAATTGTTATGACTAGGCTTGTATAGGCCCTAGGGCCGATAGCCTAATACCAACCTATGAACCTATGAATATACCATACTACTACCATATTGTCTAGTTGCATAGCTAGAACTCCCACTGGGAGGAATCCTGAAAAGAAAGCATGGTCAGAAAGATTGCTTTCATCTGCATTAAACAGATATTTAAGGAAAGTTCTTATGGCATTCAGATACCCCGAGACACTGTATCTACAATTTAAGACCAATGTTCCACCAGACAGCTCACTGGATAAGCTCATGTGTGAAATCATAGCGACAACTGCTACCATAAGACCCAGGACCTTAAGACAATAGTAAGATATACATACATATGTGTGTGTGTGTGTGTGTGTGTGTGTGTGTGTGTGTGTGTGTGTGTGTGTGTGTGTGTGCGTGTGCGTGTGTGTGTGTGTGTGTGTGTGTGTGTGTGTGTGTGTGTGTGTATGTGTAAGATAGAAGAATAGAAATATTTACACTAGGGCTTGAGCTCTATCCAGGGGAAGTCCAGCTATGTGTATAACTGGGTATCCATACTGCATCTAGGAGTGTTAGATTCTGACCAGGTTGTAGCTGAGCTTGTACTACATTAAGGGTATTTCCAGGGACTGTAGTAATCCAATCAAGGACTCTCTCACTTACACTAAGTGAGTTATGGATAGATGTAGCTATTGGCCAGACATCCAGATATAGGAATAGTTTAGCTTCCTGCTGATCCCATATGTTGCAGTCACAGACACACATCTGGTGAAGACCATGGGGACTGAAGTATAGTAAGACCAAATAAAAAAGTCCAGAACTAATAATAACTTTTTTATTTATTTATTGACATTTGTTAACCGGGTTTGTCCAACTGGGCTTGTGGCCCATTTTCATTGGAGACCCGAAGAGAAAAGCTCCATTAGTACATTTTAAACAAGTCCAATTTTAAACAATATTGATATGATAGCAGTTATAGCAAAAAGATTCACATATGTTGGGTTAAAGTTGCATTAAAAAGAAGCTAAGTAATAATTTTACATTGATATAGTTCAATAGATTAACAATAATTTTTTTGTTTGCATAAAATTATGCAAATGCATAGCAGACACATTGGAGAGAGAGGTGTAATGAGGTACTAAGTATGGTCCTTTTGAGGGTACATAAAGGGAAGGAAGACTAGGTAGGGTCATGGCAAGGGCAGGTTCTGGAATTGAGAAAATGTGCTTTTAGTTTGTTCCAAGCATGGACAAGGGAGTGTTTGTAGAGTAGTTTGCCTACTGACCTTTTTGGTGGTAGATATCAAGTAATTGTTGGTTAGAAGTACGGAAGGTCCAGGATGGGATGTAGATGGAGACTAAGGAAGAAAGAGATGGGCTGAAGGAGGGTTTATAAAGAATAGAGTGTAGCATATGAAATTGATAAGATAGCAGAAACTGGGGAAGTTCAAGCCATTGAAGAGAGTTTAAAGAAATGCAGTGTTGTCAATTGTATGGGGAGTTAGTAATGAATCTGGTTATTTTATGGTAAGTCTGTTGGAGTTTGTTTAGAGTGGAGGCCTGGATATTGGTAAGAACTGGGGTGGCGTATAAGAGAGAGGAGGAGTGCCTGGCCCAGGGTAAGTCTAGATTCAGGGGTTAGGATTTTTTTGTTCCGATATAGCAGACCTAGTTTCTGTTTTGTTTTTTTTTTATACATTGGAGTATGTGTAGATTGAACTTTAGTTCATCATCGATAATGACCCCTAGGAGTTTTGTGTGGGTGTCAGGTTGGATAGTTGTATTGTTAGAAGATGTAATAAAAAAGGAGGTTTTGTGATGAGAAAGAGAACGGGGGAAGGAAAAGTAGGTGTTTGGTCTTTTTGGGATTTAGGATCAATAGGTTGTGAGAGAGCCATTGTTCAGTGGATAGTAGGGCCTGTTGGATCAGGGAGTGTAGTTCAGGAATGTTATTTGAGATGGATATAAGTGTGGAGTCATTGACATACTGAATAAGGGAGTATTCTTTGCATGAGGTGTAAAGATCATTGGTGAAGATGTTAAACAGAAGCGGTCCCAAGATGGAGCTTTGGGGAACAACAGTGGAGATGGGAAGGAAAGGTGAGGAGGATGAGAGCCATTTGACAGATTGTTCCCTGCCAGATAGGTAACTATTAAACAAGGCAAGTGCAAAGGGGGATAGGTGGAGATTTGTGAGTTTGGATAGTAGTAGAGGATGAGAGACAGTATGGAAGGCTTTGGAGAGATCTAGGAAGAGACAGGAAATGAGTTTATTGTTGTCTAGGGCCTCTGCAATGATATAGGTGAAGGAGAGGAGGGCAGTGGTGGTGCTGTGGTGAGGATGAAATCCATGTTGGCTAGAGGTAAGTAAGTGGTGTGTGAGGAGGTGATTGAGAAGCTGTGAGTGAATACATTTTTCTAATATCTTGGCTAGGGGGGATAGAATGGCAATGGGTCGGCAGTTTGAGGGGTCAGTAGAGTTTCCACCTTTATGAAGAGGGACAGTGAAGAAAGATTTCCAAAGGGTGGAGACAGTTGATTCCAGAATAGATCGATTAATTAGTATAGATATAGGATAGGAAACTGAGTCAGCAGCAAGTTTGAGGAACATAGGAGATAGATTGTCAGTGGAAGGAGAGCAAGGTTTTAGCTTGAGTAGTAGAGATTTGATGTAAGTAATGGGAACTGGCTCAAAAGAAAACAAAGTTGTGTTAGTGGGACTTGGAGGGGTGGGTGTCGAAGTAGAGTTTGGCTTAGAGGTTACCAGATTTTGGATGGAAGAGATAAAGTGTTTATTCAGGAGAACCATAACTGTCTCTGAATCTCAACTACAAATGTTTCCTTGAATGGTAGTGAAGTTTTATGTAGAGGCAGTCATTCAGGAGGTCTAAAGAACATGTCTAATTGCCTTCCACATGACAAGAAAGGAAAGAATGACTGCAACAAGACCATTAAAAGTTTTGTTTTGTTTTGTTTTTGAGGAAAATACAAATAAGCCACTTAAATCTAAATCTGATGTGAGGTTCTTTGTTTTATCTGGTGTGAGGTTCATTGTCTTTTTGGCAACAAAAAGAAATTAGAAAACTATTTTGATTTTCTCCATGTGTGTCTTCAACTCAGGCCCAAATAAGGCTAGTCCATGAAATGGGGTATTCATAACATTTGCCTTGATGTGTCAACTTGAGTCAGGAGTGCCAGAGAACAGAAATACCAGAAGACATAGCTATTGATGCGCCTTGAGTGACATTGCAGACAACTCATGTGATAAAGACTGCCATTGTAAAAACTGTGGCCAAATACGATTTCAAGTTCTCCTTTGCTGGTTCAAAAGGGTATCTACTCAATGGCCTGAATAATTTCATCTAAAAATGTCTAGTTTAGCCCCCACAGAGAAAAGGTAGAGGGCACAAAAAATGCCTGCACCTGTGGTCATCCACCTTAAGTTACTTCTCTGGTGGGTAAATCACTGATCTCTGGAGTATGCCAGCCTTTCTGACAGCTGATGCTGAGACTAAACTATTTAGTATGTGAGTCTTCTACTAGAAAATCCAATTCCTGGAAGGACACAGCACACAATTTGCCTGTATGGGAACCAATGCTATCATCTTAGGTGACAACATCTAAGTGGTTTATTTAGAGACTTGGATATTATACACAATAAGTGGGACAACCCATGATAACGTGAGAAGACATAAAAGTTATCTGCACATTCACTATGGTTCCTAGCTTCACAGAAGATTACTAGGCTAACAGCTTAAGGGCCCTTACAAGCCTAGCCAATATAACCCAATTTTACCCAATATATGGCCACTAGGGGCAAGAGGATGGCATGGATTTGTGTCTGTGCATTGTGTGTCTTACAGATTGCCCCTATCAATAAGGGACACAGGCACCACTCAAAGTGTGAATTTGTGATTCCTCATCCATTGATCCAAATTGCATTTGAAGAGGGCCAGTGAAGGGCTCTGTTAATGTGAATAGAAAGCCTGTTTCAAAGAAAGGGCAATCTCTGAGATGCATTTCTGTCTCTCCTGCATGTTTTGCTTGTGCCGCTGACTAAGTTTAGATCCCTAGACTGGGTGAACCTTATGCTGTTTGACAAGTAGATGTGTAGCAGCTCCATCCGGGCTGTATTTGTGAGTGCCTTATAGGTCAGACATAGGTCACCCCTTAATAAGTAGTAGAAGACAAAGTAAAAGGATAGAGCTTTCAGTCTATCCGTATAGTTCCTGTTGTTTACACCCGTATTTTCGTTGTGAGGAGTGGAGCCTCTGAAGTCACCCCAGCTGCTGTAAGTGCCTAGTTGGGTCCCTACAAGATTATCAGTTTCAAAACTTCGAATGTCCCCCCCACACACACACACATGAGGAGCTGTGCCTCCCACACCACCTGCTAATTAAATATACCAGCTCCGAGATCACACTATAGTGAGGAAAACAGTAAATTACCTGTTCTGTGCTGTACGTTGATCTCCATTCAATGTGTTTGAAGTTTCAAAACTTTAATCATATGGTTTCGACCGTATGAAACTTTGATAATTTGATAGGGACTGCCTTGTCAAGTACATGCCAAGTGGTGCATTGTACTTGATTATTGGTCTAATGAGGCCTGAGTAGAGTGGAACTATAATTTCCTTGGATCTGGATGCCATACCTTTAATTATAAGTAGTGCCACATAAAAGGACTTTCTCACCACTGTGGACATGTGGAGGTCAAAATTCAAGCTACAGATTGCTCACTTCTGAGTTTAATCTTAGGGGTGTGCTATTGATTGATTGTAATTTGTAGGGGCATTAGACTTCCCAAAGGGTATGATAATGCATTTTTTCACATTTAGTTTTAGGCCATGGTTCTGGCAACAATCATTTGTCTAGACATTCCTGAATGATATCTACATCATTGGGGGATTTAATGATTGAATTTCAAGTTCACAAGGTGGTTTGTCAGCCCGTCTTCACTGTAGCTATTTGGGGTTGTAAGAAAGGACAAAGAGGATTTGAGGACCCACACCTTCCAAACTAGCTGTGGGTATTATTTTTTTTTTTGGGGGGGGGGGTTAATGTGATTCCTCTCACATGATATCATCCTGTGCACCTGAAGTAGAGGTGAATCTGAGAATGAGTATGGATCTAACACAAACAAATGACTGATGCCAAAGTCACAGACTAAAACTCAATGCCAAGAAATGCATTATAGTGCCTTTTGGGAAAACTGCCATCCAAGCTAATTATTCCACTGATAAGACACCCCTAAGAGTTGACTCATTTGTCAGGGATCTGGGAACATATGTAGACAGTTATCTGGCCTTTGACCAACATTTGGTGAAGGTAGTAAGAAAATCATTCTATGTTGTCCAAATTATAAGTAAGATCATGGCATCCAGGGGCAAGGGAGTCATAGTGACACTTTATTTGGCCATTATCAGACCTACCTTTGAGTATAATGCCCCCTTCTGCATTTACCTAACCAGACATATGCAACAGTTGGAATGCCCACAATGGTTCCATGCCTGGAGAATCAAGGGTATAAACACATTATCCTATACAGATTGCCTTAAAACCCTAACTCTATGCTCCAGCTCTTATAGGTTGCTGACAGGCAATCTATGCCTGGTATATAAGGTATCCTCGGATCCAGCTCTGAAGGACCTTTTGAACATCCACAAAACAAACAGCATCAGAACCACTAGAGCCAAGGATTTAAATTTTATATGTGACATAAATAAAACATGTTGGCAAGACAGATATGTTTATCAGCGGATCCCCATGCTCTGGAACAGGTTCCCCAACCATGTGAAACAGAGCCTATACCTAAGCTATTCAAGTGTAACCTTGATCACTGGATGGGAAATCAGAAATTCACCCTGGGTCTGGCTACCATGTCTCTGACACAGGCATACAGCAACACCCAAACTAACATACCCCTCCCCCACATAACCTCTAGAAACTTCCTAACTTACCCCCTCCTAATAAAATTCCATGACGCATAAGAACACTATTGCATTGCTAGACTTATAAAGACCCTGGTGACCATTAGCCTACTATATAACTATGAACTTATGAAGCTATGGAAGAGATGTTGCAGGGCTTATGCACAAAAAACTGTAAGGCTAGTGAGTGAACAACAGAAATCTCTGGAGCTGTACTACAGGTTGGCACCAATGCCATGTGCACTGATGGGATAAACTGTAGTATGGAAGAGCCTTGACTTAGACTACATATTGTTCCAATAAAGTCATTGGTCCCAAAACACCCCATTAAAAAGCCTCAGCTGTTGAAGCAATGGTACCAAATGTCAGCGTACAGGAAACTTACCATAATACTAGATGTTTAAGTGGTATCTCTGTTGCTGTCATAACCTTTGGGAGCTCAGCTGCAGGTGAGTTCCAGCATCAGGAGCTTTGCACTTTCTCCCCTGGCAGACTGAATTCTCCTTTTGATGATAGTGACCACATTGTCAACATAAAGAGGGATGTCTTCCTACACCATCTTTAGATGTTTCTTGCTCATGAACCCCCAGATATGAGAGCCACTAGCATGTCCCATGCAGGTTTGCAGGGACTCATGACCTTCCTTCCTTCCTTAGCCTTGGAGGGGCAATCACAAGAAATTTGGTTATCCAGAGAAACCATGACTAGGATAACTCATCACAGACTGGCAGATGTAGGTGGGATTGTATAACAGGAGATGGATTGAGGAAAACTGAACCACAACAGATTCCCTAAATCTACTTATTTTGTTGGACGTTTGGCTATGTTCCTGGGGCAGGCAGCAAAAAACCCTGCAAGACAGCAATGGTAAAGCCTGCCCTCCCCTTAGAGATAAACTGTCTAGTCTGTAGTATGTAGTGAAAGTGTGAATAGTGAACCACATCACTACCACAAGAACAGCCTGGGTACTTACTCTCTGATTAAAGCAGTAGTAATCAATATAGTTCTAGAAGAACAAAAGCAGTAGTAATCAATACAGGTCAAGTAGAACATGGTCTAACTTGACTCTTTATATTCTTGACATCGACAGAGTCGCAGAAAGTAATACAATGAGCCAGTTATTTCAAATATAGTCTGCTAGAAACCTGTGTTCCCTTCTTTACTAGCAGCAAAGGAAAAAAAAAATCTGTTCTTCTTATAGCCTTGGTTCTATCCAGGTAATATCGCACTTGCCTGTGTAAAGTAGATACTCCTTTACCTTATTTTGTGGATTAGGAAAAGTATATAGGCTTTTTCAAGTTTATCTCTGTAGCGATCTTTGGAATGAAGTCTGGATTTGTTCATAAGGTGACTGTCATTATGGATGACTAAAAAGGTTATGAATTTCAGAAATTCTTTTGGCTAAGGTAATTTCCATCAAAATACTTGTTTTACAAGTTAAGATATTGATGGTACAGTGGGAGCTGGTTTAAACCATGTTTGGGTTAATTTATCCAGCATAAAGTTTAAATCCTACAGTGAAGTCACTGCTCTCATAGGGGCCTTTAACAGAGACTGTTTTAGTGGCAGTAATGAAGCCAAAGGGAGGTCCATAGATCACCAGGATGAGACAGCAGACAAATGTATACATCAATCCTTCAGCAGAAGGTTCAGACAAGCACTAGTGAATCCATGACATTTCTGCTAAGCTGAAGTCTCGATTCTTCCTTTACCACCAGAGTGAAAATATTTGCATTTGGCTAAGACTACCTTCTGCTATGACCCTATCTCCCCCCATAATTTTTAGCATGTGCTCTTAAAATAGATGTCAAAAGGGCAACAAGATTATATCATCCAAGCTACACATTTGAAAGATCGTAAGTTTGGGTATACTAAGGGATCCCTATCACAACACTGACACGCCACAAAGCCGACACCCAAAACACCGACACCAAAAGACAGACAACACACAATACCGACAATGCACAAAACCGAACACCATAACACCGACACCCAAAATGTAAACTACACATTACAAACAACTATACATGCACTAACCTTAACCAAAACCCTAACCCTAAGGTCCGACACAACCGCACACTTACCCTACCCGCATCCTAACCCTAACTCACTTAACCCACCCCTAAACCTACAGTCCGTCACTATCGCACACATACCCTACCTGCACCCTAACCCTAACTCACTTAACCCACTCTTAAACATATAGTCCGCCACTATCGCACACTCACCCTACCCGCACCCTAACCCTAACTCACTTAACCCACCCCTAAAACTACAGTCCCTCACTATCCCACACTTACCTGTCCGCTCTCTAATACTAAATCCCTCACTCTATCGCACACTTACCGAGTCGCGCTCACACCTTCCCATGTTGGTGTTCCGTCAGTCGGGATCTCACCTTGTCAATCATCTGCATCGTCAGTCTTCTCGTCTCCTTCTTTAGAGTGTCAGCCTTCTGGCGTGTCGGTGTACTGAAGGGGACCCATACTAAGAACCTTTTGCACTGGTTCAAGAAGTGAATATGCTGTGGGCAGATTACTGGTTTATTCCCTGACATCTGCATTAGTAATGAGAACCAATACTGTCTCAGCTAAAAGGGATTATTATTAGTATGTCTGGCTTCTCCTCCGTTACTTCCTCATTTGCCCTATGGAGAAAGGAGTTAGGAGGATAGCCACACAGAAATAGACCTGCCCAACTGAAGAAGGCATCCACTGAACAATCCTCCTTTAATGGTGTTCTGGAGCAGAATTTATTCAGTTGTTTTTGCTTGGAGTAGCAAAAGAACCATTGCTAGCGCAACCCACCTCCAAATGAGGGTGAGGAAGTATCTGTTTTGAATATCCACTTGTAAGGGGCTGCAGTTATCACTGACTGCAAAGTGGTCTCCCAGATTTCCATGGACTGCATGCAGACAACTTAAGAGCCCTACTTCATGCTGTTTGCTATGTACCACATCACTGATGTGTTGTCTATTACTAGGTGTAAAACTCCTGGTCTTTACATTGACTTGAAACCATTGAGTGATAGGACTTCCACTATACTCTCCTTGATGTTGATATGTTTGTTGATCTGATTATCTAAGTTGTTCTTTTCTCTAAGTAGGCTGACTGGGCCTCCAAGGCTGAATCAAAGATACTGTGGTAAGGGTTTGAGTCTCAGGGACATCACGGTTCACTTTTACCTGCTAACTCCACCATTGGATCTCTTGTTTTATGTAAGGGACCAAGAGAATGGTCTCTTCCAAGGACGGACTATACTGGTACTACACAATTCTGAAATACCTTTGCAACTTTCATGTCTAGCCTTGCCTGATGGAGCAGGAAGATGGCTGTAGTCTAGGTTCCTTATATATTTCCTTGCTGAGACATACTTCTTCTCTCACTCCTCCTGAGACTGGGCCTGGATGAGGGAGTCATCTAGGTAGGGGTAAATGTGAATTTCCTTTGTTTTGCAGTAAGCTATAATTATAGCCAGGCATTCTGTGAACACTAGGGAAGTTGTACCTAACCCAAAGGATGACTATCTAGCCTGGAAATAAAATCCACCTGCTTAGAATGCAAGAAAGTGCACATGATCCCTGCATATGGGAATGTTTATGAAGGATCTTTTAGGTCCAGGGTAACAACTGGGGCCTATAGGAAGAGAAGGGGTAAAATAACCCACAGAGCAAGCATTTTGAACTTTCAAAACCTGGAATTTGTTCAAGTCAAGAATAGGTCTCCAGTGCCCATTCTTTCTTGGCATTACAAACAGCCTTGAATAGAAACATGTCACCTCATCTGCCCTGGGGATTCTTTATCTTTCTATTGCAGACTGCTCTAATATTGCCTTCAGCAGATACTGCACAAGCTGCATTTGGTCTTTGGGTACTAGGGCAGTTCTGAAGTTTTGGAGCAGACATGGTGCAGTCTCTATCCTTGAGATACTATCTGAAATGCCTATAGGTCTTATGTTACCTCTTCCCACTTTTTGGCAAAGTTAGGTGACCTCTAGAGCAGATGATGGTTCAAGAAAGGTCTAAGTGCTGTGGTTAGGCTTTGGTTAAGAGAAGGAGGAGAGTAGAAATATAGTCACATCTATTCCATCTGTACATTGCTTCCCTTTCTAATGTTCTTTTCTCTTCTGAAAGGCCTCCTTCTTCTTCTTCTTCACTGGCTTCTCTCTGGAGACATTAGAAAGTCCATCCTCATATTTAATTTCTCAGGGAAAGGGCTCTATGCTCTGATGATGATAATGAGTTCCATCAAGTTACTGATGATATTGTGCAAAGGCTCTTTGTCAGAGATTAGTCAGATGTACAATTGAATTTTTTTCTTAAAAGTGATGGAATCTGTATCTACAAGGGTGAATAAAAGGTTTAGCTCTCAAAAACAAAGGACCAGAGGAATATCTAAAAAGGAAGGTATTTATATTGTTACAATTAATGCCCCCTTCATAGAAGGGGTTGTGAGCACTTAAAAAAAGCACTGGTATACAGTTAAATCTGTGGCTTGTAGGATGAGAAGGGGTAAATCTCAATTTATGGAAATTTCGAAAGATGAGCAAATTAGTAATGAATTCAAGTTATTCTTCTTGCATATATGTAGATAATAGATTAGGATTTTTTTTCATCAATAGCCAAGATATTAATATGCGAGTAAGCTGAAATTATTATCAGAGAGCTGTTGTATAATGGAGTTAGATGCTTCATTGATAAACATTTTATTGGGTAGACCATGAGTCAAGTTAGGAAGAGGGTGGAAAAACATATAACAGACAGTAAAATGCTTCTTTTTCTAGTCCAATGGTAGGAGAAGTGTAATTACGACCTAGAAAATCTAAGTTTCTTTATTATGTATATCTGCCATAATCCTGATCTTTTCTTAAATCTGCCTGATGTACTTCTCAAAATTGAGGTTTGGTTGACCTTTGTTTATGGCATATTGTAACTAACTGATTTAAATAATTAAATAATGAAGTATTATTGGAACAATGATATATTTATTACAATAAAATGTTTGCAACTGTTTATTTGTCTATGTCCTTTTTCCATTAATTTGGCAGTCTGGTTGGTCCTGTGAAAATTGCAGCAGTATTTAAGAATTAAGTTTAATTAATAGGATTAAATCTTTTCAAGGACTACAGTGGCACCAGTTTGATGGTTTTAATAAATTTACATAAAGCAGTTTAGGTTTAATACTCCAATATGGGTTGCAAATTTATTTGTCAGTTTGTTTGTAAATCGGCTGTACAATGCATGAGAACACCATGATTTAGTCAGGTGCCAACATTACATCATATTCATTGGGATCAAGAAAGTAAATAAGCTAAAAGAGTAAAATGTAGGCATTCTGGGAAATATATCAGAAAGACACGCACATACACACACACACACACATACACACACACTCACACACACACACACACACACACACACACACACACACACACACACACACACACTCACAGAATTTTGTCACTCATGTTTAACAGCTACATAAATAAATAATACATCTGAATTCAGACAGAGAATGTGCAACAGTGTCACAATGCATATTTTAGCTTATTTTTATCTTAAACATTCTTGCTCTTTTTCCCTAAGGAGTCACTGTGTAATAGGGAAGGTACTTAACTAAGATAGTCTGCAATATAAATAAACTTTTCAGCCATTTGGCCAAGGTCATTTGCAGTGTGTGCAACTGCTGACCCTTAAACTGGATGAAGGTTCAACCATCGTACATACACGTGATGTAGCACTGCAACACTCCATATACCATCTAACACATGCAATTGTTAAGCAAGTTACAAACACTGGCTCTGACTCAAGCCTTCCAGACCAATACACTGTCCAAGTCAAACACCAATTGCTCATTACTGCCATCTGATACTGACTAAATGTTTTCATCACTTGAACATTTGTGTTATAAGATATACTAAAATTACTTGTACTTTGCAGGCAGATGGAGAAAAAATTAAAAAAATCCATCACTTTCATACTGCCTGACTGACTGTAAAAAAATCTCTTTCAAATTTCTGACAAATGCCAATATTAGCTGTAATGCAATGATCTTGAAGCTGCCCCAAGTAATTTCTTTGACAAAAACATCCAAAACGTGTAAGCAGTCTAAGAACTGGGTGAGGCACTGTGTAGCTATTCTGGATGGTTATTGCAGCAGTTTTGATGTTCCAAGACTCAAGTTTAAATAATAACCTCCAGTTACTTTAAATGTGAATTTGCATGTCTCCCTTTATATACCTGGGCTTCCTCTAGGTACTTACATTTTCTCTTCAGATAAAAGCTATTTAATCATCCTGGCTATTTTAAATTGTCCCTGCAGACTACCTTTGTTTTTGCTCTCAACCTTGTAGTCTCTGCTGGGGATGAAAAAAAAAAAACAAGCAATCATTCCACTTATCTCACTGACCTAAGACTTACACAGTACAGTTCTAAATGGAGCGATTTATCACTGAGGGTCACATTCCTAATTCTAAACTCATTAGTCATTAAACCCAGAATTTTATCACAACTTTTATTTAAAGGCCATCGGACATCGGCAGTTAGTACTTAAAAGCACTTAATATATCATTAGACTACACTGGACATGGAACCATGGGCAGAGCCGGATCATGGTCTAATGGGGCCCCAGGTAGGACAACTGACCAGGCTCCTCTGTCCTCCTTCCCAACATACAACTCACCATGCCCCATTTCACCCCCACCATACTAATATCGCAATGTTTAGCTGTCTCCCTCCAGTTATCATAATACACTGTTCAAACCAGTCTTTACTTTTACAGTGACTACAGATTCTGCTTTTACAGTGCCCCTTTTCAGAGGGTATACAACCTTTGACTATGAAGAAATCACATAAATACAATTTATTATTTCAGTTACTCTTGAAAGCTGCTGTACTGCGGTGGTGGTGCTGCGGTAGCGTTGTCGCCTCACAGTTAGACGTTGCCCGTTCGATTCTCAGTTAGAGCGTTTTCTGTGTGGTGACATGCGTGAATGGGCGTTCCTTCGTTGAAGGTTGTGCATTAGGCCCAGCAAGCCAGCACGTAAAAATCTACTGCCAATCATTAGCTGATCGGAATTCCGCTGTGGCGACCCCTAACCGGGAAAAAGCCGAAAGACACAAACAAACAAACTCTTGAAAGCTGCTGTCCTCACTGCCACTAAACCACATCAATAATCATTTGCTTTCAGCATGCATCATCACAGTCAATCTAGTAGCCTTCAAGTAGAAAGCAACTAGCTGTGTGTGTGTGTGTGTGTGTGTGTGTGTGTGTGTGTGTGTGTGTGTGTGTGTGTGAACCTGCATCTCTCTGTCTCTCTATCTATATTATATATTTGTTTGTATGAAAGCATCTGTGATATATGTATAAATCTATGTCTGTATGTGTATGTACACACACATACACACTTTTGAGTATGAAGGAATCACATAATTATGATGGTCAGATTGCTCTTAAATAGCTGCTGTCCCCTCTCTGAACACACCCCACATCAATAATCATTTGCTTTCAGCATGGACAATCAAAAATGCCTGAGATGGAAAGCAAAACACAGTACCAGACAGTAACAAAACAAAAACCCTTTGAAATGTTGATATTGACAGAAAAATGTGAATTAATATACATTTTCTGAAGTCAAATAAGTCTGTAACTCTAGTTATTGTCATTATTTATTAACTGTAATTCACCTTTTCTCCAAAATTCATAAGCCAGTCACCATCCATAGCTCTTAACAAATCAGCAGCAAATCTAGAAATAGTTAAGGACAATCAGGGACACTTTTAAAATATTACCATTATTAACCTAAGAATGAGATATTGATAGAATAAGAAATAGTGAATTAATATACATTTTCTGAAGCCAAAGTAGTCTATAACTATTATTGACATTATTTATTAAGTGTAATTCACCAACTTTTCTTCAAAATTCATCAGTTTTAGGACAGCCTATATCCTCCTCTGTGCTAACTGCCACAGTTTTTTGACTGTTGCTTGCACAGTCAGAGAGCAGACTAGAGCAGTCTACACTTAAATGTAGTTCTTTTACCACTTTTTCTCCAAAAGTCATTGGTAGGAACTATTAAGAGAGAAAATCTTTATCCACTGTGCTAAACATGGGTCTATATTACCAACTTGAATGAACTGAAATGCGAATACCATTTCAGTAACACATATGTGTCAAACTCACAGGTAAGTGAATGGCCACATCACCAATTTTTTTCCTAGGGAAAAAAATCAGTTGGCCATCGTTGTGAATTTGCCCTTTTCCCCAATGTAGTGCAATTGGGGGGTGTGGGGGCTAAGCCCTCCACTTTATAATGTTTGTACTGGTGTGCTGTGTATAGTTGGTGATGTGGCCATTCGCTTACCTGTGTATTCAACACATGTCGCTTAAATGGTATTAGCATTTCAGTTCATTGGAGTTGCTAATATAGACCCGCTAAACACCATATTTGTTTTTTTTCATTAAAAATAAGTAGGAAACTGAAAACATTAAAATAAATTGTACTGGACTGCTGCTTGGACAGTTGCTCCATCAGAGAGCAGAATACAGCAATGCCAGTGTGTACACACTTAGTCCAGATGTCCATTCTGTTGAGACAGTCAGGGAGTCCTCTGGGTACTGTGGTGGACACTGAAGTAGACAGCCAAGCTTGCTCAGTCAGAGAGCACAGCACTGCTAACTTTTTATTAATTGGTTTGTCTCATCATCTTGGATGGTACTGTTGCTGGTAGTGGTAACCTTTAGCAAGCAATTTTAAACCTACTGCATCTCTGCCCAGCCAACCAAATGATTTTCTAATCAGTTGGGGGGAGGGATTGGTGGCAGAACAGATTAAACAGTTGGGATCATAAATTAGTGTGCTGTACTTCTCTGTAGATGATCATGGGGAAGAAGAAAAGTGGGAGGTGTGACATAATACTTTTGATTTTTAAGCTTAAAATTGTTTTACAAAAGTGCCAATGCCTAAAATAAAAAAAGTGGAACAAACCCTCACCTTCCTATCCACAAATGGAAAAAGCTAGCCACTGCCAAACAAATCAACGTAAGGATGATGTGAGCTGCTTGCGTAGCTAAAAGGGCACATGCATGGCATGCTGCAGCATCTCACATACTGATTGAAGCGGGTGTGCAGGTCAGAATCACTGGATCAGAATCTAATAAAGAAATTTAAGAAAATGTGTGTTTTTACTTTTTGTGTTTTCTTTATGCCCCCCCCCCCCTGTTCATTGGGCCCTAGGTAACTGCCTAAGTCACCTAGTGCTGGATCAGCTCTGACTATGAGGAAAAGTACAGACTGAAGTTTCTACCCTTAACAGTTTTGGTAAAGGAGGTAGACCGTGTTTTTCACTTCACCTAATTGAATTCTGAAGCTTCTACTCCTTTCTCCTGACGTAGGCTGCTGGGTCTGACTGTGATCTGGAATGGCATTACAAGTCCCATTCTATTAGTATGACTGATGAATAGTTCCAAGCCAAGGAAGTTCTGTCTCCAGTCCATCCTCATAGTAAGTGTCAGTGCCTCTGAAATATAAGTAGCAGCCCCTACACTGTGTGAAAACACAGCCACTGCCTTTGTGAAAATTGTTGCTAATCCTCACTCATGATGTATCACAAAAAGTAAAAGCATACTATGCCAGATTGAATGCTTCTACTAGACTGTCATGTGCTGTCTGCTTGCTGCTGTAATATATCTGACAAGTTCAGGGCAGATCAGCCATTCACTTTCACAAAATATAATAATAAATATACTAAAAGAATCCATGTTTCTAGAGTGGTCAGTGAATGTTTAGCACCCATTGCTTGTGCATGTGTTCTAGCCCCTCCTCAGCTGCCCCTGTAGTCATTTCTTACTCTTGCATATTTGCTTCTGGTTTATCTCCATTCAGTACCCTTATCTTCATGGGATCATAAGAAGTTACTAGACTACTGGCCCTGAGGCCTTTACAAGCCTAGCCAAGAATTTAGCCCATATTCCGACAAGTCAGCACCCAATGCCTCTGTCCAGCAGGGACACAGGTGGAATCCCAGGGGTGCATTTTCTGTTCCCCATCCAGTTATCTAGGTTGTGCTTAAAAAGTGTTAATCTGTTTGATGTGGAGAGGGAATCTTTTCCACAGAGGGGAGAGTTTCTGGGTCACAGATCTGTCCCACCAACAAATCCTATTAATGTCACAGACCAGGTTGAGATCACGAGTGTGGGTTACTCAAGTGGAGCTTGAGTTGTGGCTATACAGCAGTCCCATCAAGGCGGGGTCTGAGATTGCTTTGTATGCCAGACAGAGCTTACGTCTGAGGTTTCTGTATGAGACTGAGTAGAGGCTCAGGGCTTTTAGCCTATCTGTGTAGGTTATATGTTTGAGGGTGAGGAACCTCTGTGGTTTCTCCAGCTGCTACATGTGCTTTGTGAGGTACATGCCAAAAGGGACATTGTACAATGGGTCTTATAAGAGAAGAATACAGGGATGTAATGACCACCTTGTCCCTGGATGAGATACCCTTACTAATGAAGTGGGCCATGTAGAAAGCTTTCTGTCCAATGGAAGCAATATGGTGGTCAAAAGTCAGTTTGCTATCAAAGTGGGTGCCCAAGTCCCTCACGACTGATTGCATGTTTAGGACCTTGCTATTAATGTTATTAATGTGATATTAACTTAGCTTCTCACTCCTCATCTCATGTACAGCTTCTTCTACCAGGAAATATATAAAATCTATTATTTTAATGCATCCTTAATACTTCCTAGTACTACCTCTTCTATGGATACTTTATACTTGTCATTTCTCTTTATTCATTCATCTATTCATCCATGGAGGCTTACCACATATCTTTGTCACATTTTTACTTGACTTTATTTATTTATTTATATTTATGTTATTTATTTTTGTCACTTTTTTAACTCTGTTAGGCCATCTGACAAGACACTAGGAGATTCAGGCCAAAAACTATGTAGTGCAGACATACAGACAATATATTAGAGTAGCCAGTCAACCTAAGCAATGTATATTTTTCAGTTGTCTAGCCAGGAATTTATAGTTTGTGCTCGGAGAAGACAAGATGCACCTGTGGCTATGCTATATTACTAACCCAGGCAGTACAGCTGCAGTATTTATCAGCTAATGTTGCCTTCCTGTTGTGGTACATTAATTGTTGACCACATCAGATTATCCACATTGGCTTCTGGCTGCAGTTTTTTTTTGAGCAACTCAAAATAAATGAATGAATAAATGAATGAATGAATGAATGAATGAATGAATGAATGAATGAATGAATTCAAACATGACATTTAATTTGTCCTGTCCTATTTCCTGACTCTTGTTCTATGCTAAGAAGGCAGGGAAGTTTTCTACTTTAGGTATCCTCTGCCTGGTAGAAAGTAACTGGCACAAAACAAGTGAGGAAGACTACTGTTGGGTGGGTACCTCTCAATGACCATCACACTTCTGTATCACCCTACATGTATACAGTCTCCTCCATGCATATTAAGGCCCAGCTAGCATTTTTCCTAATGTTTCAACTCTATTGTTCATTACACAATGCAGCAACACAGCAAGAACAAATTAGAATAAAGCTTAGTAAGAAATATTTCACAAGACTTAAACTAACAGTATTGAACTCTACCTTGATTTGCTAACTATGTGACTTTGAGCAAGTCATTAAAAAACAGTGCTTTCATAGGTTCATAGATTAGTACTAGGCTACCTGCCCTTGCAAGCCATTTTAAGCCTAGCTAATTATCCCCTATGAGATTCAAACCCTGTACCTTGTGTTGTGCAAGGCAAACACCTTAACCATTAGGCCACCCTCCCAACCCACCTTAGGAAAAGGGATATGGATGCATGTTTTTGACTCTATAAAAAAAAAACACTATGATTGTAAATACTGGTATGGGCAAAATCAGATGCAGATACTGGCATGGGTAAAACACACACACATTCACTTTCTCTCTCTCTGTCTTACCAGATAATATAATGTTTGCTAGAGAACCTCATTTTGACCATTTTGGTATAGTAGGTTTGGAGAGCATCATGCATGAAAAATAAAAAAATTCATCTTGTGTTACAAATTGTGGAAGAAGTCAGATGCTTTTGGAATCACAAATTGCAGAAATTAATCTTATTAGCAGGACTAGAAGCCAGGTGCTTTAGCAGTCCCAATATAGCACCAGCTATACCCATCCCTGTTAAATTTAACATGACGTTTTAGTGCATTTCGACTTGTTTTCAAGTTCTGTAAATTATTCTAAAAGAAGTGTGCCTTGGTTATATATATAAAACTTTAGATGTGCACTCATGTGATCCAGTTGCATTCTAGTGTGTCCACCTCTGAAAAGGTATTTACAGGCTAAACTGGGCTTTAAATCAGCTGTGCAAAACCAAATGAATTAAACAAATTACAATGATCACAAATCTTCATTGAAGACCATTTTCTGAATACAGTATGTGTAAATCATTATTCACTGAATTAAGGAATATAGACAAAAATTATTTTACATATGGCCACAAAGCTTTCTTCAGCTGTTTCAAAAACATAAGGAATAATAACCAACTCTCAGAGATAATATACAATAACATGACATACTCATCCCCTAAGGACATTGGAAACATATTAGTGAATAAATTCAGCTCGAACTCCCTTCTCTCCCCCAAATTGCCACAGCAAATTACATTCCTATACCACCCTCTGCAAATCACCACTGAAAAAGTCCTAAGTAATCCCTCCAAGGGTAAAATCACTAGCCCCAAGGGACCGGACAGTGTGACAGGTTGTCTTCTTGACAGTCTCAGACCCTTCATTCAGTTTGTGACAGAGGTTTGGAGAAATGCTATAGTCATCCTACTACACAAAGGGGAGACCCAGGTAGAGACAGAACTTTCAGCCTCACTAGCCTTATCTGCAAGGCAGTGGATTACATCATTATGGGCCTTACAAACAGGGATGTAAGTAGTCTTCAAAACCTTGAACCAAACCAATTTGGTTTTGTTAAACACTTATCTTTCCTCTTGAACCTGGTGGACTTTTTTGAACAAGTCATGAAGGCATTAGACTCAGGTAAATTCATTCACAGAGCATACCTGGACTTAGACAAAGCCATCAATACCATTCCACGCTCAGAATCATCATCAACATCATCAGCCCCCTTTTTCCCATTTTTTCTACATGGGGGTCAGGATATAGTGTTAACTGTCACCAACTCTCCCTCAATTCAGTGCCACACTCCTGCCTTCTTCAACACTCATGCCCGACTGTCGCAGATCTTCTTTCACACAATCCATCCACCTCTTTGCTGGATGTCCTCACTTCCTCTTACCTTCTTCCTGTTTGTCCCAAATCTTCCTCACCAGATTGTCTTCTGATTTTCTACACATGTGCCCAAACCACCGTAATCTCTTCTCTTTGATCTTTTCTGCAATTGGAGCTACTTTGGCTTCTGCTCTTACATCCTCATTTCTTCGTCTGTCTCACAGTGTGCATCTTACCACCTTTCTTAGGCACTTCATTTCCATCACCTCTAGCTTCTTCAACTGTTCTGCCTTTACTGCCCAGGTTTCTGTACCATAAAGTAGTACTGGTCGCAACACTGCCTTGTACACCCTATGCTTCAGCTTTTTTGGCATTCTTCTGTCATAGACCACACCTGATACTCTGTGCCAGTTGGCTGCAGCCCCTCTGATTCTAGTTTGACCTCTTCATTCAGGCTAACCTTCTCCTCAACCACCCCTCCCAGATACTTGAAGCTGTTTACCTGCTCCACTATCTTCCCTTCTATCTCTATTCTCAGCTTCTTATGATTTCCCCAATTTGCTGTCATTACCGCCATCTTATTTGTGCTTAGTTTCATCCCATGTGCCTTCAGATTTGCATTCCATTCTCCTGTCCTTTGCTGAAGTTCTAGCTCAAAGTCTGCCTGTACTGCCACATCGTCTGCATACAGCAGCTTTGTTGATCTGTCCCCTCCAACCTGTTTGCTAATGTAGTCCATCACCAGTATGAACAGCAGTGGGCTCTGTGAGGCTAAACACTGTTCGTACTTGAGTCACTGGGTCCTTGTACATAGCCTGCACTAATTCTATCAATGTTTCTGGAACTTCAAACCACCACAGTACTGCCCAGATCAGCTTTCTTGGGACCTTGTCATATGCTTTCTCCAAGTCTTGGAATGCTCAGTGGGACTCTCTCCTCATTTCTAGCTTCTTCTAAAGTATCTGTCTCAATGCAAACATCGGGTCAATTGTGCTGCATCCTGATCTTAATCCAAACTGCTCATCTCCCTTCTTACATTCTACTATGCTGCATATCCATTTATCACTCACCCTCTCCAGACTTTTCATGCAATGTGGTAGGAATTTGATGCCTCTGCACTGCCCACAGTTGTGGATGTCCCCTTTGTTCTTGTACACTTGCACGAGTATGCTTATTCTCCAGTCATCTGGGATACATCTTTCTCTCCACACTGCTATTAGTACCCTCAAAAGCCATTTCTCCCCTATCTCACCCAGCATCTTTATCATATCTGCTGTGACCTCATCTGAGCCTGCTGGTTTCCCTGACTTAGTTTTCCTTAGTGCTTTTCTTACTTCTTCTAGGGTGGGCGCCTCTTCTTCTCTTGTTGTAGGCTGTGTCTGGGGTAATACAGCTTCTTTGGTGTTTTCTTCATTCAGAAGCTGCTGGAAATATCAGAATCATTAGGAAGCTAATCCAATTAAATGTAAACCCCTATGCCACTCACTGGATAGCAAACTGTCTCACACAGAGAACCCAGTATTTTAGTGTTGCAGGCCCACACTCAACTAAAAGTTACCAGTAATTGTCCCCCAGGGACTGGTCCTGTGATCACTCCTCTTTTGTATGTACATCTCTGATGTTACAGCAGACATACTTGTGGCTGATGAAGCTTGTTGATGACTTGATCAAAAATGCCATAAACACACCATATGACCAAAGTAGTCTCCAGAAGGCCTAACAAAAGAAAAATAAGGCTAACAAGCAGTGCTTGGACCATAGCCTCAAAATAAACTCCAAAAAATGCAGCATTGTTTCATTTGGCAAACCTGGGCACTCCTACTGTTATCACATAGGTGACAACCCTTAAAACTTGAGTTGGTCATTAGGAACCTAAACACCTTCATTGACAATGAATTATACTACCATGTGATCACTGTTGCTAGGAAATCATTTTTATATGCCAATCTAATCACCAGCAGCTTGTTTTCTAGAGCCAAGGAAGTCATCTTTCCCCTCTGCTCCATCCTTATCAGATAATAATATAATGACGCGTTTGGTAAGAGTGGGCTAGCATATGACCAAGATCAACAGACTACAGTGTTTACTTAATAAATAGTCGAGGGCATGTACTCCTTGCATTACACGGACTACTTTAAAGCACTCTCACTGTTTTCCATTTCCTTCCGACTATTGAGAGAAGATCTTTGCCTTACCTACACAAATACAAAATATATGGCCCTTTGTAACCGCCTATACATCCACAAAAGTTGTATGACCCAAAACACGAGACCTTAGCTTTCACCAAAACATAAATATGGAACAGACTTTCCTTAGAGGTTAAGCAGAGTTGTTCCATGACTCTTTTTAAGTGTAACTTCAAGGACTGGGTGGGCAGTCATAAATATACCCCCAGCGTGGCCCCTCTAGCCCTTACAGAAAGGAGAAAAATTTGGCCAGTGTCTGGTATTAATTCATATATTGATAAATTGGTAGGATCATTGGCTTGGCTGCAAAGGCACCACTAAATCAACAGCCTAGTATGAACCTATAAACCTATGGACTGAGGAGTACAGGGCTCCATACATCTGAAGTGCTACAGTCTGTGTCCATTGTACGCTTACTTATCATAAATAAAGAACTGCATGCTTAAGAAAAATGGCACAATAAAATGTAGTGGCCATGGATACCAAACAAGCAATCTGCAAGACTTCATTTAAAGAACACAGAGGCTGCAAATTACCTTATCAAAGATTTTTATGACTCCCAGTGAATTGCATTTGTCTTACTCATAAAAGTTAAATGACACTAAATATAAAATCTAAAAATGTGGTCTATGGTTGAAAAATAATGCTGACAGAAAATGCATTTTGGGATGACATCATATTTTGAACAGTCTATCTAAATCAATCATTTATAACATTCAGAAAAGTTGCAATCTAAAAATAGATGTGAAATTTACTCCCACAATCACAAAAATGAAGTATTAGAATCTGTTACTGAAAATGTAAATTTGAATTATAGGACCATTGTGGCAGAATACAGTGGCTGCCACATAATTTTTCAGGGTTCAGTATGTACATTGTATGGCCAAATCTGAGTTCTCGAAGATAAGTATATGATTAAATACAAATGTGAACTGAGTATACTTACAGAAAAGCTGTGCTCCCTTAGATGTATTGTATATAGCATTCATCAGATCTGTTGTAGCATTTTAATTACTCAGAGAACATCTCCCAGAAACCCTGCAGATTCATGATATTTTGCTTAAAGGGAGGTATGGACCTCTAGTACACCATATCACAAATGTTTCAGAACTCTTACAGTTAAAAAAGCTCTGCCACAAGGCCCATCTCCCAAACATTTTCACTGAGAATTTTTTCATTGTAAAATGTAAGCAAATTGAACTTGAAGAACCTTGCTGTGTATTAACTTCATCTAGTCAAATACGTGCCTGCCTGTGCTGGAAATTGCCTTTAACCCCCCCCCCTAAAAAAAGGGTAGCCCATGCAGTTTAAAGTTTACTGTCATTTCTCTTGACTTGCAGATTATACTGTATATGCCAGTTACTACGTTTCCCAAGCTGTCAGGCTTCTACATTCAGGAAATGAAAAAAAAAAAACTTTGACTGTGTACCTCTCTGTTTCTTGCTTTGTACTGGCCATAAACTGCTTGTTCTTTGTTTTTATTTGACCACCATATTTCCTTTTACAACAAACCAATAACAACATTCAATTCAACATAGCTTCTTATAATTTCCCTGAAATGAAACAATCATAAACAAATATGTATTACTGTTCTTTACATCAGTCCTGGCGACAATACAGCTATACTGGAAGATATCCTATATTAGATAGCCATAACAATAACACAAGAAAAAATAATATTAGGTGACGTGAATGTCATTTTGTTAGACATTTTCTGACTGCCCTAGAGCTAGCATGAACTTATTTGGTTTCACTCAATTAATTAATAGCCTCACATATCATAGCAAGACATAAAATTCCCTATTAGACTTGATCCTAGTAAAAGACCCTAACGTCCGACTGTCTCAGTTATCATCTCCCAGTCTATACAAGCAGACATTTCACACATCTACTCGGACAGCATGTTTATAAAACAACACACAACCTTTCCACATTTAACCCAGAATTGTTCATTACTACCTTATCATCTATTAATTGGAACTTCATAAAATTCCTCCCCTTAGACAATGATGTAAACAAATTCCATACAACTTTCCTAAATATCCTAAATAGTCTTGTACCTCCTAAAAGGAAGACACAAAAGCAATGCAATTTGACAATCAAAAAAAGAGTAGAATGTTAATACAGGACAGAAACAAAGCATGGAAAGAACGGCAAAAATATAACACACCACAAAATCCTGAAAATTTCAGAATGCTTTGCAATATACTAAAAATCAAATTAATGAAGGCAAAAGAAACTATACTGTAATAACTTTTTGAATAACAGACAACACATTCCTAAAAAAAATTCTGGACCACCATTAAACAAATATTGCTTCACTGCCAAAAATTCAACCCTAAACCCTCTCCCAATAACTCATCACTGAAAACTGCAATACAATTCAACTTTTATTTCATAAATAGTATAGGATATGTAACCAAGCATTCCCCAGTATGTAATCCCAACCCCGCCCAACAGCCACATATCACCGCATTCACTTCTGCCTTCAAACCTTTAGCCACATTCTGTATAAAACTACTCTTAAACAAACTCAAACCATGCTCTATTTCAGCTGATGACCTTCTGAGTTCCTTAAAATAGCATCCGATAGCATTGCCTATCCTGTCTCAATCTTTATAAATAAGTCATTCCAGTAATCCCACATTGCCTCTTTCTGGAAAAGTCACACATTATCCCTCTGCACAAAGGAGGAAATTCAGCAGGCATTACTGACTTTAGGCCTATAGCAACCCTATTCCCCTCCCCTAAAATACTTGAAAAATGTATTCAAAAAGAATTGCTATCCCCCACACAACTTAGGTTCCATCTTTCCCATAGTAGTAACACTGCATTTCTAGCTTATAAAGATACTGTCAATAAAGCTAGAGATAATGGCAAACTAGTCTCCTTATTTAAACTAGTCTCCTTATTTAAATTAGTCTCCTTATTTCTAGACTTGTCTAAAGCCTTTGATACAGTTTGTCACAACAAACTTCAAATTCAAATGTCCTCATTAGATATCTCTCAGACACCCTTTTATCATTCAATCAGTAAAATGGCACTCCACCTTCTCTCCATACTTCCCAGTCACCACCAGTTTACCACAAGGATCTATCCTTGGTCCCCTCCTCTTTAACATTCTCACCAATACACTCCACACATCCACACAACAGACCTCCTTAATACAGTATGCAGATGAATCCACACTCATTTGCACATCTGACAATATGGCATATCTCCAAAAAATTACTCAGGAAGCTTTAACAGCCACTAAAGCATGGGTTTTTAGAACTCATAATAAACCCTAAAAAAACAAATGACTACTTTTTTCCCCAAATCCCTCTCGCATGAAAAAACAAAATTTAAAGTCGTCTCTCTTGAAAATACAACCACTGAAATTACTTCTGTTAGCAAATTATTAGAAATTATAGTAGACAATAATCTTAAATTTGACCTGCATATACTAAATTGCACAAGAAAAACTCATCAAAAACTAGGGATGCTTTACAGAGCTAAAACATTCTCACCAATGCATCTAAAACTAGTTATCACTACTTATCTGCTCCACACATTGTTATGGTACTCCCTTCCTTATTAACCTTCAGCCATCATAAAAATAAAAACTTGAACAATGCTATAACAAAGTTGCTAAATTTGCAGCAAATACCCCTGTCAGCACCCACCAATGTATAGCACGAAAAAGCCTAAATGGGTTAGAACTACCCCATCAACTAACATATACACAGCCTCTTACCAACGATAATATTATCCAGTATCCATCCACTTATCCAGCACTAAATGACATTCCACACAACTGTGTTGCCATTCAGTCATTATGATCCAATGACTTAAAACTCCTGTCTGTCAACAAATCAGTCAAATCTGCTGGGCACAGTCTGCATTCGTACCATGTTGCTAAGGCCTTACCTGTATCCATTAGGTCAATACCCTCCATCCCATGCTTCAAAACCATTTTGAAAGACTTCCTAACCAAAAGCTGGCTCTGATCTTGCTTAACACCACAAGGGATGTTGGCATAATGGTAAAGGTATTTACTTCATATACAAAAGGTACTGGCTCCCTATCTCATTAATGGAATTGGCTATGCTTAAAGTTGTCCACAAGAGCAGTTAGCCTAATACTTATCTATAAATTATATCTTTAAATGTAAACATATACCTATTCATACCTGACACCTTTCTCTCACTTCTATCAGTTTCGCTTCCCTTGCTTTCTCCCTAAATATACCATAAGCCTGTTTTTCTCTCACTTCATATTGCAATTCTTGTTTGTATTATACTAGCTTACCTTTAATTTCTTTATAAAGTGGCTAAAATTTCTCTAAATATTAAATCATTATAACTTGTATCAATCCTTAATCAATGTTTTCATTTTATGTCTTATTTGGTATAATTATTTAATCTGTATTTTTTTGTATTATTTTTAAAGACTGTATAATTATTGCTCTTAAAATTTTCCGTAATACCTTTGAGCTTTTCTCCCTGGGCCTTCACTGAAAATGGTCTCCTATCCACTTGGAATTTCCCAGTAATTGAATGTTAATATATAAATACATAAATAAAATACTTTGCAACAAACAAGATGATATGCATTTTCCCATCTTTTTTTATCAGACCATCTGTTAAAGATAAAATTCAAAAACTACAAAAAATCACTGGTTGAAGGTCAGGAATAAATGCAAAACTCCATAAGAACCATGGTCTGCTTTTATTATATTTATAAAATAAAGACTTTACTTGCAGCTTTGGTGGTCAGATTAATATATTTTTGGTTCATCTGCTAAAGATTCTAAGCAATCTTTCTGTACCATGCATTCATACTTCTGGGTATCCTGAACCTCTGGTTGAAGCTCTGAAGAGATTACACTAAATCTGATTTGTTACAAAGCTGTACACACACATGTAGTAAATCCTAACAATATTTCCATTATGTTTTACCACAAACATCTATGTTAGTTGTAGTTTATGTTTGGAATCTTTCACAACAATACTTGAGTCACAGGCAATCAAAGACATACATTTGCACCAAGCCCTTTTCTTATGCTACATATTGCTTGCACTCTTTGAAGTATGTGGGTAGGGTAGGGGATTTTACTTGCAAAGCAAAGTATTTTATTTATTTAACATTGGTTTCCAGGAAAGTAAAACTGGAACAGAGCCCATTTTCAGTGGAGGCTGAGGGAGAAATGCTCCACACATGTCTTTGGAATGTGTGAACTAACTAGAGCACCTGGAGGAAGGCCACACGAATACAGGGAGGACATACAGACTCCACACAGAAGGTATCCCTGCTGAGAATCGAACCAGAGAACTTCTTGCTGTGAGACAATAATGTTAACCACTGCACCACTGTATATGTTTAAGATTACTGATCAAGGCATATTAATAATTAAGTTATGGGCATATTATAATAAGAATTATCTTCTTATACTTTTTACTAGCATGTATCAGCACATTACTTTAAGTGTATGGCATAACCTACTTTTAGACACTCTATCCTCCATGTCCTTTGCCCCCTCCACTACTGCCTTGTTCAAAAACGATATCTCTGATAGGAAACAATCAGTCAAATGGCAAGGTGTACTACCACTTTACTACCAACTACCATAGGTGTTCCACAAGGCTCAATACTGAGGCCTCTACTATTCACCATTTTCACCAACAAACTACACACCTCCCCCTGCATGCATCACTTATACAGTACGCAGATGATTCCACAGTAATCTGCTCAGCCCCATCCCTAACCACTCTTCAAAAATTTACCCAGGAATCCTTCAGCTCCATTGAAAAATGGATTACTGATATCCAACTGATTCTAAACCCCAACAAGACCAAATTACTCCTATTTACCCCCAACAAATCCAGAACCACACCTCTTTCCTTCACTATCACCTCCAAAAATGGCACCACAATCCCCTCCCCCCCATACTAAGCTCCTTGGTGTTGAAATAGATAAAGATCTTCACTTTGATGCCCATATCTCTCAAACCATTAAAAAAGTATATAAAAAATTAGGAACTTTATACAAACACAAAAACTTCCTATCAGACCAATCACGAGTCACCCTAGCCCAAACCCACCTCTTGTCTACCCTAATGTATGCATCACAAATCCTAACCCACATTAGGAAAACAGACCTGGACAAACTAGAGTCATGTTACAATAAGACTGCAAAATTCGCCAATAACTCTACTTTTAGAAGCCATCACTGCCTTGTCCTAAAGGAGCTACAGTGGTTAGAACTTCCTCAATTAATTAGTTACCACCAACTAGCCCTCACCTTCAACATCCTAAAGTATCCCCACAAGACTCCAGCCCTAAACCAACTACTAAACCAATATTCATCAAATTGTCCTCTCTGCTCATCCAACAAAACCCTTCTATGTATATCTAACACCAACAATGCTGCAGGGAAAGCTCTTTTCTCTCATACCATAGCTAGAAAGTGGAATAACCTCCTCCAGAATATCTCTTCAGCACCATTTATCTCACTGTTCAAAAAGTCACTTAAATCACACCTTTTGCATTACTGGCTCTGTCCTTGCATCACATAAATGCTTTCCTGCTCTCCTCAAATACGTCCTACCTTCCTCTCTACTCTGCTTACTATCTCTATAATACAGTACTAAAAACTCCTCAAATACTGCCATACAGGGCCTACTATAGGTAAATTAAGCTTTCTTGGTACAAACCATTGTAATTTTATTATGTCGTGTGTGATGTCTCTGTTGATTGTATTGTTAATGTGGAGGTTTTTCTCCCAAGGCCTCAAATACTGCCATCCAGGGCCTACTATGTGTAAATTAAGCTTGCTTGGAACAAGCCATTGTAAATTTATTATTTTTTGTATGACTTATCTTTGATTGTATAATTACTACTGTACATATTGTTTAATGTGGAGCTTTTCTCCCCGGGTCTCTGCTGTAAATGGACCTCGTTCCAGTCGGACTTTCCCGGTCAACAAATGTAAAATCAAAAATAAAATAAAAATGAATAAAAATCAAATGCAAAAGTCCATGCCAATGGCACAATCCATTTGAAATACATATTTTTTCAAGTTGCTGACCACTCAATGCTATTAAAAGCTTAAATACTGTAAGGTCTTTATTAACAGCTTATATAAAAAAGAAAATTAAAAACAGTTCCCTGATGATGTACTCCACTTACAAATCATTTTAGTCAGCATGGCTTGCTCTACATTATTATATAATCAGGGGTGAGGGCAGAGTTTCTCTGCTTAAGTGGATAGTAGCTGCATACATTTGATGGCTGTTTGTGTGCCATATCTATTGCAAGGCTCAAACTAATGCATCGTGACAGGTGATATCCTCCCCAGACAACATTATGAAAGAATTCCAAGTCTGGAATAGTTACACTGCTTTTAATCCATGGCACATAATGGTGACAAAGTGATTTACTAATTTTCATTAATACTTAGCCCTAACAACTAAAAAAATAACCCACTGGTTGCACTGTACCCAAAGGCCAGCTTTTACCTAATGATGCTAGGAAGATGAATATTAAGCATTATTTTTTATATAATCATAGTCATTTTGTCATTGTTAGCAGCATTTGCTTGCATTAGTAAAAATCAAGATAAACTCACGTAGAGCATAGCCGTAATGGATCCAACAAAACTGCTGAAAAGGCACCAAATCACCCAGTAGTCAAAATAAAATGTAATGCAATATAATAAATGTAGTGTGTACTTGCAGACTTTATTGAAACAACAAATGATTAAGCTCTTTCATCCGTCTACACTACAGATTTCTTCAAAACCATTAAAAACTTTCAAATAGACATTTAAATAACTAATTTTAGTAAACCATATGATTAGTGTGTTCGTGCTTAAAAGAACACGCAGATTATCCATTAACCAGTAATGAAATCCATGTAACTTGAAATCTAAACAATCACTTAACTTAAAATCTAAAAAACTCTGGTAGTAACAATAAATTGTCTAATATACAGTTAATAAAACTAGTCTAATGTAAAATAATTCACTTAAATAAATAATACCTCAATATAAATATATAAATGTATAAATCTACTAGAGTGTAATCGCTCTGTATTTTAGCCAAGGGACTGTGGAAATGTAATCTTTCAGTCTGGGAGTATTAGAAGCATCCAATACTAAACTGCCAAAATAATTCTTTGATTTCTAACCAGTTCTCTCAGTCACTACCCTTTTTATTCATGGGGAATACTTCCAAAATACCAAACTGGAATTTTTTATACAGAGCACAAATCTGAGTATGTTTAAAAAGAGAACTCTTTGTATTCATTTTGGAAGTGTTGTAATTGTGCTCGTAAATACTAGTTGACAATACTTTTGTTCTAGTCAACCAAAAAATACCTCTGATGACAGGAACTGTTATATTAAGGGTGTTGTATATGTGGTTATATGTGCAGGGTGTAAAAATGTTTATATTGGTAAAACCGAAAGAGCCCTACATATTAGTGTTTATGAGCACAATTACGATATCTTGTCAAAGAATTATTTTGGCAGTTGAGATTGGAATTTTAGATTTTAAGTTAAATGATTGTTTAGATTTCAAGTTAAATGATTTTTATTCCTGGTTACTGGATAATCTGTGTGTTTCTTTAAGCATGAACACACTAGTCATATGGTTTAGTAAAATTAATAAGTTAAATGTGTATTACATCCGAGTGACGCCTCCAGGTACACCTGCAGTTAACTCCTACTGATGCCTGTAGGTGTCAAATATTGCTTGTTCATATTTGCATCAATAATTCTAAAACCATGCTATGTACAAGGTTTTAAAAGATTTAATCTTAAAGTTTAATAATGGCAAACTCAACCGCATTAATATTTGACATCTGTCTAGTGCAGGTAAATAGATATAAACTGTTGTTTTTATAATATTAATTTATATAGATATTATTTTCACATTTTTTCCTAAATATTTCAACAACCAAGTAACATGGACAGAACTCCTTAGCCTCATATGAAAGCTCTCAACTAGATGAATAAAATGCTGCTGACTGTATGTGTGTAACTTGAGTGGTTGCTGAGATACTGTAAGTTGTTTACAAAATATTACAAGTGTAATAGTTACAGTGTTTACTGTGACTTATAAAATTCAGTTTAAGACCCAAGACCTAAAGAATACTACCACCATAAAAATAGTTCATGCTGAAGAGTTTGCCATTTATAATTCTTTCATAACCCTTATGGTTCCAGAGATATGAACATTTGTTTGAAATGTAAGGACATAATGTGATTCTGTCAAAGGGCTGTGGCTCCGCCCATTGGAAGTTACAGTGTAAACTTCCTGAGCTCCATTGGAGAGAATGAGTTAATGGTTCTGAAGAAGTCCATAGTGTAGATAGACAAAAATGCTTAACCGTTTGTTGTTTCAGTGAAGTATACAGGTTTTAAAGTACTAGCCATGTGCATTATATTATATTATATTTTATTTCAACTACTGGGTGATTTGGTGCCTGTACGGCAGTTTTGTTGGATCCAATATGGCTATCCGCTACATGAGCTTATTTCTTGTTTTTTAGTTGTCTTTGGCTGCATGGTCTCATGTTCTCTTTGTAGTTTACTTGCATTAGTAAAACTAAGCTTCAAGCAAATATTATTATTATTATATTTAAGCAAATGGGATGCACAGTGAAATTGACCTTTGCTCATTTTAGGTAAGGCATAACACATGACAGTCATTACATTTCTGAAGTCATATAAAACATCTCATTGCTAACAAACTGTGGTCAAAATGCAGAAGATAATGGCACTCATAACCTTTAGTTTAAAAAAAAACTGTAATACAGGTTACAGATAATATCAGTTGTCATGAGTGAGGCCCAATGATACATAGGGATAAAGTCCTTACTATGGCCCAGGTGACAGAATTCAGTTAATGGCTCATAATCTGTTTTAGCTGGGATGGGGAGGATGGATGGGGAGGATGAGTGTGGCAATCTTGGGAGGGGACCAGAATCATCCATTGTTATAAACCCTTGGAAAAAGAATAGACGGAAGGAAAGCCCAGGGAAGAGTGTTCAGCCACCAAACTGGGATGATGATAGCCTTCATCACAGATTCACAGCAGCATTCATTAACACAGAGGAGGGCACTGTGTCTCCTTTGATAATGTAGCTCACATGTCTTGCACCAAGGGAAGATGATAAAGCCTGCACCATATGTCCTCATTGCCAGGATGTAGGTGAGGGTACCAAGCACCTTCATGGCTGCCTGAATGATACCACCTTTGAACAGATACTTCCCATGTTAGGGATACTTGGCATGGTAGAACAAACAGACTCGATTCCAGCTGGGGAGGAGTGAAGGCTGGAAGGCATGGGGTAAATGGTATTTTAAAATATATCAGTTGTCATTCACTTAATGTGAAGACAATAACATAGGAAGAAGATAAAAGGAGAAAAATGCAGGCACATTTGTTTGACATAATCAGTAGAAAAAATTATGAAACTCTGTCTGAAAGATAACATAAAAACTGTTCAGTGCTCAAAGGCAACTAGAACAAAGGAAAAAAGTTACATGAACTTACATCAGGAATGTAATGTCAAATAACTGCATACATGAACTTACATCAGGAATGTAATGTCAAATAACTCCAGCTACTCAATGCAGCTGAACACTGGTTGAAGTAATGCATCTTCAAGGCAATTTTGAAAATTGATTAATTGGCAGTCTCATACCAGACAGATGAGATAATCTCTTACAGTGAGGAATATAAAACTTAAAAACAGAAAAATTGCTGTTGCCTCCTGTGAAATGATTTCCAGTGACGCGCGTACATTTTAGCACTAACCTAGATGGCTTTTTCATAGACCTAACTAATGCTTTTTTTTCCAATTGTTAACATGATGTACAAAGACAATTTAAACAAACTGCATAAGTATGCTTGGTTTTACCCTTAACCTAGCCATGTAAAGTGAAATGAGAAAAGTGTATCTATGAACCCCTGCACCCCATGTGGGAAGCAAGCCACCTACACAATCCCATCTTATATATACCAAATCCACAGCTGCAAAAACGCAAAAGAAAGTTGAAATCTCTAAAAAAAAAAAAAAAAAAAAAAAACTAATAACTCTAACACAAACTAATAAACTGCACCAGCACTGAATTCCTAGCAGAACAGTAATCAACATCAGAAAACGGAACTTCACCAGATTTTACCTCGTCTAGTCTGCACTCAAGGTATAAGGAACCTAGCTCCAGTAGCTTGTAGAAAATAGAGTACTAAGTAATCTAAAATATACCTTCGCAGTAACTCAGCATTGTAATTTTTGGCTAGTAAGAAAAGTTGTGTTATATAGCAATCTTCTTTCAGCTAGCATTATTTCATAAACAAAACTGAAAAAGTCATATTAGCTCCACCAGTAAAAATTCTTCCATACTGTTTCTAAAAATGAAAAACAAAGAATGTCATTGCATGATGTTTGCTGCTCCATTTTCAAGAAAATTACTATTTGCTGAAGTTGAAAAATGAGAGTTTGTTTTTGTTTATGTTTTTAATGAAAGTCACATATTACATTTGCCCCATACCATTTGACTGTCCAGATTTTCTCAGAATGCAAAAAAAATTTTGCCATAATTTTATTTTGCTCCTCATAAAATTTGTGGTTTTCTGGCAAATAATTGCGGATTCAAGTCACTAAACAATGGCCACATTTGAGTTTCAGACTTCATAGGTTCATAGGAGGGTACTAGGCTATTGGCCCTAGGGCCTAAATAAGCTTAGCCAAAAATGCATCCTGGCTTTCGCCACCCAAGAAAATTATTTTCCTGTGCCCCTGTCGAGCAGAGCCACAGAAGTGATCCCCGGGGTGAATTTCCTATCTCCCATCCAATCATCAGGATTTTTCTTGAAGAGTGCTAATGAGGAGCTCTGTTTGACATAGATAGGTAGTCTGTTCTAGAGTATGGGAAGTCTCTGGGACAGGAATCTATTCCTCCAGCATGTTCTGTTTATTGTGGTGATAAGGTTTAGGTCCCTAGAGAGTGTAGCTCAGAGGGATTGGGATTTCTTTAAGTGGAGCATGTCCAACAGCTCTGCGTTTGACATAGCTTTGTATGTTAGGCAGAGATTGCCTCTGAGTAGGCGATATGCGACGGAGTAGAGCTGGAGTTTTTTGAGACGGTCTGCTTAGGGCATCTGTTTGAGGCCAGTAATCCTCTTTGTGAGGTATTTCTGTGGCCTTTCCAGTTGTTGTAGATGTCTTGTGAGGTACATACCAAAAGGAGCGGTGTACTCTATAAAGGGTCTAATGAGTGATGAGTAGAGGGGAACAATGACCTCTTTTTTTCTGGATGAGAAACCTTTTGTGATGAGGTGAGCCACGTAGAAGGATTTCCTGACCACTGTGGTGATGTGATTATCAAAGGAGAGACTACTGTCCACCTGTGTCCCAAAGTCTCATCACATTTTCAGCATTAAGTAGACTACCAGCTATGTGGTAGTTCATGTGTACAGAGTTTTTACCAAAGGGGATGACAATACACTTTTTGGCATTGAGCTTCAGGCCATGGCTTTGACACCAGGCATCTGTCTCAGTGATGCCCTTTTTGTAGTATGTCCACATCGTTAGGAGTTTCTATTATGGCTCCTAGTTTGCAGTCATCTGCAAACTTTGTTAGCCAAAGACCTTCTGTGTTAGCCTGTACTTCAGAGAAGTAGATACCAAACAGGAGAGGACCCAGGACTGAACCCTGTGGTACTCTACTTGTCACTGGTCTGAAGTCGGATTTGGAGTCTGCTACTTTCACAGTGTGGGTTCTGTCCATGAGCCAGTTGGCAACCCATCTTGTGACATAGGGATTTATACCTAGTTTAGTAAGCTTATCTATAATTCCAGAGTGGGGGATGGTGTCGAAAGCCTTGGCGAGATCTAGATAAGCTGTGTGAACCACCTTACCCTCATCTATGGCTTTGGTGACTGCTTCAAAGAAGTCAATCAGGTTTAGGAGACAGGATCTGCCTTTTACAAATCCAAACTGGGTAGGGTCCAGAGTTTGGAGATTACTAATGTCTTTGTTTATGAGTTCCATGATGATACGTTTCATGGCCTTGCAGACCAGGCTCGTCAGGCTAATGGGGAGGTAGTTCCTGGGGTCTGGCATGGCTCCCCCTTTGTGGAGTGGGATAACCGTCATGGTGCACCATTCAGTGGGCACAAAGCCTGATGTGAGGCTATGACTGAACATGGTACTTAGGTAGGGTGCCAATTCATTCTGTATTTCATGTAGAACGCAGCCTGAGATATTGTCAGGTCCCATGGATGCTGTGTTCTTGGCTTTGGAGAGTGTGTTTTTTACCTGTGCAGCCGTGATTATGGGAACTTTGCATTCTTCCAGTATAGAGATGGGCCCTCTAGGGGTTGAGAGGGGGATAAAGTTAGCACTGAACCTATATGCCAGGATGTTGGCAATATCGGTTGGTTCTGTATATTTAGTGCCATTGTGCTGTAACGCAGAGCAGATCTGAGTGTTGCTATTGAGATTCTTGACATAGCTATAGAATGCTTTGTGGTTGTCTTTAGAGTCAGTGGCAATTTTCTTTTTGTAACTAGCTTTGGAGGATTTTATGAGGTATCTCAGCTTCTTACTGAGGTTAACCAGGGCATTCCTCCAGTCATGGGATTTTACTCTTTTTTGCAACAGTTTCTTTCTTCAGTTATAGAGTTTGTTTATGGCAGAGGACCACCAGATCAGCTTCCTTTTTTGGAGGATAGCATCTTGGTTCTATTAGGGATGCACTCGTGTAAGTGCTTATAAAGTGCATTTGTGTAGGATTCAGCAGTCGTAACGCTATTGTCTGTCTGCATGGGTGTCATGAAGTTTGCCACTTCTGTCTTAAAAAGTGTGAAGTTGGCTTTGGAGAAGTTTTTTATGGTGGTTTCCCTAACTGGGGGTAGGGGCGAGATATGGATGTCTAGGATGATTAGTTTGTGGTCGGATCTGACCAACGAGGTCATGCCCTTCAGAAAAATGCATGCCAATACACGTGTTACTCTTCAAAACACAAACCTTAAATGAAAAAAAAAACGCTTAGGCTCCCGCTATTCAGCACGCGTTATTGATAAAATTAACGTTATCTGCTTTGTAAAAACGTTTTCGTCTAACACTATGGTTAGACTTCTTCAGATGAACCGACAAGCATTTGTTAAGTAAAAACAGCTTATTTTTATAACAGCTATTTGATTTAGAAGCCCGCCAAATTCAAAAACCTGACGTGCCTTCTTAAAGCGACAATGCTTTTACGATTGTAAAATGATGAAATTTACTTATAGTCACTAAAATTATTCAAGTTTATAAAATGTGTCAGTTTAATTAATTAGCTAGTACATATATATATATATATATATATATATATATATATATATATATATATGTGAGTGTATGCATAAAACCTATCAAAAATTAATTAATTAAAAGATAAAAATCACCCGTAAATTAAATATATAATTTAACAAAACGCATTAGAACCTAGAATAAATGAGAAGTGAGAATTTATCATATATAAAGTATATCATGTAAAGAAATTGATGAATATACATAAATTATCTTTCTAAGCTTCTTAATTTTAAAAGGCACATTAAAGAACATTTCTCGTTGAGACCAGGATAGGTGAAAGCGTTTAACCTAATCTGCCATAAAAGTTCACTTTTTTCCAGCAATAAATTAAAAGGTCCCCCTCGGATGTCCTGTTTAATCTGATGAATTACTTTGAAACAAAATTTGTGCTCAGGATGATCCGAAAGATGTCTTGCTAAGGTGTTGTCTTCTTTTCGCAAATTAATACTTCTTAAATGTTCATAGACTCTATCTCTTAATCTTCGCTCCATCTTACCTATATAAAAAGACGGGCATGCTTGACAAATTGCTGCATAGACAACCCCTTTGGAATTGCAGTTATGTTTACCCTTAGTGTACATTTTAGTTCCATTTATCATTACTGTAATACCTGTAATGATATATTGACAATAATGACAATTGCCACATTGTACCATTCCCTTGTGGCAAGTCATCAAGTTGATATCTTGATGCATCTGGAACATATCTTTAAAGTTAAAACCTTTTTTCCATATGAATTTCGGCATCGACCCTAATTTAGATATTAAAGTATGATCTTCATGAAGTAAATTCCAATTCTTCAGGATTATTTCTTTGATGCTCACGAAGTCCAAGGAGAATCGTAAAATACAGGCCCATTTGTATTTTTCAGTGTCAGTCTGCTCTCTTTTTCTAGGATATGAATGTGTTACATCTGGTGAAAAAATGTTCCAATTTTTCTTTAGTATAGGTTTAAAATAACCATTTAATCTTTTTGTTTTAACTTCTTCCATTATTGGTGGGCTTCTAAATCAAATAGCTGTTATAAAAATAAGCTGTTTTTACTTAACAAATGTTTGTCAGTTCGTCTGAAGAAGTCTAACCATAGTGTTAGACGAAAACGTTTTTACAAAGCAGATAACATTAATTTTATCAATAAAGCGTGCTGAGTAGCGGGAGCCTAAGCGTTTTTTTTTTTATTTAACACGTTACTCTATTAGCTTTCTAAGTTTGTAAGAGCAATCATTTAAAAATTGGCTCTATTTCTGGGCCTTTGTCCCCCCCATTATTTGTGGCTTTGTCCAGAATTCTTGCACAAAAAGATTGAAAGGTATGATTTGCCCAAGTGCTCTACTCATTTAATTATTTTTACTGTCTAACTTTTTGTAGTGATATTACAGCACCATAATTCTGACTCTGAACTGTACTCATTTACTGTGTATTTTCAAGTTCTGTAGCTTCATATTTCTGTGCTACAAGATTGACATGAGATTGTAGCATGCTGGCAATGGTCTCATAATTCTGCTGGCAAGATATTGTATTGAGGAACTGTCCCAAAGAAATATGTTCTTTCTTTTTAAAGGATCCCATGGAGTGTACAATTATATCAAACAATTTAAAATAGAAATGTATGCAAATTAATATACAAAGATTCATTCAGTCATGCTATGATCAAAACTAAATGTACTTCAGTGATGCTTAACATTGTAAATAAGCTTAATCATAACATGAGGCTTACCCCTCTCATTCTTATATAAATGTACTTTCAAGGGGTCAGACATGTGCTTTGACAGGATAATGGGAATCCTCTGTTTTGCAGCAAGAAGATGATTTCAAAAAGTAATTTTAATAAGGCACCAAATCACCCTACTGATTGACCACAAGTTGCAACTTTTGCAATTAAGAATGGATACTTAAATACCAAACCAAAACAAGAAAACTGACAGCCACTTTCACTGTCAGCTGTTTGCTGATGCTCAATTTGCCATCTATGCTGTTAAAAAGAAATGATCAGACTACATTAAATTTGACAATATACCAAAGTTTGCCAAACTACATTAAATTTCACAAGGTGAACAAATAATATATACTTCAAGGGAATTTAGGATGGTGAGGGGGGTTTCACCTGATAACTCACTTTACTATACATTGTTATAGTATGGATCATGTCAACTGCTGGATTTATATGGGACCTATTTATTTAGTTTGACAATAGCACATAATTTCAGACTAAAGTGGAAATAGAAGCAGCAGGGCCTATTTCAAATATGTGGGTCTACAACTACAACTCCATCAGCCTCCTTCTTAGGTTCATAGGTTCATAGGTAGGTACTAGGCTATCTGCCTGAGGGCATTTATAAGCCTAGCCAGAGTGGGTTGTCTTTCGCTTCCCCATTGATTAATTAAATGATCCTCTGTCAAGCAGAGCAAATGAAGTGATCCCAGGGGTGTATTTTCTGTTACCCATCCACTCGTCAAGGTTTCTCTTGAAGAGTGTTAGTGAGGAGCTCTGCCTGATGTAATTTGGAATTTTGTTCTAAAGCATGGGGAGTCTCTGCGGGAGTTTTTTCAGTCAGGCTGCATAGGACATATGTTTGAGACCAGTAATCCTCTTGGTGAGGAACTTTTGTGGTCTTTCCAGCTGTTGGAAGTGTCTTGTGAGGTACATCCCAAATGGGGCATTGTACTCTATGATGGGTCCAATGAGTGACGAGTAGAGGGGCATTATAACCTCTTTATTTCTAGATGCGAACCCTTTAGTAATTAGATGGGCCACGCAGAAGGATTTCCTAACTACTTTGGCAATATGATTGTCAAAGGAGAGATTACTATCTACCTGGGTCCCCAGATCTCTTATTACCTCTTCTGTATTAAGGGGGCTGCCACCTATGTGGTAATTCGTGGGTGTTTTGTTTTTCCCAAACGGGATGACTATGCATTTTTTGGCATTTAGCTTGAGGCCATGACTTTGACACCAGGTGTCCATCTCAGTAAGACCCTTTTGGAGGATGTCCGTGTCAGCCGGAGAGTCAATTATGGCTCCCAGTTTGCAGCCATCAGTGAACTTGGTTAGCCATAATCTTCCTGTGTTTGCCTGTACATCTGAGAAGTATATGCCAAACAGTAGGGGTCCCAGGATTGAGCCTTGCGAGACACCACTTGTGACTGGTTTAGAGTCGGATCTGGAGCCTGCTATTCTTACCATGTGAGTTCTGTCTGTAAGCCATTTGGCAACCCATCTTGTGACATAGGGGTTTATGTTCAGGCTGGTCAGTTTTTCTGTAATACCCGAGTGGGGAAAGGTGTCAAAAACCTTGGCGAGGTCAAGGTAGGCTGTGTGAACCACCTTTCCCTCATCTATGGCCTTGGTGACTGTCTCAAAGAAGTCAACCAGGTCTACTAGGCATGATCTGCCCTTAACAAAGCCGAACTGGGTTGGGTCAAGTGTTTGGAGGTTCCCAATGTCTTTGTTAATGAGTTCCATGATGATGCGCTCCATAGCCATGCAGACCAGGCTAGTCAGGCTTATGGGGCGATAGTTACCAGGGTCAGTTGTGGCCCCTCCTTTGTGGAAAGGAATAACCATTGCTGAGCACCATTCTATGGGCACATAGCCTGTGGAAAGGCTGAGATTGAACAGCATGTTTAGGTGGGGGGGGTTAGTTCATTCTGTAGTTTGTGCAAGACGCAGCCTGGGACACCATCTGGTCCCAATGACGCCGTGTTTTTGGCTTTTGAAAGGGCTGTTTTCACCTGTGCGTCTGTGATTTTTGGGACACTACACTTTTCCGGTATTGTTGTGGGCCCTTTTGGAGGTGAGAGGGGGGTGAAGTTTGTACTGAATTTATCTGCCAGGATGTTGGCAATATCAGTAGGTCCAGTATATTTTGTGCTATTTTGCACTAGTTCAGTGCATATCTGCGAGTTGCCACTTAGATTCTTAACATAGCTAAAGAAGGCTTTGTGGTTATCTTTTGAATCCTTGGCTATTTTTCTTTTGAAGTTAACCTTAGATGATTTCATGAGGGACCTCAGTTTCTTACTGATACTGATCAGGGATATCTTTCCTTCTTGGGATTTGCTTTTTTTCTGAACTAGTTTTCTCCTTCTATTGTATAGCCTGTTTACTGCAGGGGTCCACCAAACTGGTTTCCTTCTCTTAGAGGAGTGAGTCTTGGTTTTGCTAAGGATGGCACAATCCATGCATCCTTGTAGGTGCTCATAGAGTGCATTTGTAAAGGTTTCTGCATCTTGGGCAGCATTATCCTTTAGCGTGGGGGCTGTGAAACTAGTTACCACCTCTGTCTTAAGTAAGGTGAAGTTTGCTTTAGAAAAGTTTTTTACTGTGGTTTCCTTAGTTGGGGGTGGTGGTGGGGTGTGGACATCCAGAGTGATCAGTTTATGGTCTGATCTAACCAGTGACGGGTTGACCTCCGGTGTGGAACACCTGTCGCCCATGTTGGTAATGACCAGGTCCAATATGTTTTCACCTCTGGTAGGGGAGTTTACCAGCTGATCCAGGGCATTTGAGTTGATGAATTCCAGGAAGCGCTGGGCCTGGAAATTTGTACTCGAGTAATTTTCCCAGTGAATGGTAGGGTAATTGAAATCGCCCACTATCAGGGTACTTGGTAGGACCTTCATGTTTTCCAGTGTCTCCAGAAAGATGGAGTGGTGGTCCTGGGTCATGGAGGGTGATCTGTAGCAGGCCACAATTTGCATTGCAGATTTTCCCAATGTTAGTTGCACATGCATAATCTCAGAGGTATCATGCTGCACCACTAACCTGGAGGTGTAGGTATCCTTGATGAATATGGATACACCCCCTCCTTTTGTGTTTCAGTCCGTGTTCTGTGGCCGAAACGTGTGGTATGAGTTGTAGCCCGATAGTGCTCGGGTACTCTCTGGAGCCTTGAACCAGGTTTCAGTTACTGCACAGATGTAGACGTTCTCCATACTGAGGAGTGCTTCGAGTGCATGCATTTTGAGATTTAAACTCCTGGCGTTGAGTAGCACAACCCTCAGTTTTTTGTTAATTGTGCTGTTTATGGAGGTGGGTTTGACTTTTGAGCCTTGCCTAAAAAAGGCACTATGGAGGCAGCAAGAGCCTTGGCCAGTATTCGAAAGCCTAGGGGTGACAGGTGCAAGCCATCTCTTGCGAAGCAACGCAGCTTGTCGAGCATGTCGTCCCAGGCTGACAGACACTGGATCCCCTTTGAATGATACCAGAAGCTTAGCCAGTTGTTGAAATTGATCATTTTTTCTTTATACTGAGGTATCATTCTTGGTGAGGGCAGGATGCTAATCAGGGTCAGGGTCAGGGTCATACCAGCCTGGGCTACATGATCAGAGAGCTCTTCCATGTCTCTTTTCATGCAGTCCAGGGAGGTACATCTCAGGTCATTCACACCAACATGAACAATGACAGAGTCATATTTGTACTTGTTCTGGAGTGACCTGAGTGCATGTGTTATGTGGCAGATTCTGGCTCCAGACAGGCAGCTAACACTAACCTTCTGCTTGTCCAGCCTAATGAGTGGGATGTTAGTGTGCCTGACTATAGAGTCACCTATTACTAGTGTGTTAGGTATGTTATTTCGCCTTAAGGGCTGTGATTGTGCAGCACACTGCTTTTATGTTTTATGTGTTGTCTGGTTTGTGACGGGAAGTGCATGTTGTTTGGGTGTCTGCTTTGGAGGTCTCTCATGCTTTTGCAAGTTTTTATTTAGAGCCTCCGAGTATGATTTTGTGTATTTATGTGTATTTTTTGCCAGTTCTTTTTTAGTAGGTCTGTGTTCAGCTGGAGTTGTGGTACAAGTGTTAACCTTCTTCTCTTGACTGTTTGTTCCAGTCTTGGGTGGAGACAGCTTAGCTTCCTGTTTGGCTGTATAATTGCATCTCTCACATATGTTAGTGTTTTGTGGTAGGAGTACAGGGTTGTCTGTGCACGAGGCAGTTGTAACATTAGTAACCAAAGACTCGTACCACCACAAAATGATCAGTCAAACCACGATCCGGTGCAATGAAGGTTATCCAAAGTAGGCACAGTGAGCAGGTAGCAGTTGATAAATAAAACGGGTTTATTGTCCAGTAAGTAAGTCACCAACAACGAACATCAACGACCAAACAAACAAATTCCTTTAGATATAAAGTGCAAACATTAAGCCCTTTCGTCTCCACACCGGGAGACCTCTTCAGAATAACTTTACAAAAAATCAGGTTTGCCTTATATACATCTTGTTCTGCCTCATTAATCAATTAGTTTATCAATTAACTAAATTGATGTTGTATTACAATCTTATTTAAGCAGAGTTAACTAAGTAAAATGTAGGTTTGAAAAATAAGTAAAATAAGGTCCTGTTTAACTTTATGAAAAAAGTGTTCCTACTGAGTAATCATTACATTCAATAGGACATTCACAAATAAAAAACACACATTTATATGTGTATTTATACATTAAAAGCTTAAAAGAAAAAGCAAAAGTCCAAGTAATTAATAAACAACTCTTCTTTACCACTTGCTTCATTGTGTGAGCCCTATCTGTATAGTGTCTCATATGGACAAACACTGGTTTTATCAGTTAACATACATTGTTCCTTCCAAGAAAAGACTTGCAGATGTAATAGCCCCTTTTCTTTGAAAAATTCATTTGAAATATAAATCAAATTCCATAGAAATATACAAGCATAAATATATATAAATATATATAAAAAATCTAAAAATATATATACGACATCATATGTATAATTGATATAGTTCATAATAAAAACCTTATAAATATATAAATATATAAATATGTAAATGTTGAATATTAAAATGCTTAAAATACTTGTAAATACATGATAAATAATGTGTGTGTATATATTTGTATATAAATGTATAATGTATAATAAATATATAGTTAGGTGATTAAATACATGAATAAATACACGTTAAAATAAATACTGAGTCAAATATTGAATATTTTCTGAGTAAAAAAAGCTTTTTTGTATATATAGTACCTCCTAAAGCACTCACATTTTTCGGCTTTAAACACAAGAAGGCTTTGTTTCCTGCAATACAATGTCAAATC